>NC_043974.1:32932217-33532217 GCF_902148855.1 Sphaeramia orbicularis
TCATTCAGGTTATGATAGTGTGGTAATATCCTTACCGCCCCTCCCTCTGCCGGTTTACTTAATCAATTCAGCCACAAGTTGACAGTAAATATAGCGGTAGGTTAATCCACATCCACATCCAACTACACTATGGTCGGTCATAGGCGGCCAACGTAGAAATTCAGCATGAGCTTGACGAGACCACACACAACCAGCGAGTTTATCAGCAACTGTCTGAGCAGACGACACGGAAGTGCCGCACCGCATCGCTATGACATCCAGGTACTGTAAAGTCGGTAGTTTCCTGTAATGGGAACAGTCTCCAGGAATAGGACCTGGTGCTCGAGTCAAACCGGTTCCACATAGTGTAAACGCGGCAAGAGACAACTCTCTGACCAATCAGTGGTCTGCAGTGTTCACACGTCAAGTTTTAGTTTCTGTTCTCCAGTCTTGGAAACTCGGCGGAGGTGAAACCAAAAACTGGTAAAACGGGTACCAGATTCCAAGTCCTTTTTTGTAATGGAACGCAAAAGGGGCGAGTCGAGTCAAGTCGAGCCGGTACCACAGTGTGTTTCAACCTTGGGGTCGGGGCCCCACGTGGGGTCGCCTCAAATTTCTAGTAATTGATTAAAAATAAAAATAAAAATAAAAAAACAATTTACTAATAAAAAAATATATGGTGAGTTGAGAGAGACAATCCCAATCCATGAAAGACATGACAAACGCTGAAACTGAAGCACTGTGGTTCTGTTTATCTGTCAAATGTTCATTGTGGTCGGTTTCAGATGCTGCAGCTCTTTCATAATTCATAGTTTGAGTTCTTGTTTGTTCAGTATTAATTGTCAGCCTTGTAAATCCAAGCTGGACTGACTGTACATATCCTGACCAAGGAAAATAAAATTCTCTCTTTGTGCAGTAATCCACACCTGGCTTTACTGCCTCCGTCCATAATAATATACATTATATAGACTAAATGTCGTCTAAAATTAACGTTTATTCGCAACATAGTATATGTTTGCTATTACATGAGCAAAAACAAATTAATTTTAACAAAAACATGTCTCCGTTTTGCATGTCTGGGGTTGCCAGAAATTTGTGATGTTAAAAGGGGTCACGAGCCAAAAAAGGTTGGGAACAACTGCGATACCACATACTGGAAACGCAGTATAAGATGGCGGTACAGCTGTGATACACTGTGCAGAGGGTAGTCTGAGGGATCATATTCCTTCACGCCCCTCCCGGTTAAAGGGGTGAAAGACAAAGTGAAAGTGTCTAATGCACAGGTGTCAAACATGCGGCCCAGGGGTCAAAACCGGCCCGCCAAAGGTTCCAATCCGGTGCTGAATTTGCAAAGTGCAGAAGATATTAAGTCAAGGGTGTCGAACTCAAAAATAATAGCGATAACCTAAAAATAATGACTCCAAATTTTCCTCTTGGCTTAATGTGAAAAAAATAATATGACATTATGCTTATAAATAATGGCAACACCAGTTTTTTCTCTTTGATTTATTACAAAGAACATGAAATTCTGATAACCTTTAATAATAAGATGTCAATAACCTGAACAAATATGAACAACCTGAAATGTCTAAAGAAAAATAAGTGCAATTTTAACAATATTCTGCCTGTTTTGTGTCTTGGTAGATCTGATCTGTAATGCACATGTAGAAATCATAAGATGAGGCATAACATTGATCAGCTTTTTCTTATTATTATTTCTTCTTATTTTTCTTCAGAAATTTCAGTTTTTTTCAGCTTATTCACATCCTTTTTGTTTGGATAGTTTGTAAAATGTAAATGTTTTTCATAATTTAATGTTATTTTTTGCATTAAAAAAATTTGGAGTTGTCATTAGTTATAGGCTACTATGCCATTATTTACTGGTTCAGCCCACTGGAGGTCAAATTGGGCTGAATGTGGCCCCTGAAAAAAAATTAGTTTGACACCCCTGGTCTAATGACAATCACATGATGCCTTCTTTTACATATTTAAGGAGTGGGAGTGTTATGTTTGCCATACAACAACCTGCCTCTGTATATCAGACAGGCCTCCTCCTCGCCCGTTTTTAAATCTCTTCTTAAAACCCATCTGTTCTCCTTGACCTTTTAACACTAGTGCAATGTTGACATTTCGTTTCTGTTTTTATATTTTAATTTGATTTATTTTATTTTAATGTTTTTAATGCTTTTATTAATTTGTATTGTGCTTTTATTCTTCTGTACAGAACTTTCGTCCACTGTGGTTGATCCAACTTCATCAGTGAAGTTGGATTGGACTGGACACACAATTCCAAGGTTTTCAACAAAACGAAGATAATCCTCTCTACAGCAGTAACAACTTTCACTCTCAACCCATTGCTAGCTTTCTGATGTCCCCCTCCTCCCCAGCTTCAAGTTCTCTCTCTCTCTCTCTCTCTTTCACACACACATTCTACACTTTCTCACTCTCATACACGCGCACCCCCCGTTCTCTACTTCTTCTCCTGTTGTCTCAGACTAATCGCATTTCTCTTTCTTTCTTCTCTCTTCCATCGTAGCCCCTATTTCCTGCCCCCCCTTTTTATTCTTGTGTGTGTATTTGTTTTTTTGCTCTCCTTTTATTTTTTTTTTGTTTTCTGTTGTTTGTTGTTGCTTTTTTTTTTCTTTTTTTTTTTTCTTTCATCTTCCCCCATCTCCAACTTTCTTTTTTTACGACTATATATGTTCTGTGTTCCCCATTTATGTTATGTTCTTGTGTGTGCCAACATCCCCTTGTGGGCATCGTGTTTTTCTGTTTGTCTGTTTGTCCATTTTCAACTCATGTTTGATGCATCTACCATTTCTCAGCTCAAGCACACTCACACATACTCTGAATCACAAGGTGTATGATACAAGAGCCACTTACCAAACACAAACAAACATAAACATGCATGTCTCAGCCTATAAATTTCCCCTCTCTTCCTACCAATCCCTTCCCATACGCTCATTAATATATGGTTCTGCATACCTTCTAATACGTACTTGTATACAACCAGCTCCTAACAAGATACATGTGATATGCAAAAATGCAAACACTTAAACTAATAACATGGAATATACGTGGTTTTCGCACCCAGTCTAAAAGACTCAAAGTCATCAACCACTTGATTAAATTAGGGGCTGACATATGCTTCTTACAAAAAACATCTCACTGACACAGAATTACAATTCCTCCAACTCAAACAATTTGACTGACTATTTTCATCGACTTATAACAGTAAACAAAAAGGAATCTCTATACTAATTAACAAAGACATTCAGCTTACACCCAACCAATCGATCACTGACCTAGATGGGAGATTTATTATTCATAATATATCTATCAATCACACAACATTTACACTTGCAAACATATATGGCACAAGCAGTGATGACCCAACTTTCTTTCACAATTTCTTCTCTGCATTGTCCAATTCCAATAATCTCATTATAGCTGGAGACTTAAATACTGTAATTAATCCAACAATCGACCGCTCAAGCATCCCTGGTAGCGCAAGGAACTGGCACTCTACCAATATAATCAAGCAATACATGGAGGACTACGGCCTAGGCGACAGCTGGAGAGTAAGGAATCCATCTCTAAGAGAATATACTTACTTCTCCCCAGTTCACCAGTGCTCCTCAAGAATCAATCTATTTATTGTCAATAACTCACTCTTGCCTAATACTTCACATAACACAATTCACCCAATCGTGATCAGTGGGCCTGTAACGGTACACATACCGAACTGAACCGTTTTGGTACGCACCTGTACACAGCTGTACCGAAACAGCACAGTATGTTGAGAAAAAGAAAAAGGAACGAAAGACATTGTTTGATGCGGAACTTTAAATCCATGCAAGTTTCACACAGACATATTGAAGGAGTGCACATTGACCCGAAATATGAAATAACAGTTGATATAAGGTTTAAAAAAACAACAGATATGATGTCAACCTGGAAGGAAGAGATTGAAGACCCTCCGCCGTCATTACAGTCCCGTTTGGGATCACATCAGGTCCTAGTGAAAGACAACAATGGGGAAAGAGAAGATAAGACAAACGCTGTTTGGCCCCTATGAACTACGGTAGTTCTAAAACACCTGCTCTCTCTGTCTGTCTGTTTCTCTCACACACACACACACACACACACACACACACACACACACACACACACACACACACGCTGTAAAACATGTAAAATATGTAAAGTCTCACTTTTGTTCATGCCATTCAACACAGTTACTCAGACCTACGGGGTTGAGAGAGATCAGTTTCTTCATTGTCAACAGCTTAAACTAAGAATTAAAGAAAAAGTTAACTTAAGCAATAACACACTACAGTCATCCCAGTTAACTGAAGAACTCTTCCAAATCAATAGTCCTAAGAAACTAACATCCAAACTGTATTCACTTATATCCACCTTAAATAGTACAGTAACACTACCAACAGTCAAGTGGGAAAACGATCCAGCCTTCTCTCCCAACCCCGATTTCTGGGAACAGATCTGTAAAAACACTTTCTCCCTCCATACACCAACCAGTAGGCGGATCTGCTGGGACACCAGGACCCGCACATATGCACGGAAGGTACAACGGGAGTTGTTGAGACAACTGATCAATCTACTGCGGCAACTGTGGGTGACAGATCGTCAGGAGAGCATATCATCTGCAGCCCAGAGGTGCAGTAATTAAGACAATTAAGAATTATATTTGATTGTTATCTTGGCCTTAATGATATGACATCTCAGCACTGGGAGAAGCGGGACTAGATACCACACTAGAAACGCTGGACTCATAGGATGGTAGTAGTTCTATTTCTAGGCTTAGTAACCATCTCTGTTTCAGGGCCCTCTCCTTATGAGAGGATTCACCC
Source organism: Sphaeramia orbicularis (assembly GCF_902148855.1). Lineage (NCBI taxonomy): Eukaryota > Metazoa > Chordata > Actinopteri > Kurtiformes > Apogonidae > Sphaeramia > Sphaeramia orbicularis. The sequence continues at coordinate 32,937,068 of NC_043974.1, forward strand.
TCGACCCCCCAGTGGGGTCAGTTGGGGGGAGCATAGTCTCCTCCCCTTACGGTGGTTTGTTTTTTTCTTTTATATATATATTATAGTTCTCATAGTTTCACAAATGTTCATTTCAGGGGCGACTGCTTCTAAGTGGAATTTAAATGACAGGGCCACATAATTTAAGAATTATTTCCTTGAATGTGAATGGGCTGAGGAATCCAGTTAAAAGGAGTAAAGTAATGATCAAGATGAAAAAGGACAAATCACAGATTATTTTTCTCCAGGAAACGCACATGATAAATTAAAAAAGGTTGGATATTCAAACTCCTTTTTCAGTTCATGTAAAAACAACAGGAAGAGAGGAATGGCTATTTTGATATCTAATGCTCTTAATTTTGAACTCTTAAAAGAAAAAACTGATAAAAAAGGAAGATATGTTATGGTAAAAGGCAAAATACATAATGTTTTGGTTACTTTGGTCAATGTTTATGTGCTTCCTGAGAGTGATTGGAAGTTCTTAAAATCTTTCTTTGACAAGATGATTTCTGCAAGTGAGGGAATCTTAATTTGCGGTGGTGACTGGAGTACAATTCTGAACTATTCTGTAGATACAACAAGCAAGACAAAACATAAATTGCATATGTCAAAAGACTTAAATAGATTAATCACAGAATTTGGCATGTTTGATGTCCGGAGAAACCTCCACACGTCAGAGAAAGATTTCACACACTATTCAGCTACCCACAGGGTGCACTCTAGAATAGATTATTTCCTGGTGAATAACACAGATAGACATAGGGTGAGGGGGTGCTCAATAGACACTGCAGACATATCAGACCATAAAGCAATAGAAGGAACTATACAGCTGAACAACAGAGCCAAAAACACATTATGGAGACTGAATATTGGTATACTGAACAATGACACTACAAGAATGGCATTAAAAAAGAAATTAGTGAATGCATAAAAGACAATAAAGATGACCAAATAGAACCAACAATACTATGGGACACAATCAAAGCAATAATAAGAGGGAAATTGATCTCAAGAACAGCATATCTAAATAAAATTAGGAGATTAAAATACGATAAATTACAAGAAGATTTGAGGAAGCTAGAAAAACTTCACCAAAAGGAGGAGGATAAGCAGATCACAGACCAGATAAAAGAAATAAGAAGCCAAATAGATGTAATTCTTTTAGAAAAGAAATTGAGATTTACAAAACAAACTTTTTATGAATCAGGTCCCAAAGCAACAAAGATTTTAGCAAAACGAATTAGGTCACAACACATTAAAAATTCAGAGACCCAATAAGTAATAAAATAGTTTATGATCCACAAGAAATTGAAACCATATTCAGAGATTACTACAAATCCTTATATTCCCAATCTGAAATTGTGGATGAAGATAATATCAAACAATATCTATCAAAGCTAGATCTACCCTCCATAGGAAATATGCAAAATACTACATTAACAGCTCCAATCACAAGACAAGAACTAGACAAAGCTATTAGTAAACTAAAAAATAATAAAAGTCCAGGTTGTGATGGCTTCCCTAATGAGTGGTACAAGATCTTTAATGAGGACCTTGCCCCAGTGTTGCTGGAATCCCTAAACTGGACACTAAGAGAGGCTAAGATACCACCTTCATGGAAAGAAGCAATAATTTCAGTGATCCCAAAAGAAGGAAAAAATAAAGAACAATGTGAATCTTATTGGCCAATCTCTATACTGAAAGTAGATTATAAAATATTCACTTCTATAATTGCTGAACGACTTGAATCTCACTTACCTGACCTAATTAATGAGGACCACACAGGATTTATTAAAGGCAGACAAACACAGGACAATATCAGGCGAACCTTTCATATAATTGAACATGCCAACAAACAAAATCTAAATGCAGCATTAGCCAGCCTGGATGCAGAAAAGGCCTTCGACAGGGTCATCTGGCCTCTTCTTTTTAAAGTGTTGGAAAGAATGGGCTTTAATGACCAGTTCATTAGGTGTATACAGGCCCTCTATAGCAACCCGTCTGTGAGGAAAAAGATCAATGGACAACTTACGGACAGTTTTAAACTCTATAGAGGCACGCGACAGGGGTGCTGCCTGAGTCCTTCACTCTTTGCAGTGTTTATTGAGCCAGTAGCTCAAAAAATCAGGCAACATAAAGAACTGGAAGGAATTAATTTGGCTAAAGGGGATCATATAATTGGATTATTTGCGGACAATGTTATCGCCTTCCTCCAGAACCCGAACTCAACACTTCCTAAACTTATGACAGTTTTGGAAAATTTTGGGAAAATGTCAGGTTACAAACTGAACATTTTAAAAACGCAGATACTGGGTATAAATTATACTCCAAGCAAAACTATCAGGCATAAATACAAATTAAAGTGGGACACAAAAATAATAAAATACTTGGGGATACTAATCATTCAAGACTTGTACAGACAAAGTAATAAATAATAGGATACAGAAGGATATAATAAAATGGTCAACATTAATACTAGATTTGAGTTTAAGGATAGAGGTGGTGAAGATGAATCTATTGCCTAGACTACTCTATCTTTTTTTTGTCACTTCCGGTCCGAATCCCTGATTCTCAGTTTGTGACATGGGATAAATTGGTATCCAGATTTATTTGGGCTGGGACAAAACCAAGGGTAAAACTTAAAACACTCCAGTTGGAAAAATTAGAAGGAGGTCTAGCTTTACCTAATTAGAAACAGTATTACTATGCAGCCCAAATGAGGTGTATTGTAAATTGGTGTTCCCACGAGTATCAAGCCAAATGGAAACATATTGATTTCAATTTAGACATTTCACAACCTCAGGCTTGTTTAGGGGGTAAAGAACACACAGAATATAAGGGAGATAATGTCATCATGAAAGAATAATTGAAAATATGGAATGAGATTATTAAGAAATATAATTTGGAAAATGATAGTAAGCTCCTGGTTTGGCCTTCCCAGTTGGATAAATTCGCCCCCGCTAAGTCTGATAATAGATTTCTGAGGTGGAGAGAAAAGGGAATAACAGCCATTTGTACACTCATTGAGGGGAAAACCTTTAAATCATTTGAAAAAATAAAAAAAAAACAATATAATTTGGAGGACAAGGATCAGTATGGATATTTACAGGTAAAACATTTTTTGGACAGGGAGATTAAGAGTAACTTATCAGAGGGCAGCGAATTGATTAAGGTCTTCACAGGAGCATACAAACAAACATCTACTAAGATTGTGTCTAAATTATATCAGGGTCTACAAGAATGTAATGGTGTGAATTCATTTTACATTAAATCAAAATGGGAAACAGAACTGAATATTACTCTGTCTGAAAGTGAGTGGCATTCTATGTGTAAAACGCAGCAAATATCCACCAGCTCTAAAGGTCGGCGAGAATTTGGCTGGAAAAACCTCATTCGCTTTTTTATTACACCAAATATTAAAAGCAAACAATTGGGAAAACAGCAGCAATGCTGGAGAGGATGCGGTCACATGAATGCCAACCACTCGCATATCTTTTGGACATGTGTAAAAATGCAAATGTTTTGGAACCATGTTGTTCAGACAATGGAGAACATTTAAAATTTTGACCCCCAGACTATCTACCTTGGTCTAATACCTGATGACATAAATAAAAGAGAAGACACTTACTTATTTAAAATTTTAATTCTTGCCTGCAAAAAGGTAGTCACAAGGAACTGGTTAAAAAGTGACCCTCTTCGACCACAACAATGGCTGGACATTATAGAGGAAGTATATACCATGGAAAAAGTATTAAGATGGGAACTTTTAAGCAAAGATGGGAGAAATGGATCATATTCAAGGACACTAATTCTTGATATCAGATCAAGTACAGAAAAGCAGTTGAATGCATAAGGAACAGCATCCCCCCCTTGTTGTATTGTGTGTGTTGTTTTTTGTTGGTTTTTTTTCCCCTGTTTTTTGTTTTGTTACAGCACTGTAAAAGTGATTTAAAACATTAAAATAAAAAGTAAAAAAAAACAAAACAAAACACTTTCTCCATGACCACTAACACCAACCTACAGCTTATACAATATAAAACCATTCACAGAACTCACATCATTCCAAACAAAATGTTTAAAATGGGACTGGCCGACTCAGATATCTATTCACATTGCACATCAGGGACCACAGACAACTACTTTCATGCCATCTGGCTTTGCCAACCAGTACACACCCTATGGATAAAGGCCACTGAAACACCATCCCCCATCCTGAGTTCCAGAATCCCAGCATCAGCACCACTCTGTCTTCTTGGCGAGATATCCGATGTACACCTCCCATACAGATTCAAAAACCCATTACTCATTTCTCTAGCTGTTGCCAAAAAAGAAATCCTCCAAAACTGGAAATCCAAGAATTCATGTCACATCACTCACTGGACCAACCTCATTGCTGAATATACTTCAATGGAAAAGAATAATGCTCTCCAAAAGAAGCATATGTCAACCTTTGAGAACAACTGGAACCCATTCATAACTTTTTAGAAACAAATATAGCCAAAAACCACATATATCATCAGAACAGAACACATACCCCCTTGCCCCTTCTACTACCCCCCCCCCCCCCCCCCCCCAAACACCAACTTTTCTATCTCAGCATTCAACTTCCACACTACACTCCCACTCATCATTAACATAAATATATACACACTAGGGCTGCACGGTTCTGGCAAAAATGTGAATCACGATTTTTTTTTGCTTAGAATTTTTCCACAAAATGTTTCTTGCACCACTGTCCAGAAAAATGGGTTCTTTTACCTCCGATTCACGTCTTTCATGTCATTCCACAAATAGTCCGGTCACTTATGGTCCCGGTTGCTAAGCTACATCAGCTGATTTGTGAAAGTTTGCAGCTCAACAAAACTTCCCAACAGCACAATGGAATTATTTTAATATAACATTTTTGGAGGGTGAGACTTTTTTATTCTTGGTTAAAGGCCAAGTTATCATCACCGACAAAGAAAAGGAGAAGAAGAACAGCAGAAGTCAGAGAAGTTAAAGTGAAAAGACACTTGGATCTGGATGACAGAAAAGAAGACGGACATGAGATGAACACTGATGAATGTGAAACTTTATTGGACACCAGTTCAGGGGGGGTGACTCTGACCCCTCCCACTGGGGTTTTAATCCATTTCACTGTCTTTACTGCAGACGTTCCTTGGCTGTAATTCACTCTTTCCTCACTCAACTGCAGCCGACAGCAGCAGGTCACATGTTCTAAAGATGCTTTACCATTGGTTGAGGGAGGAGGTGGTGGGGGCGATTCTGCGTTTGTGGGCATTTGTTTGTAATGCAGTCGTGAAATAAAATGCTTAAGAATCATCCGTGTTTAGAAATGAGATCACGTACATATGTGAATCGAGATCGCAATCTTTTAACGATTAATCGTGCAGCCCTAATACACACACACCACACTTACATCAATGCAATACATGTGATCAACATTAGTATCTCTAAGAGCAACCACTTAGTTTGTCTGTCCATTTGTCTTGTGTTATGTCTGTTCTGTCCCACTGTCCTGTCTTATGTCTGTTCTGTCCCACTGTTGTGTGTCAATCTGTCACTTTGTTACATCCTGTCCCTGTGCATTTTTGTTTATATGAACCCCTCCCTCTATGTATATGTGTACTAGCAAGGAATGGATGACAATATGAGTGTAAACTTGAAATTGTAACTGGTTACTTGTTAAGCACAAGCTGCAATTAAAAAATAAAGTTGTCCCCTGAAGAGGGGGTTGGTGGTGGGTTAAAAAAAAGAAAAAAATAGAAAGAAAAAAAAAAAGAAAACTGACAAAAACACTACACATATGAGCCAAGAACAGATTCTAAAAAGTGTTTTGGGAAGAAACCCTCACCACCCACCAACTATCTAAAGGATGGACAAAGAAAAATTCATCAGACCCACAAAACCAAAGAGTAAGACAGAATTAAGTGACTGGAGGAAAAACACAAAACACAACACTGATTTTCTTTCAAAGGCAGAATACAGGGAGATCAAAACAGAGACATCGACTCCTCAGAAGTCACAACCAAACTGAACAATGATTGTGTACCACCCCACCCTATCACTGTCAGCTGTGGTGGAGTTTATTTTTGTGATGACTTCCAAATGAATATTTTTCTAAATTTCAGATCAGTATGTGCTTGTGGCCACTGACTGCTGTTTAGGAGTTTTGAGGGTTAAACCTATACTCTACCAACATTAACTTGCGTTAGTCTCCTTAGATTGGCTATTATGGTTATGAATTTCTCATCACCACCGTTTATAATATAACTGCTAATAATTTCTAGATAAAATACAGAAATTCATCATTAAGCAAAAAAAGAAATTCCTCACAAAAAATTCATTATCCCTATTTTCAATATGAATATGTACACCTCTGCATACAATTTGTTGTTCTTTTCTTCTCTCAGAGTCAGCAAGGCTGCCAAAGACACTATACGACGCAATAAAACAGATCTTCAAAGCATCCTGTCAGCAGACCGCCAGCTGATCCTTGACAAAATTTATGAAAAAGATCTGATAACAGATAGAGACTACAAAAACCTCAAAAACATTTGCAAAGAAACTGATGAAGGGCATGTTATTCAGCTGGTAGATAAGATCATGGATAAAGGAGAGAACACCTGCAAAGAGTTCCTCAACCTCCTACAGACGGATGAAAGGATTAAAATTACTTACCCAGGTTTACAGGACATAGAGTTGAATTATACCAGGCCTCTGTCTGTGCCAACCCAAGAAACTTCAACATCTTCTAATAGAGGTAGGAGACCACGGAAACCATCAGTGAAGAAGAATGACAAAAAAACAGTCAAAAGGAAAAGGACAGCGGAAAATCCCAAGAGACCAGCTGCCGAGAGGGTAACAGTGGACAAGGACAGTCCTTGGCAGTCCTTGGCAGTCAAGTGGCCGAAGCCAAAGATGGTCAAGGTGATGAGCATTTCCTTGATTCATATTTCAGAGCAAACTGTTATCTACTGTTACTGACTCAACAACTAAATACTAGTGGATTTTTATTTCAAGGAGCCAAAGGTGGTGAAGGAGAAGGAGCCGGAGCCAAAGCCAAAGATGGTGAAGGAGCCGGAGCCAAAGCCAAAGGCGGCTAAGGATTATACTTTTTTTTCAAATGATTATAACTCCTACTCTATAACTCTCCTACTCGACTATTTTTTTGGTCCCTTGAATTATATGTATATGATACCTAAGCATAGAATAAAACCAGTTGTCCTCGATATAAGCAATGACACTGAGAAAAGAGGTAGATGGAAATTGAATGCGTCACTACTATATAATGAGGTTTTTATAGAATATGCATCCACTGCAATTGACGATAGCCCCCTCATCGAAGCAACCCCCCCTGATTTTACATACCTTCATCAACCCCAGCTGACAGGCAGGGGAGGGGGGGTTAATGTTATTTTCAGAAAGGCTTTTAAATGCTCCCCCATCTCTCAGAGTAATTTTATGTCATTTGAACATCTTGGTTTTACAATTGATTTTAAACACCCAGTTTTAATTTTAATTATCTACAGACCACCCAGGCCAAACAATGGTTTTATCCAAGAGCTTGCCAAGTTACTATCTGGTTTTATTTCAAAGCTTGACAAAATTCTTATTTTAGGTGATTGTAACATACATGTGTATGCTCAGTCTCTTGTTTCTGATTTTATGGATACACTGGATTCTTTTAATCTTGCACGGATCATACAAGTACCAACACACTCAAAAGGTCAAACACTTGATCTTGTTATTAATCTCGGTCTCAATCTTGACAAGTTTGAGCTTAAAGCTATCTGTGTGTCGGACCATAAAGCAATTTTAATTAATTTTGTCTTATCCAAACCACCTCTTAACCACAACATACCCCTTCATTGTTGTGCTTTTAACTCTATGTCCACCAGTCAGTTTTCTGAACTTTTTAATACTGCTTTTTTAACTGGTTTTAATCCAAATTTTAACATAGAGGAGCTGGTGTCCCATTTTAACCAAACCTGCCAGACTGTTCTGGACTCTGTCGCACCATTCAAAGTTAAAAAGTCCCAGAGTTCACTGCAGCCCTGGCTAAATGAGTCCACTGCTAAACTGAAAAGAGACTGTAGGAGAAAAGAAGCAGTTAAGGAAGCACGAGCATCGTTTTACTCAAACTTAATTTTAGCAAATCGTTCTAATCCCAGAATTTTATTTAAGGTCATAGATTCTATCACTACCCCTTCCCCCTTTCATTTTAAGGATGCTTCAGAAGACATGTTTTTAAAATTCTTTTTTAACAAAATTAAAGACATAAGGCAACAAATCACCCCCCCAGATCACGTTTTAGTCACAGGTGGGGAAATTTTTCGTTGTTTTAAAAATTTTGAACCAGTTTCACTGACATTTTTAACTGAAATAATGTCTCAAATTAAATCAACTATGTACAGCCTTGATGCCATTCCCACTAAACTTCTTAAAGAGGTTTTAGACACAGTTGGACCAAGTATTTTATCAATTATTAACAATTCTATAATACAAGGCACTGTCCCCCCTTCTTTTAAACATGCTGTGGTCCAACCCCTTTTAAAGAAACCAAACTTTGATCCCTCTGTTCTTAATAATTTTAGACCAATTTCTAAACTCCCATTTTTATCTAAAGTTTTAGAGAAAGTGGTTTCAACCCTGCTGTTAGCTTTTATGTTTCACAACAGTCTCTTTGAGAAATTTCAGTCTGGTTTTAGACCTTTGCACAGTACAGAAACAGCCCCCCTCAAGGTCACCAATGACCTTCTTTTAGCAGCTGACGGGGGAGAGAGCGCTATTTTAATTCTTTTAGATCTAAGTGCAGCCTTTGACACTGTAGATCATGCCATTTTAATTGAACGTCTTAGAACCTGGGTTGGCATCAGAGACACTGCACTTAGCTGGTTTTATTCTTACCTTTTAGATAGAACCTTTGTGGTCACCATAGGCAACAACACATCCTCCAAAACCCAGATTGCCTGTGGTGTACCGCAGGGTTCAGTTTTAGGTCCAATTTTATTCTCTATTTATATGCTTCCGCTCGGTCAGATTTTTAAGCGGCACAATATCTCCTTCCGTTGTTATGTGGACGACACACAGATATACCTGCCCCTGAGACCGGATGACCCAAGAAGCCCACCTGCTGTGTCTGACTGCCTCAATGATGTCAACTGTTGGATGGCTCAGAACTTTCTCCAACTTAACAACTCCAAATCAGAAATCATACTGTTCGGTCCACCAAATTCCACCATTTCCATCAAAAACAGCCTTGGTCCTCTTGATTTTAAGATTTTATTGATCACTTTTAAAGCCCGAATGGGCCTGGCCCCTAGCTATATAATAGACATGCTAGTCAATTATGAGCCGGTACGCAGCCTTAGATCCTCGGGCGGAGGGCTCCTGGCTGTTCCAAAGTCGATGTTTAAATCGAAAGCTGACCGGGCGCAGCCGGGGCCCCACCCTGGAGCCAGGCCCGGGGTTGGGGCTCAAAAGCGAGTGCCTGGTGGCCAGCTGAGGTGGCTCAGGCATCTGTTATGGATGCCTCCTGGACGCCACCCTGGGGAGGTGTTCCAGACATGTCCTGCCGGGAGGAGACCTCTGGGAAGACCTAGGACATGCTGGAGAGACTATATCTCTCGGCTGGCCTGGGAACGCCTTGGGGTCCCCCCAGAAGAGCTGGAGGAGGTGTCTGGGGAGAGGGAAGTCTGGGCATCCCTGCTTAGACTGTTACCCCCGCGACCTGACCCCGGATAAAGTGGAAGACAATGGATGGATGGATGGTGACCGGGCCTTTTCCATCAGGGCCCTCGACTTTGGAACAGCCTGCCTGAGAAGATAAGGCTTGCGGAATTAGTGTCATCTTTTAAATCACTTCTTAAAATGCATTTTGTTGTGTTGTTTGCTATGTTTTTTTCTGCTGTTGTGCACTTTGTTTTGTCTGTCAAAGCACCTTGTAAACTCAGTTTTTAAAGGTGCTATTTAAATAAAGTTATTATTATTATTATTATTATTATTATTATTGTTATTATTGTTATTATTGTTATTATCTAAAAAGAAAAGGGAGGATATGAGTAAGATAAAGGAATTGAAAACTAAAATTAGGACACATGAAAAGGGTCTGGCAGACAATTTCTCAAACCAGCTAAATCAAAACATTTGCAAACTTAAATTCGAACTTCAGGAAATATATAATACAAAAGTAGAATACGCATTGTTCAGGTTGGGGACATCCTTTTATGAGGAAGAGGAAAAAACAGGCAAGTTGATGGCCAACCAGTTAAAGGAGCATAACTCCTGCAATCTAATACCAGCCATTAGAAAAGGGAACACAACAGTGACTGACACTAAACAAATTAATGAGGTGTTAAAAAATATTATGAGGCACTTTATACTCCTGATATATACCCTGATCTTACAGCATTAGCAGATTTCTTTATTAATATTGACCTGCCTAAGCTGCCTATTGATTGGGTAAAACTGTTAGATGGCCCTGTGACAGAAAAAGAAATATGTAAATCTATATTAGGCATGAAGAATGGGAAATCTCCTGGGTTAGATGGGTTCCCTATAGAATATTATAAACAGTTCATAGATATCCTAGTCCCAGCTTTAGAAGTATACAATGAAGCATTTGTTTTACAATTTTTCCACCGACCTTCGATGAGGCTTTAATAACAGTCATTCCAAAAAAGGACAGGGATCCATTACAACCCTCTAATTATCGGCCTATAACAGGGGTGTCCAAACTTTTTTTAAAGAGGGCCAGATCTGATAATGTGGAGATTGCCAGGGGCCAGTGGTCCCTTCGGACGTTTTTTAAACAGTAAAAATTACATATAAATGTGCTGTTCTACAATAATTTTATTTTCATTGTCACAATATAATTTTTAAAATGGCAATGTAACCAAATCTACGCCACTCAGGTGTGAACAAATTAAAAAAAAAAAAAAAAAAAAAAAAAAAACAATTCTGCCTTCCTTTCACATCTGGAGTCAGATAACATAGAACAAACTGTATGGAGTATCTTAAACTTCCAAGAAGTTGATAAAAATCTTAACCCCACATTCATTTTAAACATGACTTATATGAGTAATCATTACTCATATATTACTCAGTAATGTAAAGTCTGTGACGTTTAAGATGAAACATATGACTCTCACTCTTGTCTTTCACAAAATCATTCAGAAAGTAATATTTGTGTCACATCTACAAGTACATAACATCAGCAATTATAGGCAACTAACCTGGCAACTTGGTAGCTTGCCTTGGTGGTGAATTCATTGAACTCCCAGGTTCACATGAAGAGTCACTGTTGTGAGTTTAAAGTAGCTTGAATTTGCGTCCACTTTTTCAGAACGCTTACTCCCTTGTAGCTTGTCGTATGCGTTAGCATGTTTTGTCTGCTAGTGTGTCTTTACACTGAATTCCTTAAACAAGGCAACAATCTCTCGACAAATTAGGCAAACACAATCACCTCGATTTTCAGTGAAAAAAATTGTAATTCCCATCCTCTCCTGGAAGCGGCGGCCCTCACTGTCAAATTTCCTTTTTTTTTATTTACAGGAGCCATGGTTAGAAATTTGCGAAAATGGTTCACGGCAAGGTCACAGAGCCAGATAGAGTTAGAGTGGTGCTGCCACCATGAGGTGAAAGGAGAAACTGCATTTTGAACCTTTTATGATTCATGTACTCTGTTCAACAGTCCAAGCGGGCCATAAATAATACATTATAAAACCAAGCTGTGGGCCGTATAAAAATCTGACCGTGGGCCGTGATTGGCCCCCGGGCCGGACTTTGGACATGCCTGCCTACATGAGTTGGAATCACTCATTAAGTTTCAAAGCCTCTATAGCGGTTCAGCCCCTCTCCATCCGGTTAAAGGAGGTGAAGGAAAAAGGGAATGTGTGTAATTTATTTTTATTTATTTATTTATTTTTTAACCCTTCTCCATACATGTTTGCAGGGCTGGTGCAGTTTTTTGTTGTGCAGTGTTGTTTGTTGTATCCAGTGTGCAGTGTTTGTTTCGTGTTAATTTAGCGTTCTTCTTCTTGTTACTACTATACTACTACTATTAGTCACACACTCATATTACCAATTACCTACTATTATACAGAGTTCCCACTGCATTTAATACCATAAAGCAGGGGTGTCAAACTCATTTTAGTTCAGTTCCATATTCAGCTAAATTTGATCTGCAGTGGGCCGGACCAGAAAAATAAAAACATAATAACCTATAAATAATGACAACTCCAAATTCTGTTTTTGTTTTAGTGTAAAAACAAAACAAAACAAAACATTAAATTATGAAAATACTTACTTTTATAAACTATCCAAAAAAAAACAACAAAAAAACCCCTGAAAAAACCGAAATTTAAATTTAAAACGTAAGAAAATTTAGTACAATTTGAACAATATTCTGCCTCCACTTCTCATTTCTCCATGTGCATTATGGATCAGATCTACAAAGACACTAAATACTGAGGAACAGGCAAAAAATAGTTAAAATTGTGCTTAATTTTCTTTAGACATTTCAGGTTGTTCATATTTGTTCAGGTTATTCACATTTTATTGTTACAGGATAGTTTGGAAATGTAAATGTTTTCATAATTTAATGGGGTTTTTTTTTGCACTAAAACAAAGAAAATAAAATTAAGTTGTTAATTCTAGATTTTTTTTGGCTTAATTCAAGATTTTTTTTACTTAATTGAAGATTTATTTATTTATTTATTTATTTATTTATTTATTGGCTTAATTCAAGAATTCTTTACTTAATTGAAGATTTTTTTGGCTTAATTCAAGATTTTTTTTTTAACTTAATTGAAGATTTTTTTTTTTGTCTTAATTCAAGATTTATTTATTTTTTTTTACTTAATTGAAGATTTTATTTTGGCTTAACTGAAGATTTTTTTACTTAATTGAAGATTTTTTTTTTGGCTTAATTTAAGCTTCTTTTTTTTTTTTTTTTAACTTATTTGAATTTTTTTTGGCTTAATTCAAGATTTTTTTTTTTGCTAAATTTGAGATTTTTTTTTTTTTTTTTTTGCTTAACTGAAGATTTTTTTTTACTTAATTGAAGTTTTTTTTTTTTTTTGGCTTAATTCATGATTTTTTCTTTCATTAAAGCTTAAAATTTTTTTTGCTTGATTCAATTCAAGACTGTGGAATTTTTGCACTTGGCAAAAACATCCCAGGGGCCGAACTGGACCCTTTGGGGGGCCGCATTTGGCCCCCGGGCTGCATGTTTGACACCCTTGCCTTAAAGTCTTTAAAATGTGTTAAATTTGATATATTAGGTCTTAAGTTATGTTGCCATAAACTTGCTGTTAACATGCGTCTGGGAAATGTCCAAGCTGCAAAGAAAGTAACGTTACTCTACTTGGTTTCCAAACTAAAAATTTATATTGAAAATAGGAACAGACTTTCACTAACTTTGTAGCCCCTGATGAGAAATGACTCAGAACAATGAGAATCAAGGCACTGGAGTAAATAAATAAATGTTCCTAAATTCTAGGAGTCACAAAGTTTTGCCAGTATGGCCGTGAAATAAGCTATGAAATGGACATTAAATTCTGTCTTAGCAGTCTTAAAAAGTCTGAAATTTATCACGTAGAAACCTGTAGGAACCCTGTATATAGTGTTGTCATGACTACTATTACTATTATCACTTTATTACAATTATTATACATGTGTGGGATGAAAGAAAGAACTTGTGCGGTGCTGAAGTGGACGGTAGTATTTTAGTTAACAGAAATCAAACAAACTGTTGGATCACTGTTGGATCTTAAGAACCTCTAAGTAGAGTTTCAAAATGCAAAAAGAAGAAATGGGAGTTAGGGCTGCACGATTTTGACAAAAAAAAAAAAATCCTGATTTTTTCCTCTAAAAACTCGATTTTCGATTTCGATTTTTGGGTAAAACTACAAAAGACAACAGAAGTCAGCATGTCGTTTCATGAGCAGTCCACAATGCAAGGCACTGCTCTGACCTCAAATCTGTGATGGCATCACGTGATGAACCCACAGAAGTTTGTTTTTTCTTAATTAAATCTTTATTGAATGAAGCAGAGTATACAAACAATGTATATAACAAGAAAATAACAGAAGTTTGCCAGGGGAAATACACTACAATACAATGTCCAAATCAGAGCAAATACTGATGGTTTTTGGAACCTTTTTGTTTCCAGATTTATCGAACAGCTTTAAATAAAGTTTGACATCTTTCAAAAAAAGAAATAATATTTGGTTTGTGTGACAGAACTTATATTTGTGAATGAAAAATTTAGCAAGTAAGAGGACTAAATTAATTATTTAAAAAAATGTTTTTTTCTTTTTGGGGTATCTGGCTCACAGAAGTGATACCAGTGTAAGTCAGTGACAGGCATCAGTCGTGCGTGCATGGACCATGTTGATATGAGTGATCCCCATGCGGTTCTATTTAAACTGGGGGATTCGTGCGTGGAACAGACTGACCCAGGACACACTGGAGGGATTCTATCCTGGAGCTGGTGGATGTGTGTGGGTACAGGGCTGTATGGGCGCCTCTGCTGAGGCTGATGACCCCGAGACCCAGACAGGGCCGGACTGAGACTCATTTTCAGCCCTGGAGTTTAATACCTCAGACCGGCCCACTTTAGATCACGACCAATTATTATTAAAATTATGGAATTATAACCTTACATGTTAGGTCTACACACTGTTCTGCAAAGCCTTGTATTTCAGTGTATTTTCTAAAATATTTCCAATTCAGTGCAAGCAAAGGTTACTTCACAATGTGGATTTATTTCAACAGTGAGTGCACATCAACATCTCCAACATTATTATTCCTCACAACACAACAATAGCAGAATCTATATTTTTGTTCTTATAAGTGTTAACATTTTTCAAACCTTTAAAATGTTTGAAATAGAAATAAAAGAATACATAAAAATATTAAATAAAAAAATAATACAAAAAATAAAGCCTGCTTCACTTTCTTAATAACTCTATCATTTTTGTATCCTCTGCAACAAAAAGATTTCCATCACAACTTAACTTGCGGTTTGTTCCATCTTTGCTACTGAAAACTTTGGTATAGTTATATAGGGGTTTGACGAGGATGATAAGAAAAAAATGTATGTCCTGTGACTGAGGGCGAGCAAAGCAATCAAAGCTAACAACAGACTCATCTTCATCTGTCTCATTTGTGCCTAGTGGTTCAGGGTTGTGCTGCTGAGCTGCTCCTCTGTCATCAGTAGACTCTGCTCTCCCTTTCACACTTCCTCCAGTTTTCCTAGACTCACCTGCACCTGTATCACAATAAAAATAATATCTACACACATTTTGACTTACTTAACCAATTAAGATATTTACACTGGCAAAATATGCAGGCTTATTAATATTACTTTATGCTATTGCCTTCAATTGTGGGCTTTGTGTATTTACTGTCTCACTTTTAATAATAAAAAATAAAATGGTCAGGACTATGGTTTGGGTTAGAAAGTGGTTTTAGTGTTCACACAGTCTGTTCCAACAGCTCACCTTTTCCTTCCATCCTGACAGGAACAATCCCCTCATCACTACTGGCTCCTGGCTCTGCTTCTGACACTAAAGCACATTTTAAAAATGCTCAGAATTCTCAGCACAAATCTTCTATTTGCAAAGCCTTGGTGTCAGTTTCATTCATGTAGTGCTGAATCCTGGAGCATCTCAGAGCACCTTTCATACTGAACAGGCCTACACCATACTCTTCATTGTAGCCTATTTATTCTAATCATCTTCCCTCTATGAGCAGTCCTACCTGCCCACTCTGGACTTGTGGGCTCATGGCTGGTGTCTGCTGCTGGATCTGCTTTCTGACTCTGAGGAGCTACAAGACAAAGTTTTCCAGTTCAGTGGCCTCGCATCATACTATTATTTAAATGACATAACGTTATGTTCCACGCCACAATGCCACACAATTCACTGACTCGATAATTAACTAACTTGAAAGGTGGTTTAACCCGTTTCATTGTCCTCATTAGTTGTTTCAAACCGGGAGGTCGTTTTTGTGAAAAAGTTGCAGATTTTGTCACATTTGGCTGCGTTTGCTTCAGAGCTTTCCTCTTTTTAATTCTTGCCTTCTCTGTGCCACCCTTGCTCTTTCTATTATCCATGTTTCAAAGAGTAAACACAGCTGACCATCGACAGCCTACAGAACACAGATGGTATATGCTCCACAGCTACAGTAAAGAGCTACGAACCGTATGCAATGACATGTTACGCCAGGTCATGGTGTGTCCGCAGAAAAAGAGGAAGAAAACAAACAGTTTGCTAGTAGAGGGAGTGGGGCCCAGGAACAGCGGCTGCAGATTACGTGATCAACTCAGCGCTATGACTGAACACCGGCCCCCAAAAAATAAATAAATAAAATATTAAATACATATTCAAAGTGAACTCCAGCCCTCGCGGCCTAAATATTATACCGGCCCACCGGGAATTGTCCCGGTCCTCCCGATTAGACAGTCCGGGCCTGGGCTCTGAAACTCCACTACAGAGGACAATACAATTACTCTACATGTCGCGTTTTTAATGTGTCTTTCATGTAAATTCCCTGGTCTCAGTATCTCCATCCCTTTGTGTGGGTTTTGTTCCTCAGTGGAGCAGCTGTACTCGCTGAGTCTCTGTTCCAAAGAGGAATGTGTGAAGATCCTGTCCAAGTACCAGTGGAACCTGCAGCTGGCCAGCAGATACCTGCTCCGATGGTCCCGGTAGGACCGGTCCGGTGATCGACCGCAAATCAGCTCAGAAAGTCTGAAATGGCTGTGGAACGTTCATGGTCTGAGGAAAGGACTCACTGAGTCTCCATGAAACCGAGGGAGGTTGTCTCTGTGAATGTAAGATAAATGAAGATGCATGAGTGTAAAGATTCCATTTGAGGACTGTTTTTATACTTTTTAATGAGATGTTATCCTTGACACCAGCTGAAATGCATTTTGTACCTTAGTGAATGTGTATATATTGTCACCGTCATAGTTATTTGTGAATAAATTGATGATTTATGGAACGTTAACTTTTATTTTATTACAAATAATGCTAAGTGTTATTGTGAGACCACTTAAACTGAGACTTAGTCATAACCAAAGCTAAGACGTATTTAAAACCAGAATGCAATGGTTTGAAAACCTTATAAGATCATATTTTATTCACTATAGGAAACATCACCTTCCTAAAATAATTCACAAAGTAATTTTTTTCCCCAGATTTTCAGGAAACAGAAAAAACGTAACCACATATTGAACATTTGATGATTTAAGTAAAAAAGTCATTTTTGTCAAAACAAAATAAATGAGAGAAAATGAGAGAATGAGTTTTGCTTCAAGGGTATGTTTGTTTAAAAGCAAAACAATATCTGTACCTAATAATACATTCACTTTACAGGTTTATGGATGCATCTATTGGATGAATGTGTATATATACACACACACACACACACACACACACACACACACACACACACACACACACACACATACATAGATAGATAGATAGATAGATAAGATGTGGTCCATGACTAACGTAGGTAATGCTGGCGTGAAACGAAAGTGAAACTTTACATACGGGACTTATGATAACCCCGCCTAATTTTAAGATGAGATCCAATCAAAACATAATTTTGTCGTACTGACATGATCAACTTTGAGGCGCTGGTTTCAGGTGAGTGCACGCCGCAGGGGAACAGACTTCGGGGGCGGTCACAAACTTTCGCAGTGGAATCATCTGGATATCTCTGTTGGTAAGGAACACATTAAACTCATCTTTTCCTGCTTATCTGGGTTGCGGGTGCATCACCTTTAAACAGAGAAGCCCAGCATCCTGGTCAGGTACAGTAACGGTGCAGTAGAAAAAGGTGCGTTTAAGGACAGAAAAAACCTCGAACTTTTTGTGTAATAGTGCTGCTAAGTGCTTGTAATAAAGTGATCTAACATTTAATTCAGTTTGTGATAGTGTGTTAGTATCCTTACGGCCCCCTCCCTCTAACAGAATCGATTAGGCCGCATTTTGCTAATATTATTGTCTACTATCCCTTAAATTAGTCCGAATCACTCACTAAGTTTCAACGCCTCTAATGCCGCGTTTCCACTACATGGAACCGGCTCGACTGGACTCGGGTACCAGGTCCTATTCCCTGGAGACTGTTTCCATCACAGGAAACTACAGATTTTACAGTACCTGGATGTCATAGTGATGCCGTGCCTTACTTCCGTGTGTCCTGCTCAGAGTTGCTGATAAAGTCATTCGTTACGTGTTGTCTCGTTAAGCTCATGCTGAATTTTTACGTCGGCCACCAAAGACTGAAAATGGACTGACTGTGGTGTGGTTTTCAGGCTCTCATCACATGGATTAACCTACCGTTATATTACTGTCAACATCCGCATCTGTTTTTTGCAAAAAGGCGGGTCACAGAGTCAGCTCAGTGTTCTGCAGTGTTTACATGTCACGTTTTTTTTGTTTTTTTTTTCAACTTATTAATCAAAATCTGGTCATACATTCAAACGAATTCCATAGAAAAAAGACTTTTTTTTCTCAGACAGAGCAACAACATCAAACTTATCTGAACAATAACTGTAAAAACATTATAAAATTAAATGACTAAAAAAATAAAGTCAGAGGTCGAATCAGAATCAATACATTTAAATTTTCATACACAATCAGAGACTTGTTTGGTTTTTAATATGTTTCAATGTTTTTTTGAAGTTTGATATTTCATTAAGTAAATTAAGAACGTCGGGGGGGGGGGTTCATAAATCTACATCTGTGTATAAATTGTTTAGTCATAAAAATAAAGTGTTACACATAATTTCTTGTTTTTTTGTTTTTCATTATAACTCTGAATTTAATGTCTTTATACTCCAGTTAAGGCGATTGAGTGTCCTTCTCAGATGTCCAGTCTTGAAATGCTGTCCAAAATGTCCTGGTTTATGAGCAGTCAAGAAATAAATGTTCTAAAGATTCAATTTCAAATTCACAAAAAACACAATTATTTTTCTCAGTGTTAAATCTTTGTCTCATAAAGTCATTGCAAGGTTAAATATCATTTTGTGTTTTAAAATGAGTTTCTTTGGCTTTTGGGGGTATGGGTAGAATCAGGTATTTGGTTCTAATCCTGACTGAAATTTCTTTAGGATAATCTTTTAATACATTTTTCCGTTTTAATGGTAAGGGGAAAAGATTACATGTGAGGGCACCACACATGAATTTGTACATTTTTCTCCCATAAAATTAATATCATCTATAGAGTGACGAGATCCTGGGTATTCTGTTGTCATAAAGCAACTTTCCTTTGACCATGCCTTGTGGAATCGTTTTGATCACCACTGAGTAATGTTTTTTACTACACTGTATATTAAATTTGTGAACAAAAACATCATATTCCAGAAAATTCCCTCTGGGATCCATTAGATGCAGAATGGACCAGATACCTGCCTCCACCCAGTCATTATAAAACAAAGATTTTCTTCTGGACAAGATCCATCTATTATTCCATATAGGAACAGAATGTGGAGTAAAGTTATGATTATAAATTAGTTTCCAATACAGGAGGACCTGTTGATGGAACTTGGACAACTTCACTGGTAGCTTGGTAATACAAAAATCACATCTTAACAGAAAATCTATTCCACCGCATTTCTCAAATATTTTAGAAGGAATATGAAACCAAAAAACATCCACACTTTTTAAAAACTGTTGCCACAATTTGAGTTTGATCATGCCATTCATTGCTTCATAGTCAATCACAATTAGACCTCCTTCATCTAATGATTTTACCACATCCCTTTTTCTCAGATAATGATGTTTATTTTTCCAAGTAAAATTCAGATTTATTTGATTAATTTAATTAAATGATCAGGAATGGGTAGAGAGAAAGCTGGATATGTAAATCTAGAAAGTGCTTCAATTTTAGTTATCAAAATCCTACCAAAAATTGATATATATGTATCTCTTTGTAACCAGGAATTCAATATAGATTTACTTTTCTTTATGACACACATAATATTTAATTCTTCTCTGGTTTTATAATCCTTTGTAATGGTCACTCCTGAATATTTCACTTCATTTTTTACTGGAATTCCATACAGATCAATTGGTTGATAAACATGTATTGAAATTAACTCACATTTTATTTAAGTTTAAACATAATCCAAATGCTTTAGAAAAAACACCTATTTTATCAATTACCAAAGGGATCTGCTCTGCCCTCTTGAGGAAGAGTGTGGTATCATCAGCTAGCTGAGTTATGGTCAAATGAGGGCCTAATACATTTAAAGGCTCAATGTCTGGGCTGTTTTTAAGAAAAATAGCTAATAATTCTGCAACTAAAATAAATAATAAAGGAGAGCAGGAGCAGCCTTGTTGGATTCCTCTTCTAACCTCAAATCTCCTAGTAGTTCCTTGAGGGAGCGAGACTGAACTATTAATATCCTTGTACATTAAATTAATTACTTTAATAAATTTTCACCAAAGCCAAAATACTCTAAGGATTTCATTATAAAAGAATGCTCGACTGAGTTAAAGGCTTTGTAAAAATCTAAAAATAAAATAAAGCCTTTATCTTCTATCAAATAATTATGGTCTCTTAAATCCAGACCCAACCTAATATTATTATGTATAGACCTGTCTTTAATAAATCCAGATTAAGTTTCACTTACTATCTGTCCTATGTCTGTTTTCAACCTATTAGCAAAAATAAGAGTAAACAATTTGTAATCAACATTTAATAAACTTATTGGTCTCAAATTATCAATGTACCTTTTGTATTTACCAGGTTTGGGTAATAGAGTAATAACACCTTGTTTCAAAGTTGGCATTAAATCATTCTTTTCAATGCATTCCTTCAGTGCATTAAACAATAGTTCTTTTAAATCTTCCCAGAAAAACTTACAAAAATTTGAGGTCAAACCATCTTGACCAGGTGCCTTTCCTGTTGACATTTGCTTTATAGCTGCATCCAATTCTTTTATTTGGATCTCAGAATCACATAATGTTTTAAACGTCAAGTCAATTTTAGGAATGTTTTGTTTAATTTTCTCCAAAAAGAAAATGAATCTACTCCGGTATGTGCTGATGAGTATAGATTAGAATAAAATAGGTGAATTTCTTCAGATATTAATTTTGTGTCAGAGCATTCTCTATCATTGATCATCAAAAGATCTATTTTATTTCTTTCTTGTCTTCTCTTTTCAAGTCCAAAAAAATATGAATTTCTTCCTCCTTGCTCTATCCATTTAGCTCTGGCTGTAACATACACACCCTGTGCCTTTTGAATGTATAAGTTATCTACTTTAGTTTGTAAACAGAACATTTTTGCCTTATCTTCATCTGATACTTCAAGTTTTCTACAACATTCATTAATTTTTTGAAATAATTTACGTTCACTTTCTCTTTGCATTTTTTGTCTGGATTTACCACATTTAATGAATAAATTTCTGACCTTATATTTGAAATATTCCCATTTTCTACAATAAGTGTCTAAATCAGTATCATTTTTAATTTCTGTCAACAGATCCTGTAGATGCAGTTTCTTAAAACTCTGTTTTGTGTCCAGTTCTTGAGCTAGAGTCACTGACACAAGATTTCTTTGAAAGTTTGAACTATTTACTGAAGAAAAATGACTCACATTACAACAAAAATGTTACAAAAAGCATAGAATCTTTCATCTGTTACAGGAGATCAGTCAAGCCATGTAGTCACAGTCAAAGACTATTGCGCTCTGACCCCCCCCACTGGCTGATGCATCTTACTGTTTTTAACAGATAATACAATGCATATGTTCATAACCAAGCACATTAAACAAGATTAACACTACAAATTAGGTAACAGTTATTTCTTTTGAACACTCAACTTAAACATTGTACCTTACAAATTTCAATTATTTCACACTAATTTGGCATTATGGCTCTAACAGATCCTTTACTTTCTGTACAAAATCCTCTACATTCAATAAATCAGCATTAAATTTTCCAATATTTTTTTTCTTGAAATTTGAATTGTTTCCAGCTTTCAGAGTAATATCAATTACACAATGGTCTGTCAGGGGGCAGCAGATATTGACACCTTTGATACAGAATTTATATTCAGGGGATGTCAGCCAAAAATCTATTCTAGATCGTGATCGCCTATTAGGTTTGATCCAAGAAATATGTCTGCTATTCGGGTTTTTTCTCTCTCCAAATGTCAATAAGATAATTCCTGTCTATGGAATTCTTCAATATAGCATTATAGTGATAATCATTGTACATGGATGGACATCTGTCAAACCAATCATCTGGTGCTAAATTAAAGTCCCCTCCCATTAAAGTAAATTCTGTTCCATACATATTCTATATTCTTCAATATTTTCTGTGATAGAGTCTAATAATAATCTATTTTGACCAGTATTATTATGTCCATAGATATTAATCAGAACTGCAAACATTCCCTCTCAATTTACTACCACAACAATCCAGTGACCATCTTTATCACTCTTTGACGTAACAATTTCTCCAGGAAATCTATGAAAACAATAGCCACACCTCCAGATCTATTGCTCCCATGAGAAAAAATAGGACCAATGGCCCTATATCTTACCGGCCAATTAAAAGCTTTGGGAAATGTATCCAAATGCCATTTACTATCTCCCAGTTATGTGTATTTATTCTGTTACAGAAATAGCCATGTTTTGGTCATATTCCAATCAGATCTGTAAAAAAATTCAAATTCCAACTTGATATCATTGATACTTACTGATTTATTGTATCAATCCACTTCCTATCTGTTATAATGGGAAAATTTTTCAAAGTCACACCAAATCCAGAATCAGATCCGGATGGAAATAATTTCAATACCTTGTGTTGACATCATCATAAAGAAGCTGTATACCAAGTTTGAAGTTAATCAGAACTGGAGTTTCGGAGAAGAAGACGATTGAAATTTTTTCCCCATAAAAGCCCATGTTAAATTTTCCGTAAGTCCCCGGATCCAGAAGAAGATCCTGATCAGCATGTGGACATTATGTTTTGGTCATCTCCCCATCAGGGCTGACTGTAGAAATTTCAACTTGATATCATTTATATTTGCTGAAGTTATTGCATCTATCCACTTCCTATCTCTTATAATGGGGAAATTTTCAAAGGTCGCACAAATCCAGAATCACATCCGGATCCAAATAATTTCACTAACTTTTGTTGACATCATCATAAAGAAGCTGTATACCAAGTTTGAAGTCCATTGGAATTGTAGTTTCAGAGAAGAGATTGAAAGTTTTGTAACGGACGACAGACAACAATGCCGGACGCCGCATGACGACAATAGCTTACGGCCTGTCGGCCAGTAAGCTAAATAGTAGCTTTGCGTTTTACATTGTCCTTTAGATCTCTTGTATTTAAAGATAAAAAAGAAATCTCTGACTTAGAAAAGACATATATAAAGAAACAGAAATACTCTGAACTTTTCCTTAATAAGACTTAGTTATAAAGATAATAGCCAACCTCTTAATATGTGTATTTAACTTTGAAGTTCTCTGAAAAAAAGTTCTTACCCCTCCAGTAACTGTCCATTAATTTATCCTGTTAGGTTACATGTCAGTGTTCAGTTTTTCAGAACCGTTTCAGACTGTTTCCCATTATGAAACTGAAGGGCCGCGGAAATATGCCTTCAGTCCTGGCTTTCCTGGCATCTTGAATCTGCGGCCACAGAGCCTCCGTGGCCTGCTTATCTGCCATACTTAGATCTTCAGAGAAGCGAACACCAGCCTCTTTACATGCATCCGACTCCTTCGTTAACCTCCATATCCCATCTCTGTGGTGCTGCTTGATGAACTGGATGATCACCTGGTGGTATTCTCTTCTCCTCCTTCCTTCCCAGCCGGTGGACTGTGTCCTACAATATCATCCATCTTCTGTGCCCATGCGGGTGCAATCTTCTTAAGTAGGTTTAGCACCTCCTCTCTTGTGTTTTCATTTTCTGTCTCTTTCATGCCTTTCACTCTCAGATTCCACCCTCTGCTGTATCTGTCATGTTCACCAGATCTTTCTTTCAGGACTGTGTTTTCTTTTTCTAGAATAGTCACTTTCTTTTCCAGCTCCATCAGTTTACTTTTGCATTCTTTGACTTCTTCTGCGTTAACTCCAGCGCCGTAGCCAGGCTGCCAGTCATCGTATTGTTAACTTTAATCTGCGACTCCATGTCCTCCAGCTTTTTTTCTTACTTATCAAATCTTGAGGCTAGGGTGTTAAAGGCTGTCAGTATCATCTCAAACGCAGATTCTTTGTTTGGTTTTCCCCATTACGTATCTAGAAACTTTTAGTTGGTGGTGCTTACCGGAGAATCATAAACCTCCTGAAAACCCCGTTTATCTGCTCCGGCGGTAGTAGCTTCCATCGTGTAGTCATGGTCGTCGGCTAATGCCACATTTTCATATTGCTACCTTGTTTTACATCTATTTTATTTGAATTGAAAGTCGTATCTTTATCGTTTTTCTTCTTCTCCATATCCTGTTTGGGCATGTTACCGTCGTAACCCTATAGTTTTTTGTCAGAGGAATTATCTCTTAACTAATACTTTTGAGGAACTTAAGGAAGTGCTTTTAACCGTGCGTCTGCTCAGTCCGCCATCTTGCCCCAGCCACATATCACGTTTTAGTATCTGGTTCCCAGTCTTTGAACCTCGGCTGAGCGGTTGGCCCTTTCGTATACAGTCGTATTGTTCCAGATCTCATCTACGCATGCACATTGTAATCTGTCAGAATTTGTCTCATCTACGCATGTGCACTGCATATCTGTCAGAATATGACAGAATGGCGGCTAGTACGAAGCGGAAGAAACGAACAGGCAGGAATATATTCATGTGAACAGTAGCCAGAAGTGCACATTCATTGTATTCTTTCACATTTCAGCTTTATTAATTTAAATATTTTGAAGCAAGCAACCATGCAGCCTGTCATATAAGCATTCAGTGCAAGTCGGGGGCGGGGCAGTTGTCAGTCAGGGAATTCCCTGGGCTCTCCCGATTCAATCAGGACCTGTAACTGCAGCATGGGATTGGTGAAACAGCTCATTTACTTTACGTTCATTAAATGTTGTCAGAGTAGCCAGAAATGGCCTTACCCTTTCTGTAGAATACTGTGAAAAGTTATAATGTGAAAGAATACAGTGAATGTGCACTTATCGCAACTGTTCGCATGAATATATTCCTCCCTGTTCTTTTCTTCTGCTTCGTACTAGCCACCATTCTGACATATTCTGACAGATATGCAGTGCACATGCGTAGATGAGACAGATTCTGACAGATTACAATGTGTATGCGTAGATGAGATCTGGAACATAACGACCGTATACGAAAGAGCCAACCGCCTCAGCGGAGGTGATACCAAAAAACTAGTACCGGGTACCAGATTCTAGGTTCTTTTCGTAATGGAAATGCAAAAAGGTCGAGTCAAGTCGGTACCACATAGTGGAAATGCGGCATAGGATGGCAGTACAGGTGTGATACACTGTGCAGATGGGTAGTCTGAGGGATCATATCCTTCACAGCCATAGACATATATACTAGACGCCGCATCGGCTGCCGCTGCCTATTGGAGTCACGTGCCTACAGGGCGGCCATCTTGGTACAGTGCAACTTGCTACTACTCTGCATTAAATCTATAGAGGAAACAGGTGTTTGCACTATTAAAGTGATCATAAATCACTCAATTGTCAACATATTTACGCAGGTTGTTTGTTTCAAACGTTAGACATGGAGGATAGATAGACAGACAGATACAGACATAAATAGAACAAAAAGAACTCAGAAAATGTCAAGGGTGTGTTCAGGTCATTATTTTAAATTGCTTTAAGGGAATTGGCATTTGATTATTATTATTATTATTATTATTATTATTATTATCAAAATACTATTATCACTATCATAGATAATATGCTATTATATTATTATCAGTCATAATTAATACTGCTATTATCACTGCCATATTATTAATATTACTATTATTATTATTGTTATTATTTTAACTTTGAAATATTTAAGATAAGTGCAAGAACATAAAGATAGAAATATATTTACAAATTTACAAGAATATTTACAAGAGCTGCCTTTCATTAACCAGGCCTATGGAAGATAAAACCCCTGAAAGAGAACTGTTAGGCACAAGTTTGATTATTTCAAATATATAAACATTTCAAACCAATACAACAAGAGAAGTCGATATAAAAAAGAAGACATTCGAAAAGGAGCGAGATGAAGTTCAATTTATATACTCCTGCCCCCTTACCCTGTCTTTTTACTGACAGGGGCGATTCTAGGATCAGAAGTTTAGGGGTGCTGAGCACCCAGAGTGCTGGCTGGCCAGGCAAATTTCACTGTTTTGTGCATTCTAGCACAATTTTGGGACCATTGTTCCCACATTTGTGAAAGAAAAGCATAACATTTTTTTTTGGGTATGAGAAACTCTGTGACAAAACCATCAAATCTGATACAAGTTATTTAAATACTGAGCCACAGTAAAAGAGGAATGGACTGGAATCATAAAAGAAATATACCCTAAACCCTAATTTCCTGTGGAAGGCAAGCCTCCATTTTGATACAGCAGCTCCTCAACATATACATCTACGAGAGAATGGGTTTAACTCCAGAGGAATATTAGTCTCAGAGCTACCAGATCCACTTCAAAACACTGTCTGCACATGACAATACATTCACTTTACAGGTTCTATCAGTGGAACATTTATAAATCTGTTGTATAAATGTACATAAACCAATATATATGTGGAATAACACTTTATCACATACTGTCAAAACATCAGCAAACCAGCACTTTTGTCATTTGTTTTCCAATAATCTGATTAAATACGTAACATTTAGCACATTTAATCTATGAGGCAGATAATTTCTAAAAAAATTGTAGACCAGTGTATATGTTAAGCATCTCTCTGCTCCCCTCTCTCTTTGTGCTTTAACCAAAAGGCAAATAACCAAACAATGTGTTTTATATCTAATAAGAGATATAAACTGGTACATTTATTCAATTTATAACATCATTGTAATTGAATATTTGGTTGCTGTGGAAAATGAGGTTACACAAATTAGGCCCTTTCCCACCAAAAGGCCCAGGAACTTTATTACCAGGAATTTATTACCAGGAACTTTTTGGGTAAAAGAGTTCCTGGTAACTGTGTTTCCACTGCACCCGAAAGTTCAGGTAATTTATCAAATCAGGTTGATGATGTATGAGGGAGCAGTAATAGAACTGTAGTCCAGTTCATGTACATTCACAAACGAACCTCTAGCACAATAAAATGACACAGTACTTCAAGTGGACAGTTTGGATTTAACATTTTACTGGTTGTTGAAATAATGAATCCATCTGGAATACATTGTAAATGAAGTTAACCATCATTACATATCCTTAATTTGTATTTAAAAATGGTAGAACATGTATTTTCAACTTCTCATTCCTTAAACGAAATCACATCTAACTTTATGTGATGGATCTGTTTCATTTCTATTGTTTTATAGATATAGTCCAGGTTCAACCTAAAGTCAGACAGATTTACTACTCAAATGCCTGCACTTATTTGACTGCATATTACTTATAAAAGTACTTATACTCCACTCATATTTTGATGCCTTGTAAGTGAACAGACAGTATTAGGATAGGATTTTTTTTTAAATTAAAAATTGAAACAAAACAAAGGTGCCTTGAGATTAAAAGGGAAATAAACATTGTGAAGTTTCAGGCTTTTGGACCAGGGTCTGGTCCAGCTAGTCCAGGACAGCCGGTCTGGAACTCCATGGTCCCGGTCCCTTTTTCGCTTTCCTGCAGGAAAAGTAATAAAAATGTTAAAATGAATAACAGAACACATGATGACAGATTCCTACCAGTGTGATGTGACATGTCTAATGTCTGACCTGGGCTGTTGTAAACAGCAGTAGATGATGGACCAGGACACAAACAAGCCGCAGGTTCGGAAAAAGAGGCGAGTCCATCCAGTCCGTTTCAAGTGGAAATCACAAAACATAAAGAATAAATCAGTGTTCAGCTCACAGCGACAACACAAATACATCCAGTTCTCAGATTTAGGTTAGTGTCAGACTGTTGACCAGTTAGTATTAGGTTAACCGGACTTCACTGTTGTCTAAACAGCTGATGCCGCTGACTTCTGTTAAAGCATGGAACCAAACTAAACAGGGAATATTTCTGATATACATACCATTGGTTTGTTCGATAGTCAGATCCACTGCGACCGTTGTGGTCCTTTAGATTCTTTAATCCTGCATAAAGTTCTGCGGCTTTTCTCATATTTCTTTAGGCTTGTGTCTTATATTTGGCTCTGACAGCTTTACTCGCTCGTTTCGTGTCGGCGATTCAAAGTCCGTCTGAATTTCCTCGTCTTCCGTCCACTTGTTGTAGCTTCTCTTTCGGTCCATTTTCTGAATTATTAAAATACAAAGCTTGAGGAAATTAAATGAGTTAAATATTGGCGGTGAACAGAATGCGGAAATGCTGTGAGTCTAGTACTCCACTAAGCCTTCTGCAGCACACAGCCCCATCCCTTAAAGTTCCTGGTAATCTGGAAAGTATTACCTCCCTACAAGGAACTTCTTCGGGATAAATTCGGGGCCGGGGAAAGTCATTTACCCGGGTATTTTCGGTGGAAACGCACCAGGAACTTTGAAAGTTCAGGGTAATACAGAAGGTTCCTGCAAAACTTCCTGCAGTGGAAAGGGCCTATTGTTCTTACACTCTTACCTGAATCTGGCTTTTTTTTTTTTGAAAAAAATACAAATAATAATCGCATGTTCCTGTCTGCGCACACGCACACACACACACACACACACACACACACACACACACACACACACACACACACACAGGAGTTAATGGGTATCCAGTCAGTTAGCCAGTCAGATAAAGACAGTAGCACCTTGTTTTTAATCTGAACACATGCACAGACACAACAGCAGCTTCTCTCAGTTCCATTCAAACAGAGGACAGAGGTTGGCTGAACCACATGGAACATTTCCTAGCTAGAAAAAAATCAGCTAACTCCCACCTAACAGCATAAACAGTTATCTACATTTCATTGCAGCAAAAATAGGGACTGGCAATGATAATAATGTGTTGGTATTAGTAATAGAAGTAAACAAATGTCCTGGTTTACACCAGGTACTTCCACCACTACTGTATCCCAACTCCAGAAGGCGGTGCCTGTGCACTGCTCTGTACAGGTGGAGCCCAGAGTCTGAGTCAGGGAAGGGGAGGAGGGATGGAGTGGATCAAACCATTATTGAGGACAAGATGGGTGGGGGGGTGCTGTATTTTTGTTGTTAAAATATTACGTTTGAACCATGTACTGTATATGTTTTGACATTTTTGTAGCATGTTAAGAATGGACATAAAGTAAACAAGAAAAAAGAAAATTTCAGCAACCTTAAAATATTTAGGGGTGCTGGGAATCAATTTAGGGGCGCTTCAGCTCCCCCAAAAATGGGCTAAAAACACCCATGCTATCGACCAACCTGCTCACTCACATTTATTCCTTACTTACATCTTACCTGTGAAAACTGATTCCACCAGATCTCGTGTTGTGTTCCACTCGTTGAACAGCCATAAGCGGCAGAAGTCCGGCATCTGACAGTTTGAAGGAGCTAGTCTGTTGGGAAATATGTAGAATTTGTATTGGTAGTAAAACATCCAAGCCTCCTGTATCATACCTACATTTGTGATGGTTTAACAAATCATACCGTTGGATATCGATCCAAAAATTCAGTGAATAATTCTAAATTGAGATTGTGGTGTACCTCTTACCTCCATAGATGTACATACACTTCCACCTCTGTATGCACTGTATCAAGATGGCGGTGCCATAGGCACATCCCTCAACAGCTAATGCGGCGTCTTCATGTATATGTCTGTTCACGCCCCTCCCCTCCCAGTTAAGGGGTGAAAGAGAAAGGTGAAAGTGACTATGGTTTTAATCCTCCACCATACATGTTTGCAGTGCTGGTGCAGTTTATGTTATGCAGTGTTGTTTGTTGTATCCAGTGTGCAGTGTTTGTTTCGTGTTATTTAGTTTCTTCCTCTTGTTATTATTATACTACTACTATTACTTAGATACTCATATTAATTATTAGCATATTACTTATTATTACTTATATACAGGGTTCCCACAGGGTCTTAAAAAGTCTTGAATTTACAAATCTGCATTTAATACCTTAAAGTCTTTAAATGTGTTAAATTTGATTTATTAGGTCTTAAGTTACGTTGCCATAAACTTGTTATTTTTAAATGTGTCTGGAAAATCCCCAAGCTGCATTGAAAGTAACATTAGTCTACTGGTTCCACCCATTCCAAACTGAAAATTGATATTGAAATTAGGAACAGATTATTGTTAAAGTAGATATCAAACTGGAAGAAAAATCCAAGGACTCAAAATGACTGTCTTACTGCGTCCAACCTCAGCAGCGAAGGCACATTGCAAGAGTCCTCGCTTATGCAGCTCAAAAATCTGACCACGTTCAAAGAGAGAAAGGTTTTTGGATCAGGAGATCATGGCAGTGTGAATACCTGACAGAAAATGACACCGAATCCACATTTTGCACAAATTTTGGCTTTTAAAGGCTGTGATCTTAAACCATAGACATATATGAAAACGGGAGAAAACACCTATGTAAAGATATGCTTTATGTCAAATATTTGAGCATAGTTTTAATTTAATACAATTTGATTTTATATACCTAATATTTGGAACCAATATTCACTTTTAAAGTCTTTGAAAAGGTTTGTTAAGCATCTTTGTGTTATTTCTGCAATAAATTATATACATTTTTCAAATTGGATTTTATATTTTTTTGTGTGTTTTTTGACCTTTTGTGTTGATATAGTTTGTTAAAGTGGAAAAAATAATAAGCAGATGAAATAGATGAAGTTGTGCTGAAAAAAAGATACTGAATATGGGTATAGTAAATATTTCTTTATATAGCTAGTATATAAAGGCAAAATCAAAAACAGCCAAAATAGGCTCAGACCCCTAAGGGTTAAGATCCAAAAGTGAAAAATGTAAATTCTTGCCATTTTTCAACTGATCTTAAGGTTTTTATTAGGAGTGTCTGTCTTACATGTATACATTCTGTGTTGTGCTGCTACTGGAACCTTAGTTTCCTGAGGACTCCATCTAATTTAATGTAAAATGCCACAAGAAAACTTTGTCATAGAAGCGGCTGGGATGGACCATTACTCAGTGGACAAAATGGAATTCTGCATTCTATAGAAAAGGAACTGACAATCACATGATGCCTTCTTTTATGTATTTGAGGAGTGGGAGTGTTATGTTTGCCATACACAAAGTCAAGGTTTTGGACAAAACAAAGGTAAACTCACAAAAAAACTACACATATGAGCCAAGAACAGATTCTAAATAGTGTTTTGGGAAGAAACCCTCACAACCCTCCAACTATCTAAAGGATGGCAAAGAAAAATTCATCGAACCCACAAAACAAAAGAGTAAGATAGAATCAAGTGAATGGAGGAAAAACACAAAACACAGCACTGATTTTCTTTCAAAGGCAGAATACAGGGAGATCAAAGCAGAGACATCGACTCCTCAGAAGTTGCAACCAAACTGACAAGGAATTGAGTCCCCCCCATCACTGTCAGCCGTGGTGGATTTTGTTTTAGTGATTACTTCCAAATGAATGTTTTTCTAAATTTTAGATCAGTATGCGCTTGTGGTCACTGGCTGCTGTTTAGGAGTTTTGAGGGTTAAACCTATATTCTACCAACATTAACTTTTGTTAGTCTCCTTAAATAGGCTATTATAATTATGAATTTCTTGTCACCACCGTTCATAATATAACTGATAATAATTTCTATATTAAATATAGAAAGTCATCCAATTTGAAAAAATTCATTGTCCCTATTTTCCCTATGAATATGTACACCTCTCCGTACAATTTGTTGTTCTTTTCTTTTCTCAGAATCAGCATGTCTGCCACAGACGCTGTGCAAAGCAAGAAAACAGCGATACAAAGCATCCTGTCAGCGGACCGCCAGCTGATCCTTGACAAAGTTCTTGAAAAAAATCTGATCACACTGAGAGACTACAAAAACCTCAAAACATTTGCAAAGAAACTAATGAAGGGCATGTTATTCGGCTGGTAGATAAGATCATGGATAAAGGAGAGAACACCTGCAAAGAGTTCCTCAACCTCCTACAGACGGATGAAGAGATTAAAATGACTTACCCAGATTTACAGGACATAGAGTTGAATAATACCAGGTCTCTGTCTGTGCCAACCCAAGAAACTTCAACATCTTCTAACGGAGGTATGGGACCATCAGTGAAGAAGGATGATAAAAAACCAGTCAAAAGGAAAAGGGCAGTGGAAAATCCTAAAAGACCAGCTGCTAAGAGGGTAAAAGTAGACAAGGAGCCAAAGGCGGTCAAGGAGCCGAAGCCAAAGGCGGTCAAGGAGCCGAAGCCAAAGGCTGTCAAGGAGCCGAAGCCAAAAGCGGTCAAGGAGCCGAAGCCAAAAGCGGTCAAAAAGCAAATGTCATTGTCAGCACAGGGTCTTGCAGCTTCTCACCCTCCCTCTACTCACAATACCATCCATCCATCCATCCATCAATCAATCAATCATCCATCAATCCATTCACCTATCCATTCACCTATCCCGCCTTTGATCCATATGACCTTCCGGAGCCAAAGGCGGTCAATGAGCCGGAGCCAAAGGCCGTCAAGGACCCAAAGCCAAAGGCAGTCAAGGAGCCAAAACCAAAGGCGGTCAAGGAGCCAAAGCCAAAGGCGTCAAAAAGCAAATGTCATTGTCAGCACAGGGTCTTGCTGCTTCTCACCCTCCCCTCTACTCACCATACCATCCATCCATCCATCCATCAACCAATCAATCCATCCATCAATCCATTCACCTATCCCGCCTTCGATCCATATGACCTTCCGGAGCCAAAGGCGGTCAATGAGCCGGAGCCAAAGGCCGTCAAGGACCCAAAGCCAAAGGCAGTCAAGGAGCCAAAACCAAAGGCGGTCAAGGAGCCAAAGCCAAAGGCGGTCAAAAAGCAAATGTCATTGTCAGCACAGGGTCTTGCTGCTTCTCACCCTCCCTCTACTCACCATACCATCCATCCACCATCCATCAATCAATCAATCCATCCATCAATCCATTCACCTATCCCGCCTTCGATCCATATGACCTTCCGAAGCCAAAGGCGGTCAAGGAGCCGAAGCCAAAGGCGGTCAAGGACCCAAAGCCAAAGGCGGTCAAGGAGCCAAAGCCAAAGGCGGTCAAAAAGCAAATGTCATGTCAGCACAGGGTCTTGCTGCTTCTCACCCTCCCTCTACTCACCATACCATCCATCCACCTATCCATCAACCAATCAGTCCATCCATCAATCCATTCACCTATCCACCTTCGGTCCATATGACCTTCCGAAGCCAAAGGCGGTCAGGAGTCGGAAGCCAAAGGCGGTCAAGGACCCAAAGCCAAAGGCGGTCAAGGAGCCGAAGCCAAAGGCGGTCAAGGCGGTCAAGGAGCCGAAGCCAAAGGCGGTCAAGGAGCCCCAAAGCCAAAGGCGGTCAAGGAGCCGAAGCCAAAAGCGGTCAAAAAGCAAATGTCATTGTCAGCACAGGGTCTTGCTGCTTCTCACCCTCCCTCTACTCACCATACCATCCATCCATCCATCCATCAATCAGTCAATCCATCCGTCAATCCATTACCCATCCCGCCTTCGATCCATATGACCTTTCGAATTGGATGGCGGAATTTTTTTAAGTTTGGCGCAGGAAAAAGCTATTGGTCACCATTTCCCCAAGTGATGTAAACTGTCTTTGAGTTTTCTTTTTTTTCAATACTAAGGAAAATGTGAAAGAAGCAATAATGTCATTGAGCCTGTTTCCATGACTATAAAATCTGATAACTGTTAGTAATCTCATAAATGCAATAATCAGATCTGATGTGTTTACCAGGGCTGTGTAGAGAGCTATAAGGGGGCAGGGGCTCAAACCCTGTGAGCCCTAACACAGGCTGTGCACCTTCTGCACATACTCTGGATTAACCTCCTGATCCTGTCTTGGGGGATGTTCCTGAAGGGTCTGTATGAGCATCCGGTGGTTGCCAGGTGCTGGATGCCTAGCATACACGGATCTACCAAGAGTATCCCACAGATGTTCAATGGGATTGAGAGCTTTGACTTGCTGTGGATTAATAATGTTGCTTGTTGCTAAATGTGAACTTTGTTGAACTACCGTTTGTCATATTTTACATTATGCTCTGGATACTCATCCACTTTTTAGTTGTTTGTTGTATTTTGTTTGTTAATTCAATGTTTTTTAAGAACAAGAAAGAATTTGTTTTCATATTTAATAAAATGGTGTGAAATGGCATCACATAGAATATGTGATAAGTTTCTTTTGATGTTCAGTTTATATAAGTGGAAATAAAGATGTAATGTGTAGAAGTTTTTGTGTTAATACCTGTAATGGTCAGAGCACTGAAACTGAACCCAATTGCAAGGCCCAGAGACAGATGTAAAAGTTCACAGTGTTTATTAAACACAATATCAACTGACAAGTCACTGGTAGTATAAATAAGCAGATCCTTGAAGACACTGAGTCCCGGACTCTTCACAGGATCCGGAGACAGGACTGGAGATTGGACCTCACAGCCGGGGCCAGTAACACGCGTCGGTAACCCGACTAGGGGAAAGCAAAGGACAGTCAGTATTCGAACCAGGTCATACACGGAGAGGCAAACGGGAAGGCAACAGGACATAAGGAACAGGCAGGCTCACGTACCAGTAAATCAGGCGAAAGGTAATCACACAGGTGGGAGTAATGGGAACAGGAAGCAAAGACACCAGACAAGACAAATGAGGAGGACTTAACAAAATAAAACAGGAAATGACAGACAAGACAGACAAAACCAGACTAACATCTGGGGGCTGATGTGACTGTATGCAATGGCTTAAAAACCTTATACGATCATATTTATTCACTCTAGGAAACATCACCTTCCTAAAATAATTCAAAGTAATTTTTTTTTCAGGAAACAAAAAAACGTAAGTAGATATTGAACATTCGATGATTTAAGTAAAAAAAAAAGTCATATTTGTCAAAACAAAATAAATGAGAGAATGAGTTTTGCTTTAAAGGTATGTTTGTTTCAGAGCAAAATACTGTCTGTACATAACAATACATTCACTTTACAGGTTCATGGATGCATCTATTGGATGAATGAGTGTATATATACATACAAACAAAAAGTTACAAAAAATGGCAGGGGTATGAATAATTTTGAGGACGACTGTATATATATATATATATATATATATATATATATATATATATATATATATATATATACAGTCCGTCCTCAAAATTATTCATACCCCTGCCATTTTTTGTAACTTTTTGTTTTTGTGATGAAATGAATGAGTTTTGTCAAGTTTGTTTGTGACTTATGTGTGATACACAAGTGAGGAAATAAGAACAAATGATACTTGGAGAAATACTTTATTTCAGGAGTATTTTATTAGAGGATTTCCAAAAAAAATGCCACGTTCAAAATTATTCATACCCTAGGTTTAAGGTATGTCCAGTGTCTTTTCTTAATAGTCAGTAGAATAGCCTTTGTTCTTGATAATGGTTCCTGTAAGTGTCCACAGGTTCTCTTCTGTCTCCTGTGGGTTTTGGTCCACTCTTCCAGGACCAAAGCCTCCAGCTGGGTCCGGTTGGATGGTTTCCTACCCATCACGCTAGTCTTTGGCTCCCTCCACAGATTCTCTATATGATTTAGGTCAGAGCTTTGACTGGGTCATGTCCTTGAACCACTACTGCACTACCTTGATGGTATGCTTGGGGTCAGTGTCCTGCTGGGACGTCCAGTCAGGACCAATCAAGAGTTTCTCAGCAGACACTTCCACATTGTCATCCAGTATGTTGATATAATCCTCCTTTTTCATGATGCCCTGTATCTTGATGAGGTTCTCGGTGCCACTAGCAGAAAAGCAACCCCATAGCATTATGTTGCCACCACCATGCTTGATGGTTGGGGCTGTGTTCAGCTTGGGTTCTTCTCCTTGCCTCCTTCAGATGCAGTCAACATCCATGTGGCCAAACAACTCCATCTTGTTTCATCAAATCACTGGATTGATGACCAAAAGCTGGATCTTGGTTAAGAAGAGCTCTAGGAAATGCCAGATGAGCCTCCTGATGTTTCATCCTGAGTCATACCATCTTCGTGTGTCTGCATCCATGGAGAACTCCTTTGTGCAATACTGGCTGGATGGTTTTTCTGTGATACCTTCATACCTCGGTTATTTTGGTGGCAACATAATGCTATTGTTATAAACCTGTAATGCTAGGATGCTTCTCTGCTAGTGGCACTGGAAACCTCATGAAGTTACAAGGCATCATGAATTTAACATAATTATATCAACGTCCTGGATGACAGTGTGAAAGTGCTGAGAAACTCTAGACTGGTCCTGATTGGATGTCCCAGCAGGACACTGACCCCAAGCATACCACCAAGGTAGTGCAGTAGTGGTTCAAGGACATGACCCAGTCAAAGTCCTAACCTAAATCATTTAGAGGATCTGTGGAGGGAGCTAAAGACCAGAGTGATGGGTAGGAGACCATCCAACCGGACCCAGCTGGAGGCTTTGGTCCAGGAAGAGTGGACCAAAACCCCACAGGAGACAGAAGAGAACTTATGGACACTTACAGGAACCATTATCAAGAAAAAAGGCTACTCTATTGACTATTAAGAAAAGACTTTGGACTTAATAAACCTAGGGTATGAATAATTTTGAACATGGCGTTTTTTGGAAATCCTCTAATAAAATACTCCTGAAATAAAGTATTTCTCCAAGTATCATTTGTTCTTATTTCCTCACTTGTGTATCACATATAAGTCACAAACAAACTTGACAAAACCTCATTCATTTCATCACAAAAACAAAAAGTTACAAAAAATGGCAGGGGTATGAATAATTTTGAGGACGACTGTATATATATTATATATATATATATATATATATATATATATATATATATATATATATATATATATATATATATATATATGGTGCAGTCCATGACTAATGTAACTAACACTGGCGTAAAACGAAAGTGAAACTTTACATACTTGAACGTCCAGCTCTCGGGTTCTATTTCTGTATTATACAGTGGATCTTACACGAAACACAACTTCTACCTGTATCAACTGGGACCCCTCCACTGCTCTATGGGCTCCATAAATTAAAAAAAAAAAGGATTTGGGGTGGCAGTACCAATGAAAGGAATTGAATTAAGCAGAAGAAGATCTGATAAGTTAGGGGTCTACACACTGGAGATGGTGGCAGTGCTGGTGCTTTGAAATGGATTGAAAAAACTAAGCAAGATAACGTGTTGATGTGTTCTGACTCAGCTTCAGTTCTGAGGAGCCTGAAATCATTCAGATGAAACAGCTGTCAAGACATCTTATTTGAAGTACTGAAGTCAGTTACAAAAATAACAAAATGGGGGGACAGGTTAAGTTTTTTGTGGGTGCCAGCACATGGAGGGGTGAGAGGGAATGAAAAGGTGGATAAATTGGCGAAGAGAGCTCTGAAGAAGCAAATATAGAAATGCATATTAATCTGAGTAAGGCAGAGGTCAACATGTGAAATATGATTAACAACATGATTGACACGATTAAGGCTGGGCCACTGCGCATTAAATAAAACATGAAAGTAATAGGAAAACACCAAACAGGTTTGTGTGAGGGATGTCAGGAGGAGGAGTCTGAGGAGCATGTTTGACTAAGGTGTTCTAAATATGACACACAGACTGAGGAGATTAGTGATGGGACTTTTGGCGCTTTGAAGGGAGCTGTTCAATCAGGAGCTATTCACTGAAAAGAGCCGTTCAAAAGACTGGATCTTTTATGCTTTTGCATTCTTTTGAACACCAATGTTTTAATGACTAAATAGGCTACATGTGATGATTGACATTACATTTTAAAAGGTGTTTAATTGGCGCGGCAGTAAATATTATCTTACCGTGAAAAAGAATAGTTAGTTCAAATGTGTGGGCTAAATACATGACATGAGAAGTGACATTAGGCAAATGCTGGAATTTACCAAAAACATCACAGTACATTATGTGGACTAGCCTGTAGCCTAAAAATGAAGAAGAAAATAAAACATTTTCTTATGAAATATTTTATTCTCCTTAAAACAAGAACAATAAATGTGTGTAAACATTGGAAAAAATTGCACAAAACACAACAGTGATTAATCACTGCAATTACTTAAATACCTTAACAACTGTAGTGCATTTTCACTCAGAATAAGAACAAATGAGTGTAAACATACAGAAAAAATGCATAAAACACAAAAGCGATTTATCATGGCAATTACTTAAATACCTTAACAACTGTAGTACAATGGACTCTATGCACAGCCCCACTACTTCCTGAACTTCAGGTGGCTCCTTTATTCTCTGTCTTTCATTATTGGACACCCTGATTAACCCAGGTGTGTCTAATTAATCAGTAGTCACAACAAGAAGTAGCAGACACACCTGGATTAATCAGGGTGTCCAATAATGAAGACAAGACATAACGGAGCCACCTGAAGTTGAGGAAGTAGTGGGGGCTGTGCATAGAGTCCATTCTCCTCAGAACAAGACAATAAATGATGCTAAATTGACAGGCAATCGAACACTCCCTCCTTGACAAAAAAAAATAAAAAATGAACGGCTCTTTACAAAGACTTGGTTCCCATTGTTCATTTCAAAGAGCCGTTCAAAAGATTCGATTCGTTTGTGAACATTACATCACTAGAGGAGATGAGGAGGAGGATAAAAGAGTCAGGGGTAAATGAATTCACACTGAAGGGGGTATTAAAATGGTATGAGAACACAGGTTAGGGCACTTAGGGATGTTTTAAAGAACACAGGGGTATGATAGGATCTGAGGGACACTGGGGGTATATTGTGGAAAACAGAGGGAAGGCTGAATGCATGAGAATATAGGTGAAGTTTTTTTTTTTTTTTTTTCTTTTTTCTTAGCATTTATTATTGTTTTTATGGGGATAAAGGTTATCTATTGACAGACCCACACTCCGGAGGCAAAAGGGGGGCGGTAATGCACCAAAAGCTGGATGCCACCACCGTAAAACACGAAGAAGAAGAAGAAGCGCGCACTTCGCATGGGACCAGACTTCAGAGGTTTACTTTAAATTCATCTTTTCCTGCTTATCCGGGTTGCGGGTGCATGACCTTAAGCAGAGAAGCCCAGCATCCTGATCAGGTACAGTAACGGTGCAGGTGCAGTAGAAAAGGTGCGTTTAAGGACAGAAAAAAAAGTCGAACTTTTTGCGTATCAGTGTTGCTAAGTGCTAGTGATGTAATACTTCATTCAGTTTGTGATAGTGTTTGTAATATCCTTAGCGCTCCTCCCTCTGCCGGTTTACTGAAACGATTCAGCCACATTTTGCCAATATAACTGTCTACTATCCCTTACATGAGTTGGAATCACTCATTAAGTTTCAAAGCCTCTATAGCGTTTCAGCCCCTCTCCATCCCGGTTAAAGGAGTGAAGGAAAAAGGGAATGTGTGTAATTTTTTTTTTTATTTTTTTTTTATACCCTTCTCCATACATGTTTGCAGGGCTGGTGCAGTTTTTTTTGTGCAGTGTTGTTTGTTATATCCAGTGTGCAGTGTTTGTTTCGTGTTAATTTAGCGTTCTTCTTCTTGTTACTACTATACTACTACTATTAGTCACACACTCATATTACTCATTACCTACTATTATACAGAGTTCCCACTGCATTTAATACCTTAAAGCAGGGGTGTCAAACTCATTTTAGTTCAGTTCCATATTCAGCTAAATTTGATCTGCAGTTGGCCGGACCAGAAAAATAAAAACATAATAACCTATAAATAATGGACAACTCCAAATTCTGTCTTTGTTTTAGTGTAAAAAAACAAACAACAAAAACACATTAAATTATGAAAATACTTACATTTATGAACTATCAAAAAAAAAAGAAAAAACTGAAATTTAAATTAAAAAATGTAAGAAAATTTAGTGCAATTTGAACAATATTCTGCCTCCACTTCTCATTTCTCCATGTGCATAATGGATCAGATCTACAAAGACACTAAACACTGAGGAACAGGCAGAAAAATAGTTAAAATTGTGCTTAGTTTTCTTTAGACTTTCAGGTTGTTCATATTTGTTCAGGTTATTCACATTTTATTGTTACAGGATAGTTTGGAAATGTAAATATTTACATAATTTAATGTTATTTTTTGCACTAAAACAAAGAAAAAAAATTAAGTTGTTAATTCTAGATTTTTTCCTCAGCAGCGATGGCGCATTGCGAAAGGCCTTGCTTATGCAGCTCAAAAATCTGACCATGTTCAAAGAGAGACAGGTTTTTTGCATCAGGAGATCATGGCAGTGTGAATACCTGACAGAAAATGACACAGAATCCACATTTTGCACAGATTTTGGCTTTAAAGGTTGTGGTTTTAAACCATAGACATTTGAAAACTGGACAAACACATACGTAAAGATATGCTTTATGTCAATTTTTGAGTATAGTTTTAATTGATTACAATTTTGATTTATATGTCTAATATTTGGAACCAATATTCACTTTTAAAGTCTCTGAAAAGGTTCGTTAAGCATCTTTGTGTTATTTATGCACTAAATTACATGAATTTTTCAAATCGGATTTTATATATTTTTTGTTTTTTGGCCTTTTCTGTTGATATAGTAGGTTAAAGTGAAAAAATAACAGGCAGATGAAATAGATGAAGTTATGCTGAAAAAAAAGATACCAAATATGGATATAGTAAATATTTCTTTATATAGTATGTAAAGACAAAATCAAAAGTAGTCAAAACAGCCAAATAGGCTCAGACCCATAAGGGTTAAGATTCAGCAGTGAAAAATGTAATTCTTGCCATTTTTCAACTTGTCTTAAGATATTGATCAGCATTCAGGAATGTATGTCCCACATGTGTACATTCTGTGTTGTGCTGCTACAAGAACCTTAGTTTCCTGAGGACTCCATCTAATTTAATGTAAAATGCCACAAGAAAACTTTGTCATATCACTGTAATAAATGATTCTGTGGTCATGTGGATTTTAATTAATGTATTAGGTAAAATATATTCAATATAACTGTGTCGTAGATTTTGTGGCATTTATTTAATTGAATTTCAAATAAAAATGTCTGAAATAAAATCTACTCATTGTAGTTAAATAAAACATAAGCATTCTGTTTATTTAATTCCAACACAGAGAAATATTGAGTGAATTCAAATCACTGTAATCAGGCAATTTTTAATTGAAAAGCACTTCCTGCCAAAGTGTTATTTAATGCAGCGGGCTACCATCACATGACATTTGAAAAGAGTCCAGAATGCCCATCTTCTTCCCCATTGCTCATCTTGCACAATTCCTGGTTGGCTAAAGTAAGGAAACTTATTTGCTTTCACTGGGCTAGTACACTCTAAAAACAACTCAGGGCCTTAGTAAATATCACAATAATATAAAGGTTACTATCTTAATAACATCTGTGAAAATTACTTAAGTTCTTATTTGAGTTGGACATACCAAAATAAATGCTTAGAAATCCAATAGTTAATTTTGTCTTATATGTACATGTATTTTTTAAGTTCATTTCACAAAAAGAAATTAGTATTTGAGTAACAATTATATTTTTAAGATATCCGCTTATACTCATCAGTTTGAAGAACTTGAATTATTACTCATTCTAACTCAGTAGTCTTCATCTCCAACAACAACTTAAAAAAAAAGCGAGTAAGTTTCATTACATAGAACGTTATGATGTGCATCATTTGCATATTGTGGCATGTTTGTTGCAATGCATTGTGAGTATTGGGCATGTTGCTTGTTTATGTGTTGTTTTTCTGTGCAGGGGTTCAGCAGGGTTGTGGTGTTGGTGTGAATTTGGGGTTAATGTGTGTATGGTAATGGTTTATTGGCCTTTTTGTGTTTGTTTTGTATTTTTTGTTGAGTTGCACCATGAGTGAAAGCCATAGGCTGAACAATGCCTGAATAGTTCATCTATGATTGTTGATGTACTTAATTTAAATGGTGAATCTAAATAATCTAAATAATTTCACTGCTTTCAGATTTACTCAATAAATATAAGTATAAATATATGCCTTTGAGTAAATTGAGTAAAGTACAATTACATTCTTATACTGCTGTTATTCCTAAGAAAAAAGAATATTTAGATCTACTTCACTGCATTGATTGAATTCAAATTAATGCACTGATCAATGTAGACGATTATTGCTCAAATATATATCACTGAAATGTAGAATTAAAGAATTTTTTATACGTACTATTTACACATTAAGAAGGTTTATCTTTTTCGTATCAACTCAATACGTTTGTTTAGGTTTTAATTAATTCCATTTTGTTTAGCATTCGAATCTACTCATATTAAGTGGATAACTATTGTTGTGGGTTTTCCGTCCATCAAAAATCAGCTAATCACTATATTCTAACACTAATTTACTGTAATTTTAACACTAAGTCCTATTTTAATAGAAAATAAAAACTCACACTTGAAGTCAAAAAATAGAGTTGACCCAGCCAGTCGTCAGTAGCCTTTTTCATGCGTTTATTTATGAGCACACAAAGTAAACACATAGAACAATTTTTCAAAGAATGGTTAACATCCCCTGAACCCACAGCCTTTATTACCCTTTTTTTGCCCGACCTTCTAGCAGTTTCTAGGTGTTGTCCACTGGCAAAAATTATCTTATGATTTCAACTGACTTCAGAAGCTCTTGTTTTCTCATTAAAATTATCTTTGGTCAGGCATATCTATCTTGTTTACCCCACTTGCCTACATACACGCACACTAAGTCGTTTTTTCTCTTAGCAATTAGTCAGTGTCAGCTGTGCAGACACATGCCCAAACACGCGCCTACTGTGCCACTAGTAGGTCTGGGCGTACTACCAATGGCCTTGGGCCCACACTTGCAGGTTACAAATCTCATATCTCAGACTCAGAAATCATTTTCATATCACACACAGAGAAATCATATCACAGGCACAGAGAAAACTTCTATCACAAATCCCTTACCACCAGCTTGCACCTGCAGGCTCACACACCTTCATGTCATAGACACAGAGAAGACACAGAGAATCCTTCTACACTATTAAGGTCTTCATTTAATTTACATTTACTCAATACCAAACAGAGTGAAATGTAATTAATAATATTGCTTGTAATGTGTTGCCTTATTTTTTATTGATTAGATATGGGGTATCTTTTTTTTACAGTGTAGACGCAGCTGGGATGGACCATCACTCAGTGGAAAAATGGAATTCTGCATTCTACAGAAAAGGGACTGACAATCACATGATGCATCTTTACATGTTGCGGAGTGCGAGTGTTATGTTTGCCAAAGCCAAGGTTTTGGAAGAAACAAAGGTAAACTGACAGAAACACTACACATATGAGCCAAGAACAGATTCTAAAAAGTGTTTAGGGGAAGAAACCCTCACCACCCATCAACTATCTAAAGCAGTCTTGCTCAATGGGGGTATGTGGAAGAAGCCCAGGGGGTACTTGTATTTTTTTGGAAATATCTATTAAATAGGCCACCATGTAGTGAATACAAAATGAACAAGAAAAGCACTCAGAGAGCACAAACCTCCGCCAAGATAGATCTGCACCCCCCCCCCCCCCCCCCCCGCCCCGATCACCACCAAATTTAATTTCTTCCCCTGTGCCAGTATCAACATTTCCTGAAAATTTCATGAAAATCCATCCATAACTTTTTGAGTTATCTTACTAACAAACAAACAAACACGCACACAAAGCAAAGTGATCACATACCTCCTGGTGGAGGTAATCATGAGAATTAATGCTGAATTTCAATATTTTTACAAACTCAGACCCCTAA
Source organism: Sphaeramia orbicularis (assembly GCF_902148855.1). Classification (NCBI taxonomy): domain Eukaryota; kingdom Metazoa; phylum Chordata; class Actinopteri; order Kurtiformes; family Apogonidae; genus Sphaeramia; species Sphaeramia orbicularis. Next base: position 32,981,025 of record NC_043974.1, read on the forward strand.
GCTTTGGTAACATTTTAAGAACAATTCTATTTCATATTATCCAAGATGAGTTTTTTTGAGTAATTAAGCAATTATTTTTTGTTGATGAAAGGTTCATGTATTCATTAAGGACCAGTTAATTAATGAAAGAGGACACTTTTCAGTTTATATGCAGCACACAAAATGTATTACTTAAATTTATACATTATTATTATTACTATACTTATAAACGTGTTATTTTTAATATATTACAGTTAAATATATGTTTGTTTTCAATGTTTGAAAATAAAACACCCTTTAGCACAGGAACATATTTTGCCCCATTTTCAATCAAAAGGCTGAAGGATCAGGGTACTTGGCTAAAAATATATATTTCAGGGGGTACTCTACTGGAAAGTTTGAGAACCACTGATCTAAAGAATGGACAAGACAAATTCTTCGGACCCACAAAACCAAAGAGTCAGACAGAATCAAGTGAATGGAGGAAAAACACAAAACACAACACTGGTCTTCTTTCAAAGGCAGAATACAGGGAGATCAAAAACTCCTCAGAAGTAACAACCAAACTGAACAGTGATTGAGTGCTGCCCCCCCCATCACTGTCAGCCGTGGTGGATTTTATTTTTGTGATGACTTCCAAATGAATATTTTTCTAAATTTCAGAGTCAGCATGTGCTTGTGGCCACTGACTGCTGTTTAGGAGTTTTGAGGGTTAAACCTATACTCTACCAACATTAACTTGCGTTAGTCTCCTTAGATTGGCTATTATGATTATGATTTCTCATCACCACCGTTTATAATATAACTGCTAATAATTTCTAGATAAAATACAGAATTCATCGTTAAGCAAAAAAAGAAATTCCTCACAAAAAATTCATTATCCCTATTTTCAATATGAATATGTACACATCTGCATACAATTTGTTTTCTTTTCTTTTCTCAGAGTCAGCAGCCTGCCAAAGACACTATACGACGCAATAAAACAGATCTTCAAAAGCATCCTGTCAGCAGACCGCCAGCTGATCCTTGACAAAGTTATGAAAAAAATCTGATAACAGATAAAGACTACAAAAACCTCAAAAACATTTGCAAAGAAACTGATGAAGGGCATGTTATTCAGCTGGTAGATAAGATCATGGATAAAGGAGAGAACACCTGCAAAGAGTTCCTCAAACTCCTACAGACGATGAAAGGATTAAAGCGACTTACCCAGATTACAGGAGATAGAGTTGAATGATACCAGGGACTCTGTCTGTGCCAACCCAAGAAACTTCAGCATCTTCTAATGGAGGTATGGGACCATCAGTGAAGAAGGATGATAAAAAAACCAGTCAAAAGGAAAAGGGCAGTGGAAAATCCCAAAAGACAGCTGCTAAGAGGGTAACATGGACAGGAGCTAAAGGTGGTCGAGGGGCCAAAGACAGTAAAGGAGCAAAAGCCAAAGGCCGTCGAGGAGCCAGAGGGCCGTCGAGGAGCCAACGGCCGTCGAGGAGCCAACGGCCGTCGAGGAGCCAGAGGCCGTCGAGGAGCCAGAGGCCGTCAAGGAGCCAGAGGGCCGTCGAGGAGCCAACGGCCGTCGAGGAGCCAACGGCGTCGAGGAGCCAAAGGCTGTCAAGGAGCCAAATAAGGCTGCAAGATTTTGTCAAAAATGAAATCTCGATTTTTTTTCTCTAAAAAAATTTTCTCTAAAATTTTCAACTTCAATTTTTGGGTAAAACTACAGAAGACAACAGAAGTCAGCATGTCATTTTTGTGAGCAGCCCGCAATACAAGGCACTGCTCCAACCTCAAATCTGTGATGGTATCACGTGATGAACCCACAGAAGTTTGTGTTGTGTTTTTTTTGTCTTTAAAATCTTTATTGAATGAAGTAGAGTATACAAACAAGGTATACAACAAGAAAATAACATAACAAGTTTGCCAGGGGGAATACACTACAATACAATGTCCAAATCAGAGCAAATACTGATGGTTTTTATAGCCTTTTTGGTTCCAGATATATCGAACAGCTTTAAATAAAGTTCAACATCTTTCAAAAAAATAAATATTTAGTTTTTTGTTACAGAACTTAGATTTGTGAATGAAAAATTTAGCAGCTAAGAGAAATAAATTATTATTATTATTTATTTTTTCTTTTTGGGGTATCTGGGCCCACAGAAGTGATACCAATGTAAATCAGTGACAGGCATCAGTCGTGCGTGCGTGGACCACATAATATGAGTGATCCCCATGCGGGTTCTATTTAAACTGGGGGATCCGTGCGTGGAACAGACCGACCCAGGACACACTGGAGGGGTTACATCTCTGGAGCTGGTAGATGTGTCTGGGCAGAGGGCTGTCTGAGCTCCTCTGCTGAGGCTGCTGACCCGCTACCTGGATCAGAAGAAGACAGTACGGTACAGATCCGGGACAACGTAAGATGAGTGACCCCCATGCAGCTATATTTCATTTGCGGGATCTGCGAAACTATGGCTTACATTGATATCACTACTGCAGGCTCATTAACAGATTTAACGACCGTGGTCATTACATGGACTTCAGGGAAAGACCGCTCTCACAGATAGGAGGACGAGCCTACGGTAGCCCGTGGGCACGCGGCCGGGAGGCACGAGAGAGATGAAATCGATTTGATGATTTCCCTATTTTAAAAATCGTCCTAATTAAAAAATCCGATTTTGATTTAAAATCGATTAATCGTGCAGCCCTAGTGCCAAAGCCAAAGGCGGTCAAGGAGCCAAAGGCGGTCAAGGAGCCGAAGCCAAAGGCAGTCAAGGAGCAAATGTCATCGTCGGCACAGGGTCTTGCTGCTTCTCACCCTCCCTCTACTCACCATACCTACAGCTCATCTCCACCAGCAACCCACCTCCTAATTCCATTGTATGTACAATGAAAAAGGCTAATCTATCCAGGCAGTCTTCGTTCCAGTCTGAGCCCACAGTTCCAGCTGCTGATTGAGCCACAGTTCCAGCTGCTGTACCCGCAGCTCAGACCCAGTTTGCCAACTTGGCGACTTTCCTGCTAAATCTGGTGACTTTTCAAATCCTCTTGGAAACTTTTCTTTTTTTTTCAAAAGTGACTAATGACAAATCTAGCAACTTTTTCCATCCTCATGCTCTCTCAAATGCATGCTCAAACTTGCATCCAGATGTACATTTATTGACTGTTACCTTTGGGTTACACTGCCTTTGAATAATTTAACTTCAAAGTCACCAATGTTATTCTGTTTCTATCTTTACTTTTTTTATTTTTTATTTTGTTGTTTGCTCCTGGTTATTGTGATATTGAACTATTTTGTTCTTCAAATTCACTGATGTTCTTTCTGTTGTTTGTGCGAGGTCAAGGGAAGGTTAAAAAAAAACATCTGGTCACAAAAATTTTATTACAATAATGTACACCAAACTTATATTTTTGGGTAGGTAATTACTTATATTTTCAAGAAAATATATTTTGAGATGAAATTTGTGAAAAAAAAATTTGAGGAGTTTGAATGTTTGGAAAGTGACAAAGGTTTCTGCCATCATTCTAGGTCATTTTATAAACTGTCATAAATAAACTAAATTTATTCCAAATACATTGATATTCGACTATTATATTATTTATATTATATTCTAAACATACAATGTTTTAAATTAATGAATGCATAATCCATGCAAAATACATTTGAATATAATGTTAATATTATTTATATGTCATAAATATTGTAAAAAAAACAAACAAAAAAAAAACCGAATATGATACTGATCATTGAAATTAAAAAATGTTTAATTTGATATTTACTTTTGTTGTCCATCCATGACATTTTTGGCTTTGTCCATCCATGACGCTGCCATTTGTCAAAACTCTTGCTATTTAGGTGTGATAAAATATTTTTTCTCTAAACAATTATTAGGTTGTAAAATAGAGGGTTTAAGGTATACACTGAATACGTTTCAGGATGAAAATGTCATAGGAACTTCACTTTTGAGAACTTTGTAATTCTTGCAAAAAATAGCCACTATTTTTGTCCATCTGCGACCAGTACTTTGATATTTTTCATTTAAAAATATTTGAAACTAAATTTTGCCCTCTGAGTATGTTTACGATGGCATTTAGACCTTTCCAATTATGTGTAATAATTTGTCTTAAACTTATCTGGTTCAAAAGTTATGAATGAAAAAGTAGTGGACTGTCCATCTGTGACACCCTTGACCTCGCCCTGTTGGTAACTGTTTATTTGTTGTTACTATTTATTGTTGTTGTTACAGTTTATTGTGTTTATTTTTATTGTTGTTACTGTTTATTGTTGTTACTATTTATTGTTGTTGTTACTGTTTATTCCTGTTACTGTTTTATTGTTTGTCGTACTGTTTATATGGTTACTTTTTGTTGTTGTTACGTTATTGTTGTTACTATTTATTGTTGTTGTTACTTGGTTCTATTCCTGTTGTTCCAGGGGCCGGCTGGCACATATTTGAGCAAGAAATGCATCGCCCTCCTTAAACCACATGAAAAAAAAGAGAGAAACGAGTTTACTTTGCCGGTCTACCTCTGAATATTATTGTCTGGTCAGCAGCCTGAATATTGCGGTTGACATTCAATTCAACCTTCAATGTCACTTTCCACCAGCATCCTTGCCCCATTGGGGCGATTTCACGTCTGATTGAAAATCACCCCAGATGCCTCTCATAGACTTATGGTGAGCTTCTTTTTTTTTCAATTTTGGACCCTACATTAATTTTTATGGACCCCCGGGGGAGGGCTTGCTCCAGCGTGATTTTGTCATACACACTGATGCGTGCTCGGATGATACACACAGCATGCGTTGGGAGACTGCAGATTGAAGCTGACAGGAGTTTCTCCCCTTAAGAAGAATCAAGACAAGGTTCATAAAGTGTGAAAATCTTTCTTAACCTCTTTGGACAATCTACTACACATGTACAAGGTCCTTAACAAGTCAAGATGTATGTTTGTAATGTAACACTCTGTGATATGTAATTTATTTTTTTCTACACGTGCCACTTTGTATATCCATAGGTATCTGGTGACAGCAAGGGGTTTGGGAGGGTCACAAGGGTTTTGTTTGATTTTCTTTTTTGTGTGTGTGTGAATACCTGTGTGTATTATCATTCTGTATTTTGAAATTCAAGTAACATATCTAAACACAAGAATAATCAAGACATTCCTGAGAAATACAATGGGACAGGGATGTCTGAATGCATTGATCATGCTTTCCATGGTGAGAGAACTTGTCAGGAACACACCTTATTCATTGAGAGGGTAACTGATCACTTTGCCTGCTTAAAAAAAAGCAAAATTTCAATACAAGTGATGAGTGTGTTATTAAATGATGAGTTGTATTATGTGTACTCTCCAAATGCTGAATTGTAAATAGGTTGTATTGATTGCTTATTGTCAGCCGAATATATTCTGAATATGTTCTGGAAGGACTGGATTAATTTACAGTTTTGATGACAGTATGATTTGATATTATTATCACTATGTCATCCATGATGGCTATAAATTGTAGACTGTGCTAACAGTGATTTCAAGGGCAACTAGAAGTTGACAGTGTATCTGTTGATGGCCACAGTGGAAGTGTTTTATTGTGGAACCAAATGTATTGTATTTGAGACGTAATGGCAAAATTACTTATATCCATATATAGTCATATATATATTCGTATATTTCATATATCATATAGGCTTCTAACTCTATTTCAGATATATTCATGTCACTGTGTATTATAGAACAGTTTGGACCTCTTTTGTGTTGTTCCACAGTAGAAGGCCAAACCAACATTTCTCACAGGGGTTTATCTCTAGTTCCTGACACTAACCAAAACACTTTCCACACGTCATAATTTTCTCATGGGAGACAGAAGACTACAGGGTGATTTGTATTTTTGGGTCAGACCATCTCAGTCTTTGTCTAAGGGGTATCTCTTTCTATGGCGCTCCAAATAAAGGGATTTCTTTGACACTGAACGTTTGAACTTATCCTTCTTTATTATAGACGAATTAGTAGAGTAATATTTTTTCCATAACAGAGACATTTAACTTGATATATCTATACAAAAATACTGCGCCGTATGTACCAATTCATGTCTGGTGTTACCATTTAGTGGTTGAACAGGAAAACCAAATTATTAAACAATGTAATGTAAGACTGTAAAGTTAGCTATCTGACTTTTATTTATTATTATTTAACCATTGAACGGGTTGAACTGAATCGCCTTGAATACATAACAGTTGCTGCCCCTCCCGAGAAATTTGTCAGAGGCCGCCTCTGCCGTTGTTACAATTATTGTTGCTTAAAGATGCTCTGGTCTGCTCTGTTTTGCCTGTTTGTTTGTTTCTGTTTCAGGGTCTGTATCATTGTTTGTTTGTGGTATAACTCCTGTTATGTTCTCCCATCAGATAATATCCATACAGTAACAAAAGAATTCAATGCATGTTCAAAACCCGCTTAGATCAAAACTGTCAAGCACTCGTGGCACCAGTATACTTATATTGGAGGCCAAATTGCTGTACAGGAACAGGGTAAAAAAGAAAAAAGCTCCAAGTAACTTTTCCAGAGGGGACTCCTATATTTTTTCTCGTGGGGGCTGGGTTACATGTTACATTCTGTGTCACTGTTGTGTTGTGTACCAGCCTGGTCGAGAAGTAAAACTGACTGATCACATCGCTTTCAATGATGGAGGGATAAGTTTTAAGCATGTCAGTTTTGTGATTAATTTGCATTATTGTAAAGTGAGGTCACAAATAGTGGGATGCTACACATTACTGAAGTTAACTTTAACATTCTAGTCAGGTTCCTGAGGATTTTGTTGGATTTTAAAGGGGATAAGTAAACCTGCTACATTTTTTGAAACCCATTTGTGTACAGATGTATTAATCAAGATTTAAGTATATCATCTAGTTTTGTAGAATGAACAGACTTTATTTGTGTTATCCAGATGTGAACCCAAATAGTGGGGTGTTACTTGTATAGTTTCAAAGTGAACTAAGAAGTAACATTAACGTAAACGCTGGCAAACTCAAATTAGTCTTTCCACTTTGTGTTAATGTTTTACAGATTTGCCCTGGCTGCCCTTATCTAGGCAAAATAGTTAACTGAAGTGGAAGCTATTTGAGAGTTATCATGAACTCTGAGGAAGAACTCACAAACCCTCTTGGAAAAACCACAAAAGAGTCACACTTCATTCCACAAGTGGTATGTGGAACATCATGTGACATTAGACTGTCAGTTTTAGTTGCCCTGTCCCCCCCAGTTTTGTAGTTAATGTTTGTAAATGTCTCCTTATTATGATTTTAGGTCAGTCAAGTTCAAAGATGCCGGGAAACTCAGGCTGCTTGGCAAGTGGAGGATTCACTCTGAAGAAACCCCATTTTGTTTTGTGTTTTTTTTTTTTTTTGTTTTTTGTTTTTTTATTGGTGATAGTTAACAAGACAATGTGGACAGAAAAACAACACATAAACAAAAGGAAACTCAAACAAATAAACAAACAAAAAACAACAACGACAGAGTATTGACAAACAACGTCATATTGCAATGAAAAAGATCAGAAATGTAAATAGCAATATGATAATAATAATGATACATGATGATAATGATAACTATAAAATATTACTTTCTAATCCAAAAAAAAAGAAAGAAAAAAAAAAAAGCCGGGGGGGGGGGGGGCTTGGTTGAAGAGAGAAAGAGGGGAGGGGAGAGAAAGGGGGAGAAAGAAGTGTAGGTGGAATGAAGGGGAGCAGGGATCCTGGTTTGTCTGTATGTGGAGGTAGAGAGAAAGAATGAAGTTAATGTGGATGATGTAAATTAAAAAATGTTTGTTATGGGTTTGGATGTGGTCTGATATGTGATCCTGTACATGGCTGTGGTTTGGTTACTGCTTTGGTACAAGTTCTGGGTGGACTTTAGATAGTTTGTGAAAGGGTTCCATGTTTCCTCAAAGGCTGATATATTGTTTGTTTTGTAGGCTGTTATTTTTTCTATTGATATGTGTTCTGAGAGTAAATTTGTCCAGTGGGTGATATGGCAGGAGTGTTTGGATTTCCAGTTTTGAAAAATGATTTTCTTGGCGATGGTCAGAGAATTAGTAATGGGTTATTGTGTTTAGTTGGAATTACTCTCATTGGACGCATTGCAACTGTTAAAATGAAAACCCTCCCACAAATTAATTACCTATTTTCATTACTCCCCATTACCCCCACAGACAACTGGTTTCAAACATTAAACTCTTTAACAACTCAGTTCTACTGGAAAAATAAAAAAATCAAGGATCTCACTTTCAACATTACAGAACTCAAAACCACAGGGCGGCCTTGAAGCACCAAACTTTCTTTATTACTTCCTGTCAAATCAATTACAATATTTACTCAAATGGATCCATAAGATAAGTACAGTATACCATGGTACAGATAGAACAGAATCATTGTAAAACTACCTCACTCTCAGACCTCCCATTTTCTACCACAGTCAATCAAGAAACAGGACTACTACAACAACATCACAATCTCCTTAACTCTGACAGCCTGGTGGAAAGCCCACAAAATCACTAAATCATCACTGGCATCATGTAGGCTCACCCCAATTTGGCACAACCCAGACTTCCAGCTGTACAACACCCCTGTTCACTTTCCATCATGGCAACACAAAGGCATCACTCACCTCCACCACTTATTTGAAAATAACCAGTTAATATCATTTAGTAGTACACTTATCCAGAAGTAGGGGTGGAAGAGACCAATTCCTCCAATACCAACAATTAAAATCCATCATTAAATCTAAAATCAACATATCGAACAACAATTACAGTCTTCTTATTTAAGTGAAGAAATCTTTAAAATTACAACCCCCAAAAAAATAATTTCAAAAATTTATAAACTTTTTCATTGTCAGAAACCTCCATAAAACTCCCAACCACCAAATGGGAAAAAGGATTTGGCTGTACCTCCCAACCCGGATTTCTGGATACAAATCAATAAAAACATCTTTTCCATGACCACCAATACAAATTTACAACTCATACAATATAAAACCATTCACAGAATACACATCACTCAGGGGAAAATGTTTAAAATGGGGCTGATTAGCACAGATATCTGCTCACAGTGCACCTGGGGTCACACAGATGATTATCTTCACACCACCTGGTATTGCCAGCCAGTTCTTTCATTTTGGATAACAGTCACAGAAACACTCTCGTGTATCTTGGGCTGCAGAATCCCAGCATCCCCAACGCTCTGTTTGCTGGGGGACTTGACACACATTACAATTCCAACTAAACAGAACCCCATTTTGTGTTACAAAGAGTCATTTGGGACTGTCAACATGGCACACACACCCACCGCTAAGGTAAACTGGCAAAATGATATAGGCCCAAGGGTATTGAAATGTCTTAACTAACAGTAAAATTTAGTAAAATTAGCAAAGTGACACCCCCTCTGTTGTATAGGCACCCCTGTTTGCTGCAATGGTGCCAGAAAAGAAGAGGAGAAATGGGCAAAAGACAAAGATATATAGATGTTCTCTCCATATAACTACACGTCATGAAAACAGGGCTAAGGTTAATTAGGTGGGTTATGTTTGTTAGCTTTTCTATGATGCTTGCTCTGCTCTACTACAATATTTTGGTTGAACTAACAAACATGATATATAATTTCGCCATAATAATGTCGTGCAACTAGACTGTTAGTGCTACAAGTTCAGTTAGTATTTATATCAATCATTTGGGTTAACGTCATCAGGTTCTGTCCTGTAATAAGCTAATGGAATTTGCAATGCTGTAAAATAGTTTCAAAGCTGAACTTTTGTTAATTGCTAAAACTCTATTTGTGATAAAGGTAGCCTATATCTTAACAAGTCATCTCTGAAAGTGTGCCCTGTTCCTCCCTGAAAGTTAGATTAATAGCATGTAAGCACAGACATTAATAGTATGTAATGGTATGTTTATTTAAATGTACAATTCATGGATGTTTTGTATCAGACATTCAGAGTTATACTTACTGCCTTTTCATGCAATTTCAGGGGCACTTCTAAAATATTTTGGATCATTCATCCCATGGCACTGGTCAGGATGAGCCACCATCTACCCCCTCAGCTTCTGGAATGTTCTCAGTGCCTCAAGATGATGAGCTGCCATCTACCTCCTCAGCTACACAGGCCTCTGGAATGATCTGGACACCTGAGGAACAGCCACCATCTATGCCTTCAGTGACAGTGTCTCCACTACTATCTGATACTGAGGGATGAAGACTGGTTTGCTTCTACTTCTCCTCAGCAGGAGGATCCTTCAGGTGGGTTTTTGCAAATGTGTGTCTTTGTGTCTGTTTTCCTGCAAACATTTTGACCAGATAATAGTTATTCTACGTGATTTTAATATTTCTGATCATGTCTGAATAGGCTTATGTGTTATGTTCCACTGTTATGTGCTTTGAATAATGTGCCAATATGCTGTCCAATAGAAATGCCTGCAGCTGAACCCCCACTGAGTCCCACTGCTGAGCATGGGCCTCTGTGAACTGTCCCTGCTAATTGGCCCTCACCTCTGACTGACAGGATTTGGACAGAGTTGGTTCGCAGAGGACCAAGTAAGGTATAACCTGACTTTGTTTCAGTAGTAATGAGAGTGATGGGAGAAGTTGCCACCACCAATAGTTGAAGAAGACATTAGTTAGTGGTGAAAAGAAGTTGGCTGATAAATTCAGAGAACAACAGCCTTTTGCAAAAAGGTTTTAAAGAGGATCATTCATTTAACAAGTTCAGGAATGGCAAATTGGAAACGTGAGCACGTACTCACATCACATGACAATAGGCTATTGTCAGGCTATTGTCTATGTAATTTAAATTATATATATATTTTTTTTTTTTTCCACACAGAATCTGTTCTTTTTCTATATTTTTAGATGTCCTTGTGGACATATAATAAAATATGACAGTTTGTGGGTTTTTGTTGTTGTTGTTTGTTTTTTGTTTTTTTTTGGGGGGGGGTCACTTCCCATCACTTTTCGTCATAGTGCACCCAGCTGCCGTGGATTGATTATATCCTGTGCAGGTGGAAAGTAAGAAGTTGGCTCCCTGGCTCTCTGGTTTATCAACCCTTATGAGACTGCGATGATTATTAACCTAGCTGCAGCGTGGCTCAAGCTGCTCCCCCACACTCTAGGTCCACCCCGTCTTCCATGTCTCACTGAACAAACCAGTACAGGAGAGTCCGCCACTATTGTTTGCTGTTTTTTCTCTAGCTCTATTGTTATGTCTAGGGTCAGCGTGCTGACACCTTTATGTGCTCTGTTCTCCCAGACTTCTGCTGGTGCAGTACCCCCAGGAGCAGGCTGCTGAGAAATCTTCCCTCACCATTGTTGTTCAGTCTACTGTCCACATCGGATCTGTTTCTAAGTTGAGTACACCGAGCTACAGCCTGGGCTTGTGCTGTGTTGGAGGAAGTGGCCTGGGTTGCCCGGCAATGAAGATGTCACCACTGTCCATGCTAACGCTTACCATTATTCATGCCACTCCAAGCTGCTGTCACTGCTAATCTCTGTCATCGTCTACTGCCATTGTCACCATCAAACCATCACTACTGTAAGCTAAGAGTATTGTTCAAACCACATCATCCAATCCATCACAGCTGGTTACCTACAGACTGCCTCTACAACTTCACTGGACCAGCTAGCCGTTAGCCTGGCCTCTGTCTGTGCCAACCCAAGAAACTTCAACATCTTCTAATGGAGGAATGGTACCATGGAAAGCATCAGTGAAGAAGAATGATAAAAAAAAAACAGTCAAAAGGACAGCAGAAAACCCCAAGAGACCAGCTGCTAAGAGGGTAAAAGTAGGCAAGGAACTAAAGGCAGTCAAGGAGCAAAAGCCAAAGTCAGTCAAGAGGCCAAAGATGGTCAAGGTGATGAGCATTTCTTTGATTCATATTTCAGAGCAAACGGTTATCTACTGTTACTGACTCAAGAGCTAAATACTAGTGGATTTTTATTTCAAGGAGCCAAAGGTGGTGAAGGAGCCGGAGCTGGAGCAAAAGCAAAAGCCAAAGGCGGTCAAGGAGTCAAAGGCAAAGACGGTCATTTCCTTCATTATGTAGTAGTCATATTTCAGAGCAAACTGTTACATAATTTTACCAGCTCATGAGCTAAGTACTAGTTGATTTTTATTAATCCATTTATTTAATATTATTCAACCAGGGTGGACCCGTTGAGAAGGGGGATCTCTTTTTAAAGGGTGACCTGGCCAAGATGGCAGCTTGTACAGTTTGTAGTGAATATGGATTAAACAGTGCCCACCTTGTTGTCAGAAGGCCCTTTAGTCAGAAAATGACTGTAGTTTGGATTTAGTTGATAAATCTAACCCTAACCCTTTTTTGACTAACAGGCCTTCTGACAGTAGGGTTACTCCCCCCCTTCTCCCATTCTCCTCCAGTCTCTTATCTTTTTTCTCCTCCTTTACCCTCTCTCTTTAACCCCAACCGGTCAAGGCAGACGGCCATCCTCCAGGAGTCTGGGTCTGCTCAAGGTTATTGCCTGTTAAAAGGAAGTTTTTCCTCGCCACTGTCACCAGTCAAGGGTTTGCTCCTGGAGGATTCGGTTGGGTTTCTGTAAATTGGCTTGAGAGTCTGGTTTTCGACCGGCTCTCTATATAAAGTGTCATGATATAACTTTTGTTATGATTTGACACTATATAAATAAAATTTGATTGATTGATTGATTGATTGACTAAGGGTGCCTCCCGGATTAAACAGCATTGTGCCAACTCAAGCCATGTCTACACATAGACAGGTATTTACAGTAACAGATTTCCCCAACTATGCCTAAGGAAATTTTACATTTGAATGGTTTTTTTTTTTGTTTTTTTTTTTTACACAAGTTTGTATGTTACTCTTTTGTTCAATGGTGCAGCTGTTGCACTTACTTTTCCTATTGCCATGTACGCTATCACTTTGTAAGATACTTTTAAAATAAAGATTATAAAATCAAATTTGCCACAAAAGCTTCAGTTCTTGTTTGAGCTCATAATTCATTCTTCTTTTTCAGAGCAGAGCTTATTAAGAAAAGTTTCCAGCTGATGAAAAAGAGAGATGATGCCTGTAATGTTACCACAGTGATATTGGCAACACAAAATTGCTGCTTTTCTGTTTTTAATGTGGGGAGAAAATCCTTTCCGTGTTCAGACATGTCAAGACCTGCTCACCATCATCTACAAACTCATGTTCTGCATTTCCGTCATGTTCCCAGAAGGTGGAGACAGGCTCCAGAGGATTCACTTATTTTGTTGCACATAAAGTAGGGCATAGCTTAACTTTTAACTGATGTCACCACTGGCAGATGACACTGAAATAAAGCTCACGTCTTCTATAAAGTGAGGAATATGAGTAGAAAGTTATCCAGTAACCCACCTCCAGTTTTGGTGGATAAACAGATTTCCCCTCACGGTGTCGGCCAGTTTTTGAGTGAAACCAGATGTTTTGAGGTTCATTTATGAGGGCATTCCCCAAACTTTCCACCACAGGATGAGACACTTTAACTCTTCATGGTATTTATTTTATTTCTTAACAGTATTCTGTCAAACAAAACAAAGTAAATCACCATCAAAGAGATACAGAAAAGTTATACACAAGTGCTGCAAATAAACCTCTCACTTCATACTTTGGTTACGTTTCCATTGTTTCAGAGGTTAAGGCTGCACACATCAACAGCGGCATATTCACAAAGGCAATAATAGGCGTGTATTTACGGACGGCAAGCTTCAGTCTGGAGTTAAGAGCACTAGTGGCAACCACACCCATGTTAATAAGTCACATATGAACGATTCTGTAACTATACTTAGGAGTAATACACGAGATTTAAATTGCATATTTTTTCTAAAGCGCTGTGATCAGATGAGCTGCAGATGAAAATTCACGTAATACTTCACATTCGACCTCTTCCTGCTTCATAAAGTAGATGCATTTCCTTTTACTGTCGTAGTGGTGTTGTCCAGTCACACTGAGGTCAGATGAACATGTACTAACCACAGTTTCTGCTTTCATTATCGTACTTCTGAGATGCTTTCACTCTCTTCTGCATCAAAATGGCAGTGGTATCAGGGAAACGGAAGAGATCGGAGGTCGAGGTTTGGTAAAGGGTTCAACCACAGCGGGACCACGCTAATGTTTACACTGGATGCTGATTTACAAGTTTAGCTCGACAGGCCTCGATACAGAGGGCTTTGAAGTACATGAAGAAAAAGCACTTTGGTAAATGCTGTTAGTATGCGATAACATATGACTTTGCAACTTTACTAAAACAGACTTAACACCCTCTTGTTCCTCTTACACCCAACCACTAGTCCCTTACGAAGCCACACATTTCTGGTGTTAAACCTGCGACGAGTACAGCTTCTACTTCAACAGTATTGCACTAAATGTTTTATGAAGCACATGAGTGTACTCACTGTAGACAGAGATTAAACAGACAGCATAAATATGAAATGTTTATGCCAAAGGAGCATAAAGCACATTCAAAATCAGAATCCAAACATCTTCTTATGGGTTTGTAGCTGGTCTTACTTCCACTTGTAGGCACTGGAAAGACATTAACAGCTGAGTTTGGTTTTCTTTGGCAAGAAATCTATCTCACCTGGTTCACCTGCTTAAAAATAACATACAAATTTAGTGTATTGAAAAATAATATATGTAAAAAAAACATCTGTGGTAGATTTGTGGATCAGAGTCCTTTATGTCTCGTGGCTGTGTTTGGGTTAAAGTGTCCTTGGCTGATTTTTCTGGAAAACTGAACATTTACAGAGAATGTATAACTTGAAGAAGTCCTTGATCTCCTGCTGTCGTCTACGGTTTCGTTTTCCGCAGTTATGAGAACACGGAGCTGCGCTGGTTCGCCTCCCCGACCTTCTCAAAGAACATGAAATCCTGCAAAGCGGAAACAGTGAGTAAATCCATTAAAAAGTGAAAAGGAATGAACCGAAGCGGGAAAAATGAATTCAGCGAAACAATCGACTTACAATCAGGAAGCACGCTCCCAGCAGCGTGGCCTTCATCTTCACGTCCAGGTCCAGAGGAAACTGGATGCCAAAGTTGTCCGTGTCTGTGAACACTTCCTTCAAAAGGCCGCTCCACTGTTTACTAATGCGGCCAATGGGTTTGTCGCCATCTTTTCCCCTCAGCTAGAGAGCGAGAAGAACGCTAAATAAGCTATGAAACACACTGTCACATTCATGATGACGCTTGATTTTTCTGCAATATTGAGGACTTGCAGCTGACGTCACTGGTCATGTGATTGTTGTTTACACCGCCATACTGGTAGGCACACTATCTGGATCCAGAAAGTCAGATCTGTTGCTTTATGTCGTGTTTTTCTTTGGACTCGTGTTTGCGTATTTGTTATTTGCAAGTATGTCTGCTTGTGATAAAGGCACCATAGATGAGTTTCAATGTTCACTAACAACAGTGATGCGTGCGCAACTCAGAGGTAAAAACACGAGTACCAGCTACCAGGCGGTTCACATCAGCCGTACACCTCCAGGCTCTGCCCTGGAACTCGTGAACGAGCCAATATGTTAGCTCTAAAGCGGTCCATTAACTGTCTCTATCCAAAAGCCGATCCCATCTTGTCTTTCACGGCCACATAATTTGACTTGACCGCTTGGGGAAGGCTGTCCCATAGTAGAAAAGCAGACTTGAACAGACAGGTGGGGAGTATTGTCACCAGCTCCCGCTGTACTCACTGGTGTCGCCCGCCGTAGCTCCGACTGCCACTTCAGGCTGAGGAAACTCTGGCTGCCATCGCTGGCAAAGGGAGCAGGTAGATCCACACTCACTCTGTCTCTATAGGGTGATAGGCCAGGGGAAGCCCTCCTGGTAGGTTTAAAGGGGTCTTCATCACCGTACCACATGATGGCAATTCTTTTTTCCATGCCGCTAAGCGCAACAGGGACGCAGGCTAACTATACTGAGAAGCGATGCTAACCGCGGTAATAACTATAAACAGCGGTCGGCAGAACAGAACCACCGCTGCCACCAATGGAAGCCAGCGTTCTTTCTGCCTAACTTATAATTGGTGAAAGCTAAGTAATAAACAGCACGCAGCAGTTTAGCAGGTCCACCTTTTAACATGTTGTACGATCCAAGAAAAGCCTGCCTACCAATATGGCATCGTAAACAGAAAACCATGTGATCATGTGACGTATGTGCAAAACCTCAATACAGTGGAGGAAAAAAAGCTTTTGGACACTACATTCCACTCGGAGTGCTTGCTGAGCAGAGGTCTGACACCTAGTGGTGAAATTCGGTATCCCAGTTTGGTCCAGTGTTTGGATTCATATTAAACCCCCTCTTACCTGGGATCAAACCTCCATAAAATTTAGCCCACTTCAAAAAAACCAAAAAACAACCCGCTATTTTGCCGTTTACGTCAAAAACAATGTTGTTCTTATGGCCTTTACCTCAAAGTTAACGTCTCCACAGCAGTTGCAGGCGAAGCAGGGCCCCACCAGTTTCAACAGCGTCTCCTTATTGGGTCCCTGGATGGAGAACTTTGGCAAACATGGGTCCCAGTCCTGTTTGATGTATCCTATGGTGGTGCCTGGTGGAGCCTGGACCTCCATCTGAATGCAACATAAATAGCAAGACACCAATTAGAAATTATCCACAGGGGCTTAAAATCTGCCCTGACACCGATGGCTATAAATACATCATCAGGCAGGAACGGATGGTCACATGGGACGACAGGAATGAGGACTGACAAACGAGACACTGACTGGTTTATTGTGGTTTGGCATAACAAAGGTAATAGGTCTCACATGGCTCCTGTCTGGACAGTAAACAGGGCTGCAGTGTTGGAACCAGTAGATGATCAGATTAAATGGAAATGGGATGTGAAAGGATGGAAAAGGACCGAGAGAGTCCAGGAGATCATTTAGACCAACAAAAGGCCATTCAGAGTCTTAACAAACCCAGAATACAAGAGGAACACGAAAAGCAGCTCTGCAGCGAGACTCAACAGCTGAAATAAGGACATGAAGGACGGAGAGGCCAAAGATTTTTACACTAATTAGACCCGAGTCAAACTCTTTTTAGTTCAGGGGCCGTGTACAGACCAATATGATCTCAAGTGGGTCAAACCAGTAAAATAACAACATATAATAATGTCAACTCCAAACCTTTCTCTGTTTTAGAGTGAAAAAAGTAAAATTACATGAAAATGTTGACATCTACAGAGTGCAATTTTAACAATATTATCCCATAAAGACCCAGAGCTAATTTTGTGTCAGTTTAAAATGAATCTTTCTCCATTTTTTAACCTTTAAATGACTTACCACAATTGTATTATTATTATTATTATTATTATTATTACCCTCTGTATTCTGCATTTTAAGTGAAAATCTGGTATTTTTCTGTATTTAATTCACTGATTGAAAGCTCACACTGAAGTTGAGAGTTATTATATCAAAAACACTGAGGAAAGTGAGGAAAAAGGGATTTTTTTCAGTAAAATATATCACTGACAGAACATAAACCAAGTATCTCCATTCACTGTTATTGATCCAACTCCATGGGTTTTACTGGTGAATCAATGTTGTAGAAGATGACAGTGTTTCCACGTTCACTACAGAGCCTCTGAACGTCCAAATGGGTCATATCTGATGACCATGAAAAGATGACAAACTGCATTTTACACCTAATATTTACAAGTATTGATAGGATTAGTGGATCAACAGGTATTTTACTTATTAAATCAGTCAATAATATTGGTTGCTAGTGGATGTTTGGGTCCTTATGGGTTATATCTCAGTTTGTCATGACACATATGCATTACAACTACAGATCACAGTGGATCTACAAATGTGCAAAACATTTACTAACAGACAGAATATAGACAAAATTGCACATTTCTAAAGGCATTTCGGCTTATATTTGTTCAGGTTATTCACATTTTTGTGAAAGGATATCTTGTAAATGTAAACATTTTCATGTAACTAAGACAAAAGTTTTGGAGTTGTCATAGGCTAATATGATAGAACTTGACTGGTCGGACTTGAGATCATATTGGTCTGAATGTGGAACCTGATCTAAAATGAGTTTAACATCCTTGATCCTCGAATATATTCAGTGTAATTTTTGTATTTTGCACAAATCCATCCCGTAGGCCGGATTCGACTGGACCCTTCGATGGCTGGTTTTGGCACACGGCCTTATGTTTGACACCCATGAATTAAAAGGTTAATGAACGGAAACATAATCAGTGCAGTAATTATCAAATGGACAGTTCTAAACCATCTGCTCAGTTAAATCCAGTTTGTTTTTTTGCCATGCTGTGTTCAAAGTACAAGTACATGAACTAAAAAAGTGGGCTACGGTTGTTTAACTAGGTCTTGAAAGCTGTAAATAAAATCAGGATAGCGTACACTTTGGTGTGTATGGGTTGTGTAACACTGTCCATAAAGAACAGGTTCAGTACCCACTTGTGGACTATTGACCTTATGTAGAATTAAGTCAGCTTCATAAACCCTGGAGTTCACTGTTAGTGTTTCACCCCATTTTAAGGCTAACATTGATCTACAATTCTTGTAAATTATCTTCTCAGATTAAATATGTTAAATCTTACATACTTTAATAAGATAATTGGAAACAAAGACCAAAGTGCTGGTTTTCTGATGTTTTCAATGTATATAATAGTGTTATTACACATACATATGTATTGGTTTATGTCCATTTAGCCAATAGATTTATAAAACGTTCCAGTATAAAGAACCTGTAAAGTGAATGTTTTGTAATGTAAAGTGTTTTGCTCTGAGACAAGCATTACTTATAAGTAAAACCCATTCTATCATTAATTCACATCATTTCACATTTTGATCCAAGACTGTACTGGTGAAACTACAGAAAACCAGCCATTGGTTTGAATTTTTCCTTTATTAGTTTCCCTGCTTTTATTCTGGATGTATTTTACTTGTAGTTGTATGGTCATTGTTTACATAGTTGGCAGTGCATTCAGGTACCTCCATCTGGACTAATCCATGTGCACTGGTACTTCAAGTTCCTTTTGTGAAACTGGAGCAAAAAATGACTCTTACAAGAGCATCTAAGAACTAATGCCATGCACTGTGAACACAAACAAAATGTGAGATTTTCATCAACTGATGTAAGATTACCATCTAATGTACTGCATGTGAAAAGTACCTATGATGCAGAACTACAAGGAATGTATAAACCTATACATAAGCCAAGAATACAGGTCATCGATCACTATATTTAGTCTTGATTTGGACTTTTTTCCTTTTAGCTCTTGCAGCTTTTCATTGTCAATCCTTCAATCCATCAACAAGTCATTATTATGGAAACTGAACCCACACATTAGTTAAAGTTTAACATCATAATGACCTGTTATTGATAGTGTGACACATTTGAGTTAAATAGTACCGTACAGATATGAGTGTTTGTGAAAGGTGTGGTAAATCAATATCAATTCATGAGGTCAATGCAATACTCCCTCTTCAGTGTAATACTCATCACTCAGACACGTTTTTTTTTTTTTTAATCTTATCTTGTACATGTATTTTACTACCTTGTATATATCCTTTATATGTTGTATATATTTCTTCTTTCTGTAGTTTAAAGTTGGCCCTTTGTATATTTAAGTATTGCTTTATAATTTTGTAAAATTAGTACTTTTCAATTTCAATTTGTGTGATAGTTTTAGACACAGTCTTTTCTTTTTGCACTTTAAGAATCTGCTGCTAAACGAATTTTCATTGATCCTGTAACAGTGACAATAAAGTTTTTTTATTCTATTCTAAATCAATCTGAAATGGGCTCTGATGCACTATCCTCACACCCCCTGCCACCACTGATCATGTGACCGACCTCTTGCAGGCAGCAGGGACACCAGCAGGACACGCAGCGGAACGGCCGGATGAGGCGAATGACCTCCCTGTCCGAGTTGTCCTTTATCTTCATGTCGAAGCTGCGCAGTGACCCACAGCAGTTCCTGGTGCAGCAGTCATTCTTCTCTTTGGCCTTGTAGATCTTCTGGCCCAGGCTGTTCTTTATCTCGTACTGGTTGTTGGTCTCGAACCCGATGAACGCTGGGCAGGGAGAAGGGGAGCACATGGACGGCAAAGATAAGGAAACACGTCCGAGGCTGTATTTCATTTTATCATCATGATTTATTATTGAAAGGTCTAAAGTTAACCAGGATGAAAAAAAACAGGCTTTACCTTCCAGGAGTTCCACTTTCTGATGAACCAGAATCTGGTCAATCTGAAACCAGGAGGAGAAGTTTATGATCGTTATTCAAGTCAGAATGAAGCCAGTTTTTCAACCAAATATGGTGTAAATCAAGGATCAAACATATGGATGAATTGTGAAGTGCAAAAGTTACACTGAAATGTTAATTGTCAAGGGTGTCAAATTATTTTAGTTTCAAACTCCAAAATTTTACCAATATTCCACCTGTTACTAAATATTTTGTGTGTCTGTAGATCCACTGTGATCTGCAAGTTGTAATGCATGTGTGAGGCATAATGTTAAAATTGCACTTATTTTTCTGGTTGTACATGTTTTTTTCATGTTATTCACATTTTTTAAATACACTTCTTTGAAAACTTGAGGCAGGAAAAAGCCTGATAGTGCTTAAAAAAGACATTAAATAACAGACGGTAAAAGCAGAGGGTTGGGTTTTAAACAGCAGTAGATTTACAGTCTGATTAAATACATATGTCAACTTTAAGAAAACATAAAAATAAATGGAGCTAAAGCTGCTGTAACAGGAAACTGACTCCTCCAACATGTCTCTGACCCACATATAATGACATGCATCCTCTGATTGGTAAATGATTCACAGTGGAAAGTCAAAGAGATAACGTTATTTAGGATCAAACATCCTCTAAACCTTGATCAGACACAAACCCAGAGCTTTACCATGAATTATTTATGTTGTGGATAAGTATAACACAGTACATACAGTCACACACATACATGTCAAACTATGTAAAATTTGCTTAGAGGTCTTATTTCTGTCTTTGTGCATAAGAAATCAATATAAGTGAATCCCCAAAGGAACTTTGTGTTGGTAATGCAAGTTATGCAAATTTACAGGATTTCAGTTCTGTTGCAACATGTTAATGGTCATATGAACTATGTGTTCAAGTCAAAAATGTCCAATTTCATCACAATTAATGCTATATTTTCATGGTCACGAATGGCCAAGTTATATTTAACTGAATTTACCTGAAAAACAAATATTCTATTCTTTTAGATTCCCCAATTTTTCTTACAAGATTAGATACTACACATCACATGTTTTATTTTACAGGTTCAATATGGAGTATGGTGCTGATCCATCCTGCTTATGTTACGCCAAAACATACATTAAGAATGTCACACGTCACTTTTTAAACCAACAGTTTTCTAATAATAAGCATTTTTATAAAGAAATAATTCTATATTGTTATTTACTCTTTAGTATGATGATAACTATACAATAAATAATTCTGATCCTAGTTTTTGCACAGGGATCATTTGTGGAACGGTGACATGGCTGCCGAGCATCAGTATGATGGGATCTGTAACAACCATGTCACATCCGTCCACTGCCACATTTTGTGTTTTGTGTCAGCTGTTATTGTTTTACATCCACAATACTAACATTTATGAATAAGAGGAGAATTACCAATAGTAAGTATATAAGTTTATTACTAATAAAGTACTGGGACTGACCAGATCATCATGGGTAATGTCACATCCGTCCACCAGCAAAAGTTTTCACATACACGTGCTATTCAAAATCCAATATTTCTGAAAATATAACTTCCACTGTCAAATAATATCAGTAGTCTGTGCACAAATGTATTAGCATTATTTCAACACAGTTCTATGCATTTCCTACAACTTTTTTTTTTTTTGACAAAAATGGCCACTCATTTGACCCCCTAAGTAAATTTTAGCCGATGTATAAATAGACCTAAAGCAGTTACACATACATTACAAGCCACAGTGATGGGCAAAACACGTGCCAATATATTTAGTTTAGCTAAAGTTATATTTAGCTAAACCAGTCCAGTTGAACCAAGAAGAACTACCAAGAAGAACGATGACCTGGACAAATGAGAACCTACACAGACAATATAATTAGTGGGTTTTTTTTGGTTGTTTTTTTTTTTAGCTCTGAAGTGACTTTCAGGTTTATATTCAAGATCAAATAACTTCACTGTGTGTAATAGAACTACAGTAAAATGACACAGAATTAAAGTCTACTTACAAGAAACTGAAAAATAAAGGTGGCTTCAGTGTCTTTCATGTAATTGTTACATTCTGCACCTCCTCCTAGTAATGGAAACCAGTTACAACATGAGCTAAAATTCAATTCCCTCAGTGGTCCATGATCACCACACACGTCTGTAACTGTTACCTAGATTTAGCTCTGTTGCATTTCATATATATCGCTTTGTTCTAAAGCATTTTGTACATTTTATGCATATCATGTTGTCCTGCATGTGACGCCCTCCTCTTGTTTAACTCATCATTGTTAAAGAACTAGTTTTCAGCTGATCTACCTGGTTAAATAAAGGTAGGTAAATACATAAATGTACTTCTTCTCTGGCTTCCTCCCATTGTCTAAGGATATGACCCATACAAGGTTATATTTAAGGTTTTTATTGTTTTGCATTGTTTGTTTTATGATTGATGTATAGCCCTTTCTTTCAGCTGTGGTTAAAGTGCTTTATAAATAAAGTTAAGTTGAATTAATTGGTTAATGTAAGGCTACATTCACATGGCAGTCCAAATCTGACTGTTTTTGCCCATATGTGACTCATATCTGATTTTTAATGACAGTGAATGGCACAAATCAGACACAGGACACTTTTACATATGGTCCTAAATCAGATACATACACATATACTTACTTCCAATACCAGCGTTCTTCAGGACCATAGACTGTTCACACATTAGTCTGATCAGAATTAGAATCAGAATACTTTATTAATCCTGGGGGGAAGTTGTAGTGTTACAGCTGCTGCATTCAGGTATAGTAACAAGTAGCAGGAAAATGGTTGAATGATGACTATGGAAATCACATGTAAATTACAATGTGAACAACCACATTAAAAAAAATCAGTCGAGTGCAGACGTGCAGTGTGAGCACCCTCACGACTCTCTTGAGGATTAATACGTTTAGAAAATGAATGAATGAATTGAAAGAAAAGGAAAAAAATGTAGTTGACAAATGAAAAGCACGTAAAATGTGCACAATAGACCCTATGGTTTAAATCAAGATTTAATTTCTTGGTCGAACTCTATTTTGATTAATTATTTTCTGTCAAAGTCAGTATTTCCACTTTGAAGCCTAATATTAACTATCAATCCAAACTTCTAATTAGAGGTCGACTGATATGGTTTTTCTAAGGCTGATGCCGATGCTGATTTTTTAAAATTTGGTCAGCCGATTGCCGATTTTTGAGTCCGATATTTATGGCATGTTTTTATTTATTTTTCTTTAAAGCACACTGACTGTAAAATACAACTGAAACACTCAGTAAATTAAGATTTTTATGCAGCAATATGAATGAAATTAATACACGTACACATAGTACTCTTAGCATTTATTGAACTTCAAGTGCTGCCAACACAGGTGCCTGATCAAATATCTTATAACATTTTTTACAACTGATCAAATATCAGCTTAAAAAATGAAGGCTGAAGGCTGATAATGAAAAAAAAAAGATCAATATATTGGGTTGATGATATATCAGTCTACCTCTGCTTCTGATGATACTGTTTGTAAATCATTCTATTGGAGCCTTTTTTAAAGAAAATCCATGACACTAATTGAGAAAAGATGTGAAGTTTGTGTAAAGTGGCGTAAACCAGATGGTCATGAAAACACCAGGTCAAAGCAGAGCTGAAGAATTATGATGAAGATGAGTCAGATTAAATTCTAGAAGGACGAGGAGGACGTAGGAGTATGATTCACTCTATTTCCAAGAACACAAACCTTGTCACTGAACCTCAGATTTATCATGACCTAAAGCCAGTGCAGTATTTCCTCGTATCTCCTCTGGTTTGACTTGGTTCCTACCTGTGTGAGGTACTCCAGCCCTGGAGGGACCCCGACTGCAACAGCTGGACCTGCAACAGGGGCGGGGGCGATCCCACCCGGGGGCCCGCCGTACTCCGGCCCCGGACCCACCGGCCCCGGCTGGTACATGACAGGAGGTGGACCCGAGTTGTAGCCCGTGTTGAAGCCTGCAGGGGGAGGGGCCTGACCAGGGTCTCCGTATCCCCCCTGAGGGACCGGATACGGCGCCACTGAGTGGCCGCCTGGCTGAGGCATCGGGTATGGGGCCTGGTTTGGAGAGCCCGGGTAACCTGGGAAGACAACGGTGCACGTCACATACACTGAGCCCGTTTACATCCACACTAAAAATCTGACCATTATCTGATTTATGGATTATCAGAATATCAGTGATCATGTAAACAGCATCATGTGACATGGTCTAAACAGCAGGAAGTAATCTGATTATGAGAAATCAGATTAACACACCTGGATTCTTCCGAATACTCCTTTGTGTCTGTGCACGTATACCTGTTAATCTGATTTATTTCATCTTTTACATCTACACGTGTTTAAACAACAAAAAAAAACATGAGTGGAAGACAAAGGACAACAAAAATGTCATTTAGCAGCAGAAAGTTAACGAAGAACTAAAACCATTGGCCATTTTCAACAAGATGTTTTGAAAATAAGAAATCTGACTCTACCATCACTACATAAATACATACTCTGAAAGAAATCCAAAATGGACTGAAACATCTAAACCAGGGTTTTACAATAATCACATTTCTGAAGTGCATGTAAACACATCAGATTTGATCATTACAATTACTGGTTACTATCAGTTATTGGATTGTTATGGCCATGTAAACGGGTTTAGTGTGAACTCTACAATCTGACTGGTTTAATAGTTTGTCATTTTGAACTGTTTTTTACTGCCATCTTGACCAGGACTCTTTAAATGAATGTCATATTTTGAGGTCTGTTATTTATTTTTTCTATTTTTACCAAATCCACTGACTATCCTACACATACCTCTATTTCCTTTTATTTAATGAGGCAATAAACTCATTTTCAAATTAACCCATTCTTCCTCTTTACGTCCTCCAATAATGTTTTTTTTTTTTCTTTACTGAGGTTTGTCTCCTGTTTTGTTCCTGAAAACTACACAAGATTACATTTTGGCCATTTAGGTCCAAGGTCAGAAAAAATGCCACTAGATGCCTCCCAGATTCCAGTTAACAAATCTTAAAGACCTAAGCATCCATTTTTGACCAAAAGCATCTTCTTATCTGAGGTGTTCATTAACTATTGAACCACTAATCACTGATCAGTAAATTAAAATCAAGGAAAATATCGGATTCTCACTGAAAAATGCATAAGACAATGTTATAATACACGATGATAAAACACTTAGGAAAGGTTAAATATGGAGAAGGTCTCTCCAGGTCTAGGTTCTAGGTCTTTAAGGCTTTAAAATGGAGAAAATAATATCAAATCTGTGTAAAAACTGATCTAATTGATGTAATGTACCACAACATCTAGTGCTACAAAAAGTTTAACCTTGAATTATTAATCGTGACATTGTTGACGGTTAATCCAACATAAAAATCACTATATGTCAACATTTTTATCTTAGATCTTTGCAAATTTTAACTAAAGCATCTTGCGATTCATTCCAAAATGGCGTTGTCTGGATCAGTAGGTGTGAGTGCTGTTACGTCATGGGTTAGAACAATGTTATCACTCATTACTTCCTTTGTGTTGTTGAGGACTGTATGCTGTTGTGTAAATGGAATTCAGCTGCTTTGTGCATTCTAGTTTGTTTAGTAAACAGCCCAGACTGGTACAGTGACATATCTGGCAGATCCATATTTGCTCGCTCTGTAGATAAATCTGACTCCTTCTGTTAGTTTCTCTGACTCATTCAGTTGCAAAATAATGTCGGAGAAGAAGCACAATATGGTTAAAACGACTGCAAACGACCAAAAGACAACCGCCCATGAAAGCATCTGTGTCTCATTTTTTTATCCAGATTTATGAATTATTTGACCAAAACATCATCGTTATAACCACATAATTACATACATATGTTTATATTATGTTCTACTTTCACTTTGACCTACATCTGATCTAATTATTGATATCAGATATGATTTTTTTTTTTTTTTTTAAGATTGTAACCCTTTAAATGCCAGTTTTGTGTCATGTTTCACTATGTTTTCAGATGAAAAAACAGAAAAAAATGATTATTTTCAATATACTATACTGTACTGTTGGTGCTATTGTCTTTAATGGACTATTTATTGTAGGTTTGTTGTCTGTGTGATACTGCTGGCTGTAGAACAAATTGCCCCTCTGGGATAATAAAGTTTACCTTGACCTTGATACTACATTGTTTTGAAATACTGTTCCACATTATAACCACATAATTATATCTACACACAATATTTATGCACACTTGTGTATATTCTTTTACTTAGCCTACCTATTTACTTACTTATCATACTGATAGACCTAATATTCATCTAGTACATATGTATTATACAACTTGCTCTTCAAATTGTGTATAATAGAATAGTTTCCATGTACTATTGATAATTTCTGATAATATGATTCTAATGAATGAACCTTGATATATTTACACAC
Organism: Sphaeramia orbicularis; assembly: GCF_902148855.1. NCBI lineage: Eukaryota > Metazoa > Chordata > Actinopteri > Kurtiformes > Apogonidae > Sphaeramia > Sphaeramia orbicularis. The sequence goes on from NC_043974.1 coordinate 33,007,694, forward strand.
TGGAAATGTCATGAAACAATCAATCACAACTCTGTTCAGTTTCATATTAACTTGTTTTGCTCATTGTAAACCACATTTCAGTTAAATCAGGACTAAAACACACTCTTTTGTGCAATTTATGACCAAAAAGGCACCTTTTATTTAATGCAATGCAATGTAATTTCCCAGTTTGGGATATATAAAGTACATTTATCTAAAAAAAAAAACCAAAACAATAATATAGATAATCAGTGCACAACAGCCATAACGATAAGGTTCATATAAACTATTCTTCTTCTACATATATGTTTTGGGCTGATTAATATGTATACAACTCTTTAAGTGAGTCTGTCTGCTTCTGTTTTCAAAGAATAAATAGAAAAAGAGCCTAAAAGGTCAAAACACTGTTTGGATCTGGTCCATGTTTCTGTTTCCGGACTCAAAAAACAGACTTCCCTCAAACGTTTCCAACGTAAATACAGCACGAACACAGTTACCGGAAAGTAACAATAATCGCCTTTTCCCTTATGAAATATCACGCTGCAAATAAATCAACTCATGGACACTGTAAAATGTAGGTAAATTAGTGTCACTTGCAGCTTTTCAAACATAGAACCAACATTTGATCCATGAAACACAGAAAAAACTAGGTCAGAATATTATTAAATAAAAAACAGATCCTGACAATCACAAAAACAACAAAGCATACATTAAAAATAAACCGCAAACTCACGCATATGGAGTGGAAGTGTCAGTTTTAACGTCCAGTATTAAATGATAAAACCTCAGACCGACTCGTTAAATGACTGATGGAGGGAGTCGTGATCTCTGTGTTGGGTGTGGAACCATGTGTCCACTGTGGATCAACCATTAAGCTCCTTATGACTTGACCCACAGACCAGTAATCGACCCAGACTGGAATGGCTCTGGCTAAAGGCTCAAAGATGTATTTTTGCGACAGTTTTTGTTAAAATACTCCCTGAAGCCTCTATCTTCAATGTGGTCAGACCAGTAAAAATACACTGTTGGTCATAAAGTTGTGATAACTTTATTTTCATTCACATTCCTGTTCTTATTCTAACTTATACATATCAGTAATCCCCTTTGACCAGGCATAGTGATTACATTCTGAGTCCCAGTTACACTTTATCTATCAACAATAAATCACATTGTCACAATCATTTCATGAGAAGAGATAAAAAAAATATTTTGTTCCAACTTTATGGACAAAAGTGCAATAACATAATAACCTATAAATACTTACAACTCTAAATTTTCTCCTTGGTTTAATGTGAAAAAAGGGAAATTACATTATAAAAATATTGACATTTACAAATGAATTTACTAAGAAAAATAAGTGCAATTTTAACACTAAGTTAAAAGTAGAAAATGTTTTAATATTTTTAACACTGATAAATTAAACACAATAAGTAACAGGCATATGTTTTACTGTAAAGAAGTAATATTTCATAAAAATGTTTACATCTACAACTATTCTTTCGCAAAAAATATGAATACCTGAAATACCTTAAGAAAATTTGGGTGCAATTTTACCAATGTTCTACCTGTTACTAAATGTTTTGTGCATTTGTAGATCCACTTTTGATCTGTAAGTTTTAATGCACATGTGAAAATCATAAACTGAGACATAATATTGTAAAGTTTGCACTTATTTTCAGGTTGTATGAGATGTTCAGTTTATTTACATTTTATCATGAAAGGACAGTTTATAGATTACAGTTGCAAATTACTTTTTCACACTAAAACAAAGAGAAAAACTAGGAGGTTGACATTATTTATAGGTTATTGTTATAATTTTACTGGTCTGAACCATTTGAGATCGTATCAGACTGAATGAGGCCCCTGAACTAAAATGAACTGTCATTATAAACAGTACAATTATCTCATATCAGTTTGTATTTGGGCGACGGTCCAACTAATCCGACTAAAACAAACAGCTTTAATCAGTGGGTTTGTTGTTTAACTTCACACAGCTCTGATACGATTATACAGCAGATACATGGAGTTGAATGTGAACAGATTGTGGTAATTAAAATGCAAATCCACATGGAAATTCTGTTACATGTGTTTATGAAGCTGAGTCTAGTGAATGTAGACAACCTGCACATCCTATTGCACAGACGCACCAAGACAACATGACAAAACACATGTTGAAACAACGACCAACTCCTTCAGCTCTGTCTTTGGACTCATTTCAACAACCTTTCAATGAAGTATTTAACCTGTGGCATCTTATTGTACAAACGGGGGTTTGGAGGCATTTGTTTCAGGTGTTGAAAGAAAAATGTGTTGATTCTACACCTGCAAACACTCAGATATTGGTTCATTTTGTGTTGTTTATACACAGACTACAACTTGCGAAGTTGTAATCCTTCTTAAATCACTTAAATCCTCCACTTCAGTGAAACTAAGACAGGATATATCACGTGTTTGCACTTTTGATGATATATTCTACATGAAAAGTTGAGTTATCGTGCCTCCAATGACCAACAATAGAAACTGGAGCACTGAAAATGGAATATAGACCTTTCATTTGAGTCCCATGGGATCATACTTTGGAGAAAATTATGCAACATTTACACGCATGATGTTTGTCAGTTTATAAGATAATGAATAAGTGAATAAAGCGTCAGTTTGTTGTAAAATTGTTGAAGCGTCAGATTGTGAACAAACATAAATACACACCTGAAAGTCGTGGAAGAAGATGTGTGTGCAGCTTCAACATGACCAGACTGGATAGATTTTCACTTTTTGACTATTTTTGCTCAAAACTCCAGAAGATTACTTAAACATGTGACTAGAGATGCATTGCATTTGGGGTTTTTTTGTGTTAAATTAACAAACATTATTATGTGTAAATGGAGACACATGCCTACTGTGGCAGCTCAGTGCTCCAGATGCTAAATGCTAAAGCTAATGCTAGGTACCGCGTTATGCTAATGCTATGTACTGTGTATGTATAAATACAAAAAATATATATATATAAATAAGTAAATAAATTAAAAAATAATAATAATTATTATCATTATTATTATTACAACAAGATGAAAATGCTTAAAAATTAGGGCTGCACGATATTAGAAAAAACTGGCATTGTGATTTTTGTAACCCTGCGATATGAACAAATACTCAGGAGTATATAATATCTGTGTGGTGCCGACGTAAATGGTCAAACTAATTAGTTGTGTTTCCTCTTACTGTGGCAACAGATGTAAGGCACTATCGACACAGAACATGTGTTACAGTATCATCCTTCATGTATCTGAAATAATTCCAGATAACTGAAGTTGCTTTTCTTTTTGGCACCAAGTCTTCATTTATGGTGAATTTCTCGTTTGTTGCTCATTTTCAATATTGTTACCAGCGACTCACTCCAAAATGATTAAGAGCGATTGTGATTGGCGGTTTGCTGCATCCTGTGTGTGTCACATACCCTTGAAAATAGATGAGAACACGTTGAGTTCATTTGCCTCCTACATTGCAGGACCTGCCATGTGACTGCTGCGCACACATACATCGCAATGTCAATGCTCAAATGATATATTGTGCAGCGCTATTAAAAATCTAGCCATATTCAGCCATTATCAGTAAACTCTTGAGCTTTATGATGATAAATACTGAAATCATTGACATATAACCAGCCTTATGTTAGGTTTTCACTTATGACCTGAAGCTTTCACATCTTTACACTTGCATCAGTGAATTGATGTTTGCATGTGTTACGTGCATCAGCATTAATCATGGCTTTACTGTCAAACCTCACCAACAGTAAAGTTAACGCAGAGTTCGTGTGTCAAAGGTTATCCGCTGTGACGTCAGTTAGGTTTTGTCTCGTAACTGACCCGACTGGTTTCTACTGTGTCCAAATATAAAACCAAACCGTCTCTAAGAAGTCATGACAGAACATGTCATACTGACTCAGCTTCTGGGGGGTGACCACCAATGCATCAAGTCTCAACACAAAAACTACTGAAGAGTGAAAAGCCACTTCTGCATTTGAGCCAGAATGAGGACGTGAGTAATATCTGTGAACTTGTTCCCGCTCCACCTCTTTCCACATTCCTTTCACACTTGCAGGAAACAAAAAATTTAACCAATGTGTTGACGAGAAGGCTGCGTTCAGGACAAGGATCAACAACCGAGGCTCAGAAAACGCCACAAGGGCATCTTTCAGCCTCTGGCCAGAAGAGGAAAAAAAAGAGGAGAAGGACGAAGAGGAGGAGGAGGAGGAGGAGGAGGAGGAGGCTGAATCAGAGGTGTTTTCATATTAGGTTCCATGAAAAAAATGAGAGGAATGTGGTTCAGCCTCCAGTAGAAGGGGGAGGATTCGACTACCAAAGGGGATTATGGGTAATCTGGTGTAGGGATGCTCAAAGAAACACTGTATGATTTAATAAAACAAATAAAGAACAAGTGTCAGGTTTAAGGTCTATGTTGTTCATGTACTCAGATAAAACACTTCCAAAAAAAATACAAATAAAAATGCAAGCATTCTTGCTGGGATTCGAACATCATAGACCGTAGATTTACTTATTGAGCTATCCGTCCACATGTACTTTGGGGCACAAATGTATGCGTCCCAAAGCTCTCCTATGTCTTGTATTGCATGCACCATTTACAACGAGAGTCTGTGTGTAACTCAAAAGTAATACAGGAGTCATGTAATGCATTACAGTTATGAGACAGTAATATAGTAAAGTAAGGAATTACTTTTAAATAACAGTAACAAGTAATCTGTAATGTATTACAGTTTGGAAGTAACTACTTGTTACATAGTTTTTATCTCATTGCGTAATTGCATCTTTTTAGCCATATTTAACTAGTGCTGTCAAACAATTCAAATTTTTAATCAGATGAATCACAGGGTTGCTGTGGATTAATTTTGATTAATCACAATTAAATATTATTCATCTTTAATCTATATTAATCGCTTTTCATTTTGCATGAGCAAACAGACACAAGAAAGAAGGGAATATACATGCACTTCACATGCTGATTAAACACCTTCAACAGTTTCAACAAAACACCTGTAAACAACTGTTCCATCTTGTTTTTATTGTCCTCATATTTCCGTCCAGAGGGCCAATGTGCTGTTTAGTGTCTTCCATCTTTATGGGTTGGTTCTGCTGCCTGTCACTACCGGATCAAATTCCCATTTGCACATGCATGACGGTAACTCTACTTGGACAAACTGTGTTGGGAGAGACATTCAGAGTCATTTTGTTCTGCAGATGGATTAATGCGTTAAAATTTTTAATCAGAATAATCATGATGATGGATTAATCCACGTTAACATGTTAATTTTGGCAGCTCTAGTTTTAAGTCATTTTCATCTTGTTGTGTCGTTTACATCTGTTTTGTTGCATCTTTTTCAGTCTTGTAGTCTTTTTTTTTTTTTTTTACATTTTTAACCTTTTTATGTGATTTTTGTCTTTTGTGTCTTACTGTTGTTTATATTTTGTTACATCAAAACCACATGTAACTGTATTTTTTTTTCTTCAACGTTCCAAACCCCAGCCATAAACCCTGATGATTTAACATTTATTGTGATATTTATAATTACTAACTGATATTTTAAGTCATTTTCATCTTGTTGTGTCGTTTACATCTGTTTTGTTGCATCTTTTTTAGTTTTGTAGTCTCCTTTTTTACATTTTTAACCTTTTTATGCGATTTTTGTCTTTTGTGTCTTACTGTTTATATTTTGTTACATCAAAACCACATGTAACTGTATTTTTTCTTCAACTTTCCAAACCCCAGCTTTAAACCCTGATGTTTTAACATTTATTGTGATATTTATAATTACTACCTGATATGAAACTCTATCTTCCTGCTCATTTTCCACCTCTGAGTCAAAGTAAACCTATAAATCTGACTGAACCCCCCTCAGCTGTTGTGTGTTGTGTGTGGTTTTTTTAATGTTCCTGCTGCAGTGATAAGCCACTTACCAGGAGCAGACATGGAGGCTGGTCGGCTGAGATTTGTCAGTACAAGAAGTGAAAGGAGGTCAAGTTTCCTCGTCCCCTCCCTGTGGGGTCACTGTGGGAAACTGAAGGAATGAGGATGGGAGGGGAGGACGTCAGCCTTCACTGAAAAAAGAAGGAAAAAGACACAAAAACCTGCCTCAGACTCTTACCCAACACTGGGAGTGACTTGTGTTCACCTCCTACCAGTGGAATCACACCAGTTGATGTGAAATCATGTGATGTGAAGTGACACAGTGGAAACTATCGGTGGGTTTTACGCACCCTCTGCCTGCTTTTGTCTCTGATGCTTCATGTTTGGAGGCTCAGATGTTAAGAAAAGGAAAGTGGGTGTGACAAGCTCCAGTGGGTGGGTCTGAACCTCCTTTTTTTTTTCCACTGACACCCACTCATCTGCAGATTTTACTTCAACTTCCCCTCATGTTAAACATTAACAAATAAACTTGATTGGAATTTAAGATTTGCTCTAACTTTTCTTCTTTATAACCTGCATGTATTCATCTAAATATGACTCATAAACTCACAAAGAGTCTGGTTAAAGCATGAAATGAGTCTTAAAACACATAGAAATTATACAAGTCTTACCTTTAGTGAAGATGTGAAGACTTGAGGTGATAAATAAAGAGGTTAAAAGAAGTGAAAAAAGTCCAAACTGTGCAGCCTCACAGTTGCTTTCTCGTCTTCTTCTTCAAACCTGTTTTCGTTGCCAGTGCTGTTGCTCTCACTCCTCCCTCAGATCAATTTTTTTTCACTTTCTCCTCCCCTTTTCTAACGCCAAACGACCTCTGTTCATGGAGATTTCCGTGTTCTGCAACGGACACGGAGGGAAAATCTGAGCAAACACACGCAGAAAAAATGACGCACACAGCGCAGAAAGGCTGCACAAAAACCCGCACAGACGCAGATAAAAGGTGCAGATTAGAGTAAAAACAGCAGGGGTTTGGAGGTTTTTTTGTAGGGTTACTGTGTTTGCATCGTTTTATTTAACACTTTACCGGCTGTGAATGATAAGTCGTTATCAAGAGGCTGCAGGAGGCGCAGAGCAGCACTGCGGAAACCACAAGAGGGAGACAAACCCACAAAAACACACATGATGTCATTAGACTGAGAAGAGAAAAGGACACGATCACAATAGAAAAAAAAAAGTGAGAAGAAAACATCAAATCAATATATGTTAACCCATAGAGGCCCAGTGTTACTTTTGTGTCAGTTCCCAAATGAATTTCCTCTGTATTTAACCTTTTTTAAGTGATTTATCACCATTTATTGCAATATTATCCTTTATATTTAGCATTTTTCCAGCATAAATCATGTTTTTCCTATATGTGATTCACTGATCATGTAGATGTTTATTAAAGCTCAGAGTAAATTCAAAGGTTATTATAACAAAAACAGAGAAAACTGAAAAAAAAAAATGACTTTTTCAGCAAAATATATCATTAACTGAATATAAAATCTGCAATTTTGTTGCACAACTGGTGTAATGACAGTAAAGCATATTCTATTCTATTCTATTCTATTCTATTGTAAAAACAAGTGTCTCCATCCACTGTAATTGATCCAACTCCATGGGTTTTACTGGTGAACCAATGTTGTAGAAGATGACGGTGTTTCCACGTTCACTACAGAGCCTCTGAATGTCCAAATGGATCATATCTGATGACCATGAAAACATGAAAAACTGTATTTTACACCAATTATTTACATGGATTGATAGGATTAATGGAACAACAGGTATTAAACATTTACATCAGTAGATGGTTTTGGTCACCAGTGGATGTTTGAGTCTTTATGGGTTAAATTTTGAGCAGTAAATTTTAAATTTATGTACACACACACACACACACACACACACACACACACACACACACACACACACACACATATACATATAGATAGATAGATAGATAGATAGATAGATAGATAGATAGATAGATAGATAGATAGATAGATAGATAGATAGATAGATAGATAGATAGATAGATAGATAGATAGATAGATAGATAAACACACACACACATACACACATACACACACACACACACACACACACACACACTGCTGTTAATACTGTTAATATTATTCTAGATTTACACTGCCACATACTGTTAATACGTAAATTTGCACCTATTCATATTTTGTCCATTTTATTTTTCATTTAATTTATTTCATTTTACTCTGTTCTTATGTTACTTTGTAAAATTGTAAATATTTTTCTTCTTTTTTTTCTTCTTTTTAGTTGTGTAATTTTAGTTTGCTCTATTTTTATTTCTGTAGCACTGGTGTTTAGTTTATATACTACACTGACTGGAGTAGCACTCCTAATTTCATAGTACACCACATGCACATAAAGTCTATTCTATTCTATTCTATTCTATTCTATTCTATTCTATTCTATTCTATTCTATTCTCCATCTAGATAGATAGATAGATAGATAGATAGATAGATAGATAGATAGATAGATAGATAATAGATAGATAGATAGATAGATAGATAGATAGATTAGATAGATAGATAGATAGATAGATAGATAGATTGATTGATTGATTTGATTGATTGATTGATTGATTGAACTGATTATTGATTGATTTATGCACTGCTTTAGCTTTTGTAAGAAATTCCTTAATCTCTCAGTTTAAATGAAATTTCTTTTATCTGATTATTGGAAGAACATTTTCTGTGATTGTCACTCAGATAATAAAGTCCTTCTAGCTGAGTTTACACCTTGACTGGGAAAAAAAAAATGACCCAAAGAAGATATAAAATCCTGTAAAATACATTATTTAAGCTTGTGGTATCACTTTTTGTTTATGTGAGTGTCTAAATATGAATTCATGCATCTGTAGCTTAACTTAGACCTAAAATATGAACTTTTACCTTTTGTGTTTTGTCAGTTTTGCAGCTAAATGAATTGATTTCAATGAGGATCGAAGACACTGAGGTTTACTTGAACATTTGTTTATTTTATCATTTGTCATTGTTTCCATCAGTGTTAAATTCTGACTAATCACTGATGAAATTAACTCTCTTTTAGTTATGTAACTGAACCCTAAAATGACACATAAACACGTATAATTTTATTGTAACACCTGTTTTTTCCTGATGTGACATTAATCATATTTCATGTCAGTGTGTTTCTGTGTAAATATGACAAAAACACACAATTATCTCCACACTAAACTTATTAACACATTCAGTCTGATAAATAACTTTCCTTTTCCATCTTTTTTTTCTTTGTGGTAATGAGTCTGAAAACCTGTCTCTGTGTTTGGTCTATATTTGGCATCTGCTGCAAAGTCTGGTACTTATAGGGACCAGACCTGGGCGGGGTATGAGGGAAGTCCACATGTACACAAACACACCACTAACACACACATACACACAGATGGCACTATAACAGGGGTGCCAAACATATGACCCGTGGGCTAAAACCGGCCCGCCAGTGGGTCCACTCTGGCCCCTGGAATGAATATGCAAATGTCCATGGTGTCAAACTCATTTTAGTTCAGGAGCCACATACAGACCAATGTGATCTCAAGTGAGTCGGACAAGTAAAAATACACTATTGTCCATAAAGTTGGAATAATTTAGTTTTCAGACACATTCCCCTTTTTATTCTTGTTTATCCACATCAGTAATCACCTTTGACCAGGTATAATGATTACATACTGAGTTCCAGTGATAACTCACGTTGTCACAATCATTTCATGAGAAGAAATGATAAAAATATTTTATTCCAATTTTATGAACAACAGTGCAATAACATAATAACCTATAAATAATAACAACTCCAAAATTTCTCCTTGGTTTAATGTGAAAAAAAAATTACATTCTGAAAATATTTACACGTGCAAACTGTCCTTTCGCATTAAAATAACTCTATTACAAATATGTAAAACATGAAATGTCTAAAAAAAAAAAGTGTGATTTCAATAACCTCACACACTAAGGCACAGGTGTCAAACATTTGGCCCGGGGGCCAAATCCGGCCCACCAAAGGGTCCAGTGCGGCCCTTGGGATGAATTTGTGAAATACAAAAACTACACTAAGATATGAACAGTCATTTTAGTTCAGGTTCCACATTCAGAACAATTCAATCTCAAGTGGGCAGAACCAGTAAAATATGATCATAATAACATAAATACTGACATCTCCAAATCTTTCTCTTTGTAAATGTAAATATTTTCATGTAATTACACTAAAACAAAGTATAACTTTTGCAAAAATTTGAATAACTTGAATAAATATGAACAGCATGAAATGTCTTTAGAGAAGTAAGTACAATTTTAACAAGATTCTGCCTGTAGTACATGTTTTGTGTATTTTTCTATATTATAATGTACATGTATAATGATAAACTGAGGCAGAATATTGTTAAATTACACTTATTTTTTTCAGGTTTGTTCATGTTACTCACATTGTTTTCAAGGATAGTTTGTAGATGTAAACCTTTCCATAATGTAAATTAACTTTTTTTCACTCTTAAATGTAGAGAAAGTTTGGAGTTGACATTATTATATATTATTATGTTATCATTTTACTGGTTCGCCCACTGCAGAGCTAATTTAGCTGAATGTGGCCCCTGAACTAAAATGAGTTTGACACCCCTGCACTAGGAGTATTCAAATCAGTCCTTGAGGTCTGGTCTCCTGCCATCCTTCCATCACACCTGGAAGCCGTTACATCATATGAGGCTTTTGCAGAGCTCGATAATGAGCTGATCATTAATTGAACCAGGGGTGCTGGAAAAAAGTGGATCATCCATCTCACCTTTTTTCAGGATATCTGTGATAACACGGGCTATTGACTCTAAAAGTTGTCTCTCATGGTTCTCATCCTCAGCTAGGTCGTGGCGTTAGTTTTTTTCACCATGGGAGACCGGCAGAATGACTCACTACTCTCTCTGGTGGTCATCGACATCACAGTCACATGTGTGACCTTTGACCTAACAACAGACTACGGTATTCATTCTAAACATTCTAATGCCGGGGTCTCAAACTCAGATCCTTGAGGGCAGGTATCCTGCATGGTTTGGATGTATCCCTCTCCAACACACCTTATTCAAATGATAAGCCATTATCAAGCTCTGCAGAAGCATGATAACGACGTCAGGTGTGCTGGAGGAGGGAACAACCTAAAACATGCAGGATACCGGCCCTCGAGGATCTGAGTTTGAGGACCTCTGTTCTAATGACACTTTTAGGTCATCTTTTAATCTCTTAGAGTACAAATACTACATATAAATCCTTATAATGCAGTGGTTCCCAACTCTTTTTTGGCTACGTGACCACCATTTTAAAATCACAATTTCTGGTGACCCCAGACATTCAAAACGGAGACTTGTTTTTGTTAAATTATTCGTTTTTGATCATGTAGTAGTTGCTATCTATGTTGCAATAACGTTAATTTTTAGACGACATTTAGTTCTATATAATGTATATTATTATGGACGGAGGCAGAAAAGCCAGGTGTAGCTTACTGCACAAAGTGAGAATTGATTTTCCTTGGTCAGGATGTGTACAGTCAGTCCAGCTTGGATTTACAAGGCTGACAATTAATACTGAACAAACAAGAACTCAAACTATGAATTATGAAAGAGCTGCAGCATCTGAAACCGCCCACAATGAACATTCGAAGGATAAACAGTACCACAGTGCTTCAGTTTCAGCTTCAGAATTTGTCATGTATTTTATGTATTGGGATTGTCTCTCTCAACTCAACATATATTTTTATTGGTATATATTTTTTTATCAATTACTAGAAATTTCAGGCGACCCCATTTGAATTCCATGCGACCCCACGAGGGTCCCAACCCAAAGGTTGAAAAACACAGCTTTAATGACACAAAATAGAAAGTCACTGTAGAAATGTCAAGTAATAACATACTGTAATAGGGAATACAATCCTCCTCTTAATTCTCCTAAATCTTACAAATGTTTTACTTAAGCCAAACTAACTAATAAACTGTCCCTTAAGTAGGAGTGCATTTGGTGTGTACAGTAATAAAAGAACACACATAAACAGTGGTCTGTAATAGGGTCTGTCTCTGATAATGGAGGTAATCAGTCCAGTCTATCTGCTGACACGTTGCAGCCTCGCCTTGGTTTATTTATACACGCCTGATCTATCAGCACCAGCTCTATGTTTGGTGAGCCTCAGGGCCAGGAATAGGAAATACTTAGGATAGGGCGGGAAAAGAGGAAAAGTGAAAACGTGTCTGAGGGAGCATACGCTGGAGGCGACCCCCACCCCGTCCTCGTCCACTGTGTTTTGTTTTTGTGGAGACAGAGGCGGCGGGTGGCGGTAGGGTGGGGGTTGGGGGGGGGCGTGGGAGTCCTGTGTGTGGGTCTGAATTGGGCGGTATAATCGGGTGAAGTTGGGCGCGAAGACAAGAGATCCAGTTTTCACAGATTACCACACACCACTGAGATCCTGATAGGGATCTCCCTGTCTCTGGGTCTGTAACCATTAAAGATCTAACAACCACCAGAAACATCTACTGAAGCATCTACTGATAATGAACATATTTAATAATACTGACCCACTGATCCTGCAGCTGATTTCACTGATGAACCCACAAAGACCCAAACATCCACTGGTGACTAAAACTGATCTAAAATGTTTAATACTTGTTGATCCACTAATCCTATAAATCCATGTAATATTGGTGGTAAATGCAGTTGTCATTTTTTCATGGTCATCAGATATGACCCATTTGGACGCTCAGAGGCTCCGTAGTTACCATGGAAACACCGTCATCTACTACAGCATTGATTCACCAGTAAAAACCCATTGAGTTGGATCAATGACAGTGGATGGAAACACTTTTTTTTATGTGCAGTTAATGTAATATTTTGCTGAAAAAGTCACTTCGTCTTCAGTTTTCTCTGTTTTTGATATAATAACCCTCAATTTTGATCTGAGGTTTTATGACCATCAACATGATTAGTACACTTATATAGGAAAATACCTGATTTTTTGTTGAAAAAGGCCAAAAAAAAGAAGATAATATACAATAAATGTTCATAAATCACTTAAGAATGTTAAAATAGAGAAAAGTTCATTTTGGGAACTGCCACAAAAGTCTTTATGTGTTAAAACATCTCTGAATCCAACAGAATGAACCTTTTGGTCTAATACAAGGGTGTCAAACATACGGCATATAGGGCAAAACCAGCCCACCAAAGGGTCCAATCTATGCAGAAATTACACTGACAATATCAACAATCAATAGTGTCAAAATCATTTTATCATGTTCCACATTCAGACCACTGTAATCAGACCAGTTAAAATACTTTCATAATACCCCATAAATAATGTTAACTCCAAATTTTTCTCTTTAAGTGTAAAAAGTTAAATTGCATGACATTTTTGACATTTACAAACTATCTTTTCACAAAAAATGTGAATAACCCGAATAACTATGAACAACTTGAAATGTTCTTTAGAGAATTTTAACCTGTTACTAAATGTTTTGTGTATGTGTAGATCCACTGTGATCTTTAAGTTGTAAAATACATGTGTAAATGATGAAACTGACCACGTATTATTGTTAAACTAACACTTTTTTTTTTCTTAAAAATTTCAGGTTGTTCATGTTATTCACATTTTTTAAATAATAGGTGTAAATAATCCATAATGTAATTTTACTTTTTTCACTGTTATTTTACTATTTTGCTTCATACCTTTCATCTGTTTTAGTTTAATCTGACTTAAAGTTTAAAACCACAATGACCTCAGGCTTGAAATGTCTTAAGAGAAGTGTTGGTTTCAATAATATTCTGCCTGTTATTAAATGTTTGTGTATTTGTAGATCCACTGTGATCTGTAAGTTGTAAATGCACATGTATAAATGATAAACTGAAGCATAATATTGTTAAAATTGCACTTATTTTTCTTAAGAGACTTCAGATCGTTCATGTTAGTTACTATATTTTTAATACTAAGTTGTAGAAGTAAACATTTTCATATGTAATTTAACTTTTTTCCAACTGTAAAAAAACTTCTACTAAAACTCACACTTTTTTTAGTGAACTATGACAGAAATAGACGTGTAAAGGATGTGGATGGTCCAAATCTAATCGGTCATATGTGAAACCAGATAAAACCAGCTTGAAGACAAACAGCCAAACTCAACCTCCTCAGCACTGTCCCTATCCTACTTCCATCTGTCTCATGTCATCGTGCGGAGGAGGGCGTTGTGTTCATGTATGTGTGCGTTTAAAGCATGTTGTCAACACATAGAGGTCTCTGAGGAGCGCCGAGGGCTCGACCCTGATGGAGACAATGAAGCCGGATCTACTGGGCATGTCTGGAGTCACAACAGCCCCCTATGCCTTATAAACCCACCCTCCCCAGCCATGGGTACAAATACCATCCAGTCCACATCGGTCCAGGACTCTGAAGCCCCAGACTGCATCATCATCATCCTCCAGGACCCAGAGGACCCCGACATCAGAGGTGAGCACTCATTTCTGGTGTTTTATGTGAAATGACACCTGAAACCGGCTCTGATTCTCCCTGATTCTACCCAGATGTTTTGCTCCAGATGTGTGCTGCCTCTCCTGGCATTCTACCTGTGGATGGAGGAGGTACCTGGATCAGCTTTACCGAGCAGAACCAGAACCAGAAGGGTGGGCAGATACTTCTAATTTACTACATGTCATTACTTCTGCATTTACCCCATAAAGACCCAAATATCCACCAGAGACTGAAATGATTTACTGATATAAAATGTTAAATAACTGTCGATGCACTAATCCTATTAATATATGTAATAATTGGTGTAAATACAGTTTGTCGTCTTTTCATGGTCATCAGATATGACCCATTTGGATGTTCAGAGGCTCTGTAGTGAACATAACAGTGTCATCTTCTACAACATTGATTACCAGTAAAACTCATGGAGTTGGATCAATGACAGTGGATGGAGACACTTATTTTATGTTCAGTTAATGATAGATTTTACTGAAAAAGATGCTTTTTCTTCAGTTTTCTCTGTTTTGATATAATACCCTTTGGATTTACTCTATGCTTCAATGAACAGCTACATGGTCAGTGAATTAGATAAACAATACCTGATATTCACTTAACCTATAAACACCCAGTGCTACTTTTTGTCAGTTCCAAAATAAAAGTTTTCTATATCTAACCTTTTTAATAACTTATCACCATTTATTATAATATTATCCTCGTATTTTGCATTTTATTGGTATAAATCAGGTATTTTCCTGTATTTAATTTACTGATCATGTAGATGTTCATAAAAGCTCAGATTAACATTGAGGGTCATTATATCAGAAACAGAGAAAACTGAAGAAAAAGTTACATTTTCAGTGAAATTTATCATTAACTGAACATTGACCCAGTCTGTCCATCCACTGTCATTGATCCAACTCCATGGGTTTTATTGGTGAATCAATGTTTTAGAAGATGATGGTGTTTCTACGTTCACTATGGAGCCTCTGAACGTCCAAATGGGTCATATCTGAGGGCCATGAAAAGATGACAAACTGTATTTTACACCAATTATTTACATAGATTGATAGGATTAGTGGATCAACAGGTATTAAACAGTTTAGATCAGTAAATGGTTTTGGTCAGTGATGGATGTTTGGGTCTTTATGGGTTAAAAATGCAAAATACAGAGCATAATATTAGAGTAAATAGTGATAAATCACTGAAAAAAGGTTGAAAATACGGAGAAAAAAATCCTTTTGGAACTGCCACAGAAGTAGCATCGAGTCTTTATGGGTGAAACACATCCTCATATTGTGATTCTCATCCTCAGGAGGTGGACTGGATGGACCTAGGATCTCATGGAAGAGGAGACCTGTCAGTGGGCGATGCAGGGGTGATGTGGGTCTCCGACATGATTTCATCTCCCCGACAGAACACCAGAAACCAGAGCCAGAACAGAACCAGAACCAGAACCAGTACCAGCGCAAAAACAATGAAAAGAGGTGAGAACATAAAGGACTTGAGCAACTCTAAACCTTCATTTAAACATTAAAAAATCACCTTAAATGACACAAAATACACAAGATACAGGATAAAAATGACTTAAAACATGCATAGAATATAGTTAATAAAGAGGGAAGAGGCTGAAGTTCAGTTAACTATGTTTGTAGTGAATTCCAAATGAATTTTTTTCTGCATCTTACTTTTCTTATGAGGATCTCACCATTTATTCTTTTATTATCCTCTGAATTTAGATTTTCTTAGTGAAAATTCAGGTATTTTCACAAAATTTGGAAACCACTGAGGTCATATATGGAGGGGCTGGACTGTAAGATCCACTACATAAGCAGGAGTCCACAGTGTACCACTACCCTGATTTATCTCAGTGCCTCTGGGGTTGGGGGTTGGGGGGTCGGGGGGTGGGTGAGATGTCAAATGTGTGTTTTGTTTTTCTGCCCCCTTCTTTTTGTTGTCACTTATCAATGTGTTTTCTTTCCATTTCTGCAATTGTTATGTTGATATCAAAAATGAAACATTATGTACCAGTCAGGGAATCTGAAGTCTGTACTATGATAAGGCTTCCCAATAAAAAATATCTGAAACTGAAAAAAAAAAGAAAAAAAGAAGAAAAAAAATTATGTATTTTTTCATATTTAATTTACTGATCATGTAGATGCTCATTAAAACTCAGAGTAAATTCAAATGTATAATATCAACCAGAGAAAACTGAAAAAAAGTGACTTTTTCAGTCAAGTATATCTTTAACTGAACATAAAAACAAGCGTCTTTTGTTGTTCGATCCATTTAGACTGAAGTTAGTTTGGATGTGAAGTTGCACAGTGATATAAAACTGAGATAAAAGATCATTTCCCTCAAATGCATTAAATCTAAAACCTAGTAGGAAGTACAGATATTTGTGTTAAACTGTAGGTAAAAGTATGAATACTCTAGTTACATAGCATAAACTGGAAACACCTGTTGCTTATGTTCTCCGTGTTATTTATTAATTTGTAAATTTTCTTATTCGCTTTTGTTCTTTTTGTTGCCCAATAGTTTTTTCCTTCAATTTTGTTCAGTTTGTAGTTTATTTTGTTCATGTTACTTAGTATTTTGTTGATTTATCATTTATTTTTGTTCATTTTATTTTATTCATGACTTTGGCTGTTTTGGTTAATTTTGCTGCTTATTTATTATTTTTTACTTCACCTATCAACAGAAAACTGAAGAAAAATGGCTTTTTTCAGCAAAATACACCATTAACTGAACATAAACCAAGTGTTTCCATCCACCGTCACTGATCCAACTCCATAGGTTTTACTTGTGAATCAATGTTGTAGAAGATGATGGTGTTACCACGGTAACTATGGCGCCTCTGAACATCCAAATGGGTCATATCTGATGACCATGAAAAAATGACAAACTGCATTTTACACCAATTATGTATATATGTTGATAGAATTATTGGTTCAGGGGTTATTAATAATTTTAGATCAGTGGATACAATAGTGGATGTTTAGATCTTTGAGGGTTAAATTTGTTACAGGCAGAAGAGAGTTTTTAATGGACTAAATGTATGACAAAAAGCAGACTTAAAAAAATAATATAAAAATCACTATAATCATTATAATTCCTATAATTGCACAATGGGGATTTGTTATATGTATTTAACACTCTAGACAAAAACGTCCTGCAAATAAATTAATAAAGTCTACCTTTGTGTCATATTTTTATTTTTCCTCTGTTAAATCATATTATTCTTATGTATTTCACTCATGTTGGGCCCTGACCCTAACTTTGCGAACATCTGTTGTTGATGTATGTGTAAAAAGACAAATGGATTCATAGTTTTTCTGTGTCTTGCAGGAGGAAGGTGGTTCGTCTGGACACTATTGGCAGCTTTCAGATGTCGAACATCCGAAACCGAAAGGTGAGTTTAACCCAGGTCTCAAATCAATTTTTCTTGTTTAAATCTTTCTTAAATAATTTATTACTATTAACTCTAATACTATCCTCTGTATTTGGCATTTTTAGGTGAAAATCAAGTATTTTCCCATGTCTAATGTACTGATTATATGAATGTTTATTAAAGCTCAGATTAAAGTTGAGGGTTGTTATATCCAAAACAGAGAAAACTGAAGAAAAAAGATCTTTTTTTCTGCAAAATCTATCATAAACAGAGCATAAAATAAGTGTGTTCATCCACTGTCATTGATTTGACTCCATGGGTTTTACTGGTGGATTAATGTTGTAGAAGATGGCGGTGTTTCCACGGTAACTACGGAGCCTCTGAACGTCCAAATGGGTCATATGTGATGAACATGAAAAGATGACAAACTGTATTTTACACCAGTTATTTGCATATATTGACAGGATTACAGGATCAGCAGGTATTAAACATTTAGATCAGTTGCCGGTGGACATTTGGGTCTTTGGGGGAACATGAGAAACTAGAACAAAAGAAACAGACGCCTGGATGAGATAGAGACTGAAAATAAAACCTGATGCACCTTTTTCACTCTTCTCTGAGAATATCTCCATTTACACTGAAATTATTTTCATTTTAATTAGTGTTAATGGTGGAAAATAACTCAGTAATTAAGTACAAATTTGATGTACTTATACTTCAGTTAGGAGTACGTCCATTTTCTGCAGCTTTGTACTTCTTTTCCTCTACATGTCAGTTTAAAACACTGTACTTGACTCCATTACATTTCAGATATTTTCCAAAAGAAGAGTTTTTCCTCCCCGTCTTGAACAGTGCATGTATCCCCAAATGAAAGGGATTTACTGTTCCCTTTCTCCTCCTTGAACTAAATTAAGTCTACAAAATTACTCTTGGATTCACTGGAAAATGCATCGTCACCAAGATCAAAACAGGCCTGCATTTTAAAGCTGATGAAAAGTCAACCATTAACAGATGCATGCACCACTGTAGATTAAAACGGTTTATTAATTTGTCAAAATAAGACTTTTCATGGTCAGTTGGTTATTTTGTGATGCCTAATGCTCATGTTCCATCATCAAAATGCCTACTTTAACATTTTCCATCTGATAATTACAAGTTTTCTTTAAAATCAACTCTACGATGTGATGTTTTTACCGTAAACTCACGCAGAACGCTTTTTTTTTTTTTAAATTTTACCCATAAAGACCCAAACAGCAACTGATGACCAAAATCATCTACTGATCTAAACTGTTTAATAACTTCTGAACCAGCAATTCCATCAAAACATATAATTGATAATTGGTGTAAAATGCTGTTTCTCATCTTTTCATGGTCATCAAATATGACCCATTTGGACATTCAGAGGCTCCGTAGTGAAACGTGGTAACACTGTCATCTTCTAAAATATTGATTCACCAGTAAAACCCATGGAGTTGGATCAATGACAGTGGATGGAGATGCAAATTTTTGTGTTCACTTATTGATATCTTTGCTTAAAGTCACCTTTTTTTTTTTAGTTTTCATTGTTTTTTTTCAACATAACTCTCAACTTTAATCTGAGTTTCCATGAACATCTACATGATCAGTAAATTAAATGCAGAAAAACATGATTTTCACTGAAAAGAAAAACACAAAATACAGAAAATAATATTAGAATAAATGGTGCTAAATCATTTAAGAAAGGTTAAATCTAGAGAAAAGTTTATTTGTAAACTGCCACAAAAGTGCCACTGGGTCGTTATGGGTTAAGAACTTGCATAGATATTGCCACCTTTAAGTGATTTTCTTCCCAAACTAAACCATAATTCAGCAATGCTCAGCTGTTTTTTCCTCCAATGAAGAAACAATTATGAATAAATCCTGCAGAATGTGAGGATGTAAAAACATTCACAAAGCAGACTCATAAGTAAAATGCCTAAAAAGCTGAGGAACATGACTTTTTAATTCATAATCATTATTATGGTGCAAAATCACCAAATACTTAAGAAAAAAAATGCAATTTCTAGACACAGGTGTCAGTTTTTAGAGGATAAATAGTCACTTTTATAGTTTGAATGCAATTTTAGTCATATTGGAGTATTTTCAGCGCTGTTCCTGTATTTGTATTTCTTCAATCACTGTATACACACTTCAACAAACCTTTGACCTTGTTTTTGTTTAAGATATGAATGAGTCAACAGTTGTGTATGTGTTACAGGATGAACCTACAGTCTACATGGACGTTCATAGACCATAACAAGCAACTGCACATCATCGAATACTGAAGAAATAATCACATACATGTACCAACACTGTACAGAATCCACTGTATTTATTAATTTCTATTTAACTCATTGCTGTGTATTCCTGTCAACTGTCGCCCTCTAATGGTGAAACAAACACTTTACTATGTGCCAGCATAAAATAAAATGTCCTGAAAGTGTTTCTTGTGTTTAGTTTTAATGTGAATGATGTCCAACACCGCCTATTATGTCCCCAAAGAGTTTTATTTTTCAAGCTACAATTAAAGAACAATATCAGACTGCAGAAAATATAGAATTTGCTTGGGTATTTCCTCTCTTCACTTTCACATATGTACAGTTGTCAAAGGACAGGATATGTACACAGAATTGAAGTTGTAGAGAGAGTGCAACTGCTACCGGAGACGTATCGAGACTCTCCCACCAGCACAAAAAAACAAAAACAAAAAAACAAACGAAAACAACAAACAAAAAATAAAAAATAAAGAGCACATGGTAAAACCAAAAACAGACAAGTGCCACAACCTACGTGGCGTCAACATGTCTTCTGTACACTACGACTTTGTTCTCGATGTGAGACAATCTTTACGTCCATTCTCCGACGGCGGGTGCGTCTCTACTCCCGCTGTTCAGACAGCTAAGAAATAAACAGGTATGTGAAATAGAAAACAAATATTTTACAACCATTCAGAAATGAGCCTCAAAGCCGAACCGTTCGTCTTGTAGCTGCTGTACTCTGCTCTCATCAGAAGAAAGTTTTGATGGACAGCGTGAAACAAAAAAACTAAACAAAACAAAGCTAAATTTAAGAGCAGCTGAAATAAAAACGTGGTGAATGGAGCCTGATAGGGAGGAACGTTAAGTGCGGATTTGATGGGCTGTAATCCAGATTCCCAGAACCAGCTGAAATGGGGTTTGGGTTTTACAAAGCTCAGAGAGTCATGTGCGCAAGATCAAATTTAGTAATTTAGACGCAGACAAATCGACTGGCAGCTGGATTTGAAGATCAGTTACTGTAAGACGGAGTGAGATCTAGGTCGAAAAACAACAGAGAAAGCGCCGAAATACGATCAAAATAAAACAAGCTGCCCATCTCGCATCATGACAAACTCTGAAACAAACAGGAGTGACATTTCTGCCTCTTAAATAACACATTTAGTTTAAAACTTGCATTGATTGAACAGTTTTCCAAACTGAAAATCAGGGGTAAGATTAGAGGAAATTTTCACTGATTTGTCAATATCTTGGGAGGAAAAAAATCTACCCGATGCACTCGAAGCTCATGAGATTCAGGTGAATATATGCACATCGCTGTAGGAATCATTTCACATCAGATCTAGATTCTCTGCAGCAAAAAAAAAAAAAAAGGGTTTAAAAAGTGGGGGATAAATAAGAATGGTTGTGATTGTCAAAAAAAACAAAACAACAACAAAAAAAATCCTACACTGTTGATGTTGCCGTCTAGATGATAATTCAGGCTGTTTTGGCTGTAGGCATTAACGAAAACGAGTTTCCAGCGGATATGTCTCTAGGTGTCTTTTTTGTGTCCTCCCGACCTCCGCAAGTCCCTGCACTTGTGGCAGTAAAAGATGTCGGGGACGTTGGATTTCTTGATTTTGGCGCATGACAAGTGAACCCAGATGCTGCACTGGTTGCACTCGATCATGGGCCGCCCGGCAAACGGCTTCCCACAGTAACAGGTGATCAGGTCCCACGAGTCGTCACCTGGGGAAGAAAAACACAAAGATGAAGAGGAGGATGAGGAGGAGGTCACTGCAGATGAAAGCTGACCTGATGTACCAGGATGATAAATAAATACAATTTGAGATTAATTTGATATTTTCATTTAAAGGGGTTTTTAATCGTCTTTTCTCACCTAATATGAAATTTTCATCTAGTATCTGGAGTTCAGCTTTAGATTTTGCAAACTCATGAACATCCCAGGTTTTTCTTTCCACTGTAAACCTCAAGTACAACATCCAAGCAAGTTTTCCACCAAGATATGTGACAATGGTAAAAAATACATTTATGTGAATTTTTCTATTAACGTGGTATTTTCTTGACATAAGGACCATCAACCTCACTGAAAACTCACTTTTCACATGTGCCTCTAATTAAACAGGTTTGAGGTTCTTTATATCATGCTTTTTTTAACTTGTTCAATGAAAACCTTACATTTTCATTCCTTTACAAGTCATTGTTCTCAAAGACAATATGCTGTTATTGTATATTGTTAAACTTTTCAAGACAATTGATTTGAAGATGAAAAAGGACAAAATGAAAGAATGTGTGACAATTATATCAGTTCATTAAACATCCCATACTGTGTGAAGCCTTTTTTCCCTTAAATATCAAACATTTACATCAAGGAATAATAATTAAGCTGGTTTCTGTGTAAAACCAGTCAATTTGAACTTTGAAAACAACTAAGAATTAAGCTGATTCTTACTGACAATTATGATTTGGTTATCAAAAACAAAGAATATTTTTTCCACTGGTCCAAAAAAAGTCTACAAAGCTCCAGCCTTAAAATGACTGGTTCATGACGTTTGCGCTAAGTTAGCCTCAGTCTTGTGTTTAAATGTGTGTTTTGGAGGAACCCATGTTGCAGAGACAGTGACGTACCTGACTCCACCATAATGTCTTCGTCTGCAATCCAGGTCTCGCCCTCACTTGAGCTCATCTCTGCGTCCCTGATGGACTCATCGGGCGGCGTCTTCGGCAGCCCCTGTGCGGTCGGCGTGGTGCCGCCATGCGTCGCCAGCTCATCTCGGACGCTTCGTACCTCCGAGTGCCGTGCCTCTGAGTCTGTCTCGCTCTGGCCGGCCGAGCTCTTCAGCTTCTTGGCTTTTGGCTGTTTTGAGTTTTTGCTGCGCTTGATGCGCGCTCTCTTCTCACCTTCGCTGCTGCCGCTGTCAGCCGCCGTCATGGCAGAGCCCAGTGACAGCTTTTTCAGTTTTTTTTCCTTTTTGCGCTCTGCTTTAGCGCTGGCCTGGGTCTCGTAAAGGGAGTCTTTAAGACGCATTTTGTCCAGCAGAGAGCTGTCAGAGTGCATACGGCGGATGTTTTTGCCCTTATTTGCTCGTGCTTTGCGGACAAATGTGTGGATGGTGTGGATGTCAGAGCTTCCATCTCCCCATGTGTTCCCCATGGAGCTGCTGCCTCCGCCCCCACCTCCATCTGCTGACAACCCTGAACTGTGTGCAGAGCTGGACGATGTTGGAGACCATGAACTTTCCTACAAAAAAAAAAAAAAAAAAAAATAAAGGACAACTTTTGGCATTTCCTCTAAACCAAAGCAGACAATTACAGAGAAACGGGACCCTTTCACAAAGTTGTCTTTCCACTTCAGTCAAGAATTTCCTTGAAATAACTCATATGAAAACTTATATTACTGTACATTTATTGGACCTTACAAATCCTAAAGCAGTAGAGCTTTAGGAGGATGTAAAATACTTTTAAGGTATTAAAATTTGACCCTCTGAGTTAAATTTCATCATTAGTAGTCAGATTCTAAGCCCACCTACTGTTCACCAGATTGGGTTAAAATGAACGCTGAACATCCAAGATACCCTGATCATAATTTGCAACTTGTGTCAATTATTCCTTTCTCCACATCTTAAAATTGTTCAATGCTGAATAACAATATTTTGTGCTTCTCAGGTTCCATATTCTCTAACCCTGATAATAGATATTTCGTGTTTTTCTTGCTTTGTCCACTGTGTTACAAATGTTAGTTATCAAAAAGGGTATCAATGAGGCTGATATAACTCCTTTACTTTTATTGCATCTACAATGAACATTACTACTTTATTATAAAACATTATACACAATCAAAATGTGGGTTCCTCTGCTCTGATAATGCATTTACTAGAGTATGTGAGAATAATAACTTCAAAATGACAGAGTGATATTATTACTACACAGAAGCAACATTTGATTGCAACAAAGTGAGAACTACTAGAAATCCTAATCTTTGAGACTTCAAGATTCTTTCCTGGTGCCACATTTTTATTGCTTTGATTCAACCAATACCTATTCTTATTAATCTATTTTGCAAATTATTCTGACAGATTTGTCGAACTATAAGCACAAATTTAAACCTAACCTTGTGAAAAATAAGCAATGCACATAATAATGATGAAATTCAAGCCCAAGAGCCAAACTTCCACATTTAACGCTGTACCTGGAGTGAAGCATTAGGATTGTACAACATCTCATGCACGTTTAAGATTTTCATACAAAGATATAGTTACAACACTCCAAAATAATGTGTTAATATGTCTTTTCTATTGAAACATGTTAGCTTATTTTGGTAAGATGTCCTAAATCCTTTAAAACCTACAGAACACCTTGAAATAATAGAAGTTTTCACAAGGCATGAGGTGGGAGGACTGCATGTGTCAGTAAGAAATGACCTAAAAGGAACTTTCTGAACACTTTACCTCTTTTGGACTGGGGATGTAACCTGCATAAGCCAAGACAAAGCTGCAGAACTTGTTGAAGTCCTCAACAGTCCTCTTTTTCCTCTCGGGGGGCTACAGAAAACACAAACCAATGTTAAATAAAGATCTTAAGATAAAGCTGGTCTGAAACCAACAAAAGACTGTGACTGAAGGACACGGTGATCAAAATATCAGGGAAATCACTCACCAAGGGTTCCGTTTTGCACGTCAACAGTGAATCTGGGGAAGAAAAATAAAGAGTCACAAGTGAACTTATGCTTCATTAGATCATTAATTTCACAGAAATCCATTAGAAATATACAGAGAGCACACGGCTGCCCGGGGCGAAGATGAGACAGGAGTGGACCAGCATTAGCATAGCCGCTAGCACCACCCAGTCAACTACAGTTAGCATGACGGGGGGTTAACGTCGCCTTCTACATAGCCGTTCGATTAGTGAACTTAAAATGACACTAATAAATCTGTAAATGTAAAATTGAAAGTTTATAGCTGCGTGCTAAAATCTCTTCATGCTAGTTGACGTTGAATTCATCTCGGGACAACCGCAACCGGTGTCATTTGGTCCCCGTGTGAACTTTACACCAATTCGGAAATAACGGCCAGCAGCACTGAAAAAATACGTTAAATTCGCTAAAACCTGCATAAAACAGATTTGTACATCCGCGTGAACATCTCATTTTGACGATTGCCCGTTTAAAAACATGCCATTTTGTATTGTCTTGTTGCTAAATGCTAACGTTAGCTAGCTGATATTTATGGAGGAAGCTAACACGCTATTTCGTTTTCTCGTTCTGCTTGGGCTCCGGTGAGCCTATAGTTTTGGTGTCAGATTTATTTTCAAGCTGATCTGAAAGTCATTAAGGGTAATTATACGTTGCTTCAAGGCTAAAAAAAAAACCTGGAGCTGCCTGGTGCTAACAATCAGACACTCGGTCCGCAAGCTAATCACGATGGCTTCGAAAAGGGAGGCTCAACAAAGCTTGCCAAGTTAGCTTAGTGTTAGCAAAGTATTAAATGTTGTCAGAATTATACTTAGACATTATGATGAACATGATGTTTCGATGATGAGCTAATTTAACTAAAATTGACACGCAAAGAATATATGTCGTGAGGTGGCGGCGGTAGTTGTGCAACATTAGCAGCTATTTGACGGATCGGCGCGTTAAACTGACAAGCTAACTGAACTGTGCAGTAAATATAGCAATCGCATTAAGTTGGCTTCATTAAACGCTGCAGGGCATATGTGAACTGATTAATGGTATTTCAACGACTAAACCGCAGTTTTTGAAGCGAGTTGAGTAATTAAGATAGCATACGCCACCAAACGTTAACCCTAACATACATTAGCTTAGCTCGATTAAGGTCCGCAAAACACACAAATTCGATAAGTGAACAGATTAGTATCGCATAAAAACTATTTATCTGAATGCATGTTATCGATACCAGTGAAACATACCTTGGTGCTCAGACATTATGTCAAGCATTGTCGCCTTTCCAGCAAGGCCTCGGTCCGAGAAACAGAAGCAGCAGGCGAGCTAGCCGGAGAGCAGCGGCCGTCGCTCTGTGCCTTTCCCCGGCGTGGCTTCACTTTACCGGGCAACTTAATCAACGACCAGCCGAAGACCAAGCCGATGGTAAAAAAAAAAAAAAAATCTTTAAAACCACCACTGATGGTCAAAGTTGTGGTATTTCCTCGCTGGATGTCCACTGCGTCCCCAATGCAATCCCCCTCTGAACTGTCGCCACACTGAAGATATTAGCCTGACAAAATACTAATTCCTCTGCCGCTTAACGTGCTGCACTTCTTTTCGTCGCCACCGCATTTATATAATCATCGGTATAAAAATATGACAACTGTAAAATCTTGGTAGATTTACGCAAGCGCTGCCTAATACAGTTCCACGATGGGAACTTTTCAGATCAAGTTTTTGCTCTTCTTTTCTCTGTACGCAAACTAAACGACTGGAGTTTTGACTTTAATTCCGCACGGTCTTCTCGAGTGCGCGGCAGAAGCCTCTTGAGGCTGCCAGCGCAGTGGTTTCCCGAAAGACATGCTGGGTAATGTAGTACACTACCCAATGGTAAAGAACTATTTGTAACCACCGCTGAACTACATCTCCCAAATCTAGTAAATGTCAATGTAGCTAGAATGCTGGAATATGAAGTTTTGCAATAGCTCCACTCTAAACATGCTACTAGCGAAACATACTGTGCTAAGACAGGGCAGAGAAAGATTGTCTATCTAAACTATAACTTGCTGCGAATGTATATGCCTGTTCAAAGAGGTGTCGTGATTTCTGCCGTGAAATTACCGTACGGTTTTGACGTTTGTTTACACTTTAGAATAGATTGTAAATCAAGCATGCTAGCTAGCTGAAGCTACTTCGACCATCTCCACTTCACTTTTACGGTATCATGTTGTCTGAATTACTTCAAGGAACTGATACTGGAGGCTTTCTTATAGTACAAGGTAAATATTTATTATGGGTATAATTTGAGGGGGAAATTAACCTATCAGCTGTGCTGCTGTTGAAAAAAGAAAGTTGTTTTCATGTAGTTTTACATCAACATCTACTACACAAGCTTGGGTTTACTAAGACCTAATACAAAGCATATCGTTCAAGAAAAAAAACTAAATTTATGTCTGCATTTACAGATAATATAAGTCATTCTGGTAGACCCCTACTGAAGAGCTTTATTAGTGCTGCATTGAACAGGTGATGTATTTTCTTGCAATAATTCAGTATTTTGCAGTTGTTGTTTTCTTGAATGTATTCGTCCATATTTTTTATGTTGAACAAATCATTATAGTGGTTTTTTTTAATGTTTTAACTTTAGATTGTTGAAATGTTCTGCTGCTTGGCAATTATCAGGATTTTATCCTAAAGACTTACTTTATTTGTGTTTCACTCAGAACCACAAATGATTGCCTTTTATTTGGATGTTCAGTGTTTGTTATTTTAATGATCAGTTATGCATATGTGTAATGTATTTTCAGATTTAAAATTTAGGGGAGTATCATCATTTGATTAGCCAACTCTTTTTCCTGCAATAAATGATCACTGTTATATCAGTCCATGCCGACAACTTCAAACTTGAAATAAACAATAATTTTAGAATTATTGTTATAATTATCAACATCAACTGGTATGAACTTTTTTCTTATATGTGTCTAAACATTTTAGGGATGAAGATGTCCATGTACTTGCATTTGAAGCCAGTGAAGAGGAGCTGAAAGATGGACTGCAAGGACTACCATGTCAGAGGTAACAAATGTGTGATGAGGCAGATGGTATTTATATTGGACTGGTCACTTGTGTTGGGCTTTGTTTCATGATTTTCTGATATGTTATTTACTAGATTATTCCTCAGCAATATCTTGACAATAACTGATAAAATCATTCTCGACTAAATTTAATAATACTTTGTCATGTGCTATTAAAACTTTCTATTCATCATGTATTTTCAGGCTACACATCCATAATGCATATATTGACCCTCTCGGCTGGACAGCTCACCCAGCCTTCACGGTTCAGCAGTTCTGTTTTGAGGAACTTACCCAACTGGCAAAGCAAACATCTCAACCAAAACCAGCGACGTTAGTAATTGACTCTCTGTCATGGATTCTGAGACATCTTAATCCCCCACATGTCTGCAAGACTCTGCAGCAACTTAGAAAAGGTAAAGGATTATCTTCTGAATGTCTCTGTGTGTGTGTGACAACAAGGTTTTATGTACAATACAATGTGGTTTGATGTTTTCTGTAATTATCTCTGTGTTAAGGTATAACCAGAATATGTCAGAAAAAAAGAGCACTGAAAGTAAAAACGACAAAATAATGTGAATATTAAAGAAAAACATGGGATTGTATGGACAGAGAAAAAAAATGACTCACTTCAAGTCTAAATGAACCTTAGTTTAATATACATAGTCGTCAGCTGTTAAATTAATTGAAATGTACTTTGATTACTGATCAGTTTAAGTAAAAGTCTAAATTCCCTGACTCCAGCATCTTAAAAGTGAATATTTTAGTTTCTTCCGTCTTCTCTGACAGTATACTGAGTATTTGAAGACATCTTCATTTTTAGAAACACTTTTTCACCATCTTTACAGATCAAACAACTAATTAATAAAAGGAGAGAAGAATATACATCAATGTCATTTTTAGTTGCATCCTAAATGCACCACAAATTTACTGTAAAACTTAGTTGGCTCAAGAGGGTTCAAGATGTACTCTGGTCAAAGAGAGCCTATTTAGTTCTGATTTCTTGGTGTGTTTTTAATACTCTGTACATATTTTATTTTTATCTTAATAAACAGACTGAGTTTTAATGCTCATTCCAGTCTTGCAAAAACAGAAAAGTTCAACATGGTCTAGACTTTTGCACATTCTTGTACTTCAGCTGCAAGAAGGAGCATTTAAGTGACTGCAAAGTGCATTTTCTTTTTGTCAAACAAACTGGATTAAGCTTATACTATAAAACCATGCTGTTATGCCTTTTTTCATTAGGGGGAGCTGTGAGAGCCATTATCGGCCTGCTCCATGCAGATATGCATCAGAGGGGCACAGTGGGAAGTATATGCCACTTAGCCACTTCAGTCATCGCTGTATCTCCTGGGATGAAGGCAGACGAAGCAGTGGCAAAGACAACAAAGAGAGCCAAATCAGGGAAAGTTACGCAAGATGTAAGCAGAGTTTTATTTGGGATAATTATTTATTTCTACTTTTATGAGTTAATGATAAGTTTGTTTCCCATCTTCAGGAAGAGATTTTTAGAATCAATGAAGATCTAACAGTTGTTGTATTAAATAAAACCAGCCATCCTGGACCGAAACAGACAGACCAAGAGGAACCAGAGGTAGAATACTTTACACATGCTTCACATCTACACACCATTCTCCCATTGACATCATGAAAAGGGGCTTGATTGTTTGGAATGAAAACATTCTTGTATGTGTTTCTCTAGATGGACCCGACAGCCAATTTGACCTTTAACCTTCGCCTGTCGGACACAGAGCGAGAAGCCAAAGAAAAACTCGCACTCCCATTTGTATTCAGCAAAGAAAAGTGAGAAACTGTTCAGTTTTAATATGTTTTTCTTCTGATTATTCAATGTTCTTATGATTTTGGGAACAACCTTCTTTTCGTCCAACAGGAAAATGGCTCTGCTTCAGTCTGGTCCAGGTTCAGGGCGGATTCTGTATGAGCCTGACGCCAATGACGACTACGACCAGGAAGATCCCGATGATGATCTTGATGTCTAGACTGATGACACAGAATCTACTGAGAGAAAACAGGATATGAGAGACATATTTAAGTTTTCAGATTTCTATTAATGAAATGCAAGGGTGTCATCTCATTTTTTTAATAAATGATGAAAGAAATAAAAGATTAGATAATAAAAGATGTTATCAGGTTTTGTATTACTTAGTGTAACAGCAGCATTGAAAGATGAAAAAAGTTCAAGTGTTGAATGATGCTTAAAATGATTGCATTTCAAACACAAGTCGTACTTTAGTACTGACCTTTAAGTTACTATGTTCAGTTTAAAATACCTCAGATTGGTTTGTGAAGATGATTTGCATGAAGGACAGATGTGGTCTTGAGTATCATTCAACTTTACAAGAATCCTGGTTGGCTGGAAAGACATCAAGTGGGAGGAGATGTGTTTACAAATGTAGGAATCCATTTGACAACCCTCATGTTGAGAAATGAATTCCAATTAGATCGCCTAGACATTGAATCACAAGGTGATTAAGTATTCTGCATTTGGTGTTATTGATCACGGATCATCTGACAACACTTTGTGACAGCCACTTTGTTTATCCTACATGCGCTTTGTGTACAGTGACCACATTAAAAGTCAATTTATTTTTCATGAGTTTCAAAATCTAACTCCAAACTGGTTCTCAACTCTCTTTTCCCACTTCATTGTTTTAGTAAAAAAAAAAAAACAAAAAAAAAAAACTGGGTACTTATTCTATTCAGAAAATTATAAATGAAATATCCAAGCAGAAGAATCTATGAATCTGGATAGAATAGATGGCCCATCAGCCCAAATATAGTGTTCTTTTCTGGAGATATGGCTAATATTAATGTTTTAGTTGAATAATACCCTCCATAAAGCTCAGTGAGAAATCATATACCAAAAATTAAATCTGTACAGTATGACTGAAAGTGTGGCATGAATTATTTTAATGAAACCTCTGAAAATGTACTTAAAATTGAATAACAATCATTAGGATTCATTATCAACAGGGATTAAAAAAATACATTACATCTCAAGTTTATTTATGCTCATTTATTGCTAATTATTTCTTTCCACTGGAGCCATCATGTCGTATATATTTATTATTTTTCTTAGTGTTGTATGTTTTATTGTATCGGAGGGTTTAAAGTAATTAAATGGGTGTGGTGGATTCTTGGCTCTGACTGTGGACTCTGTAGAACCTCAGGCATCTACTGATAATTAGCTGTAACAAACATCTGCCAGATGATTTAAGGTGGTTAATAAAGGTGTTCACTGACTCCATGTGGTGTCAGTTATGATATTGGCTTGTTTGGGTTTATACTGGATAACTTTAGACTGGTAGCATGAGGTCACTGTGGTTTGGAAGTAAATTTTAAATAAACTAAACAGATGAAAGGTAAGAAGTAAAAATAGTAAAATAAACGTGAAAAAGTAAAATGACATGAATAATTTAGTCTACATCTATAAACTATCCTGTAAAAATTTATCACAGATCATTGTTATTTTTGTTATTGGCAGAATATTGTTAAAATCACATTTATTTGTCTTAAGACACTTAATTTTACTTTTTTTACACCGAAAGAAAAAATTGTAATCATTATTTGTAGGTTATTTTGTTATTATTTTACTGGTCTGACCCACTTAAGATTGAATTGGTCTGTATGTGGCCCGTGAACTAGAATGATTTTGACACCTTTGATTGTTAATATCTTCAGTGTAATCCCACGGATCGGACTGGACCCTCTGCCGGGCCGGTTCTGGCCCACGGGTCGTATGTTTGACACCCTTGTCTTTTAACTCTGCTGCTCGTCCACGTCTGTTTATTTTCAATCCACGTGGACGTGCTGCGCGCAACCATAAGGCTCCTCGCGGAAGTGACGGCAAGGCGACGATGGCGGCTTGCAGTTTCATTCCGGATTTCCACTGGACTACAAACTGATTTTATCCGGACCGGCTAGACTTTGTGGAAGTTTGGTAAACTGTCTCTCTTCGAGCGCCGCAAAGGTCGAAGTCACGTTGAACCAGAGCTTGACAGCGAGCGGCCCCAGAGGTTTTTTGGGGTATTTTTGTCCAAGGTTCAAGGTGGTCACCCTGTCGAGCTAGCGGTAGCTCGGCGGCTACAAGCTAACGTTAGTTGTACACAGCTAGCTTGAGAGCTAGCTTGTCAACGAGCTGCGTGCTAAGGTCCATACAGCAGCAGGCGTCGTGCAGCCGCTTTTCTTTTCACCACGTCCACGTTTGTGTTTTCCAGTTACAATGCGAATTCGGTCTGTTTAATGCTAATTGTGCCACAAGTGTGCAGAGCGAGGGACTCACACGTTTGCTTGGCCTCTTGTTCATTTGAGTTGCTACTTTGGCGGCTGTGGCTAAGTCGGTTTTTGCCTCCACTAATTATCCACACAACTTCGGCCAAAAGCGGCCAAGCAGCTGAGAATCAAAGTTTAGCAGCTGTGGGGTCTTTGCGTGCTTTTCAACATGCTGAAGACCCGGCAGTGTTTACTTGGCATCCGCACTTTTCTCGGCGTAACGTCCAGAATATGGGGCTTCATCATGTACATCCTCAGGAAGCATCTCAGAACGGTGAGAAGGCTCTGGAGACATTATGCAGCTCTGCCTGTGTTGTTTTATGTGATTAATGCACAAAGTAAATGGGCTGAGGCTCACATGTGCAGGATTATTAATTGTCAGCCCTTATTTCAAATTATACTCAGTTTTTCTCAGACGTCATTTTTTATTTTCAGTTTCAGTTCAATCAAAATGTTTATTTGCACTTGTGTAAATTATGTGAACACCTGTGCAAATGTCATTATCTCATTCACCATTGTAAACTTAATTGTTCTACCACTTGGCAATATTCATGTTTTGGTTAATTGAACCAATTAAATCATGCTCTGTAATGCGTTATAAGCTCAATATTATTCTGAATCATTTTAAAACAGTGTCATCTCATTTTAGAAGTAATGAGTTAAATTTCAAGCAAAAATGACAATTTCAAGTTATAGTTTCTCATATTTGAGGGTTTTCTTTTGCATAAACTGTTGCATGAGTAGGGAAACAGTGTGAGGTGTATTGATTAATCGGTTTGGCATCAGTAGCCAATATTTGACTTCTCAGCTGGAAATACTGACTTTCGGGAAAATAACAGCTTGGAAGATTTCAGTCATTCTAGTCATGATGTTTAGCTTGATGTTCAGTGCTTCATATTTCAGGTTTTTAGTACTTTGATGTAGAAATTCAGGTCTAAGTTTATACTAAATTGAAAGACTGTACAAATGTAAGATGCAAAAAAAAATTTGGGGGTGAAATTAGCTGATTTGCTGACTATCAGCTTTTTTCTGCTCCTTTTTATTAACCCACCAGTAGTCTACCTCAGTTTGACACTTTATACTTTTTACAAATAATTAACTAATTAACAAAAATAAATAACGGATTCATTGATACTGAAAATTAATTATTAGCTGCGCCATTAGGGCCAACACATCTGCAACCTTACACGTATATGAAGTACCAGACACTTTTAAAGGTTCTAAGTTGCAGCAGGTGTCTTGTTCGGTGTGAAAACCTCTCACAGCCAAACATTTCATTTAAAGGGCGCCCATACATGTTTGCAGGTCACCTTCAATTGCTCAAATGCCTCCACAATAAACATGGCATTTAAGGTGACAGAAGCTTGTAACTTAGACACACACACAGGTGTCGTTGGGTTGTTAATAGACATGCATATGTGGTGTAATATGAGTGGACTTTGACTCCAACTCCGTATCAAGCCAACAAAGCTTGGAGGAGTGCCTTCAGTGTTGTAATCATCTTGCTGTTTGGGGGTTTGCAGTTTATTGTGTAGCGGTAACACTTGCGGGTTGTCAACAGTGTGAGTAGTCCAGTCCATGTTATGGCTGAAGTGAGAGGGATTATGTTAGCACAGAGAGCACAGTGTTCTCTCTCGGCCTCTCTTTCTCACTCACAGTTTAACTCCGTTGTTTACAATCTGCGATGCACTGGAACAATGTCATGATCCAGTGGGCGCTTATAGGACAAGCTGTGTAATGGAGCTCATCCTATAGATGGCGAACCAGGCCAGGTGGGTGATGAGAAATATCCGAGGTCAGGATTTTAATAGTAGAGCCATTCGTCTCTTTTAAAACACATGTATTAATATCGATTGTGTCTGCACTTACCTCACGTCTTATCCGGCCCTCTTGGATTGTCTTTGGGTCAGGTCTTATTACCTATGTTGACTAAAATGCATCGACCGACCTAATCCAGAAATTTGGATCACAATTCATTTAAAGCTCTATTGGATTACAGTTATTAGTGCAAGGTCGTAATCCCTCACCTGTTACTTGACGTAAACACACAACATGATTATTCATTAATCTTACAGCCAGGAGTGTTTCTCAGTGCTTGTTTGTTATCTAATGTTTCATGCAGTAATAGAGATGAGTGCTGCCACAGTGGATTGTTCATCATCAGGAAATTATCAGCCTCAGAGACGTCATTTAGTACATTAATATAGTAGCTTTAATTGAAATGCAAGAATTTTCCTCTTGCACTTTTCATTTAAATACAAATTGGATATTTTATTCAGAGACTGTTGACATGCACAGAATATTAATTTTTTGCC
The DNA here is from genome assembly GCF_902148855.1 of Sphaeramia orbicularis. Lineage (NCBI taxonomy): Eukaryota > Metazoa > Chordata > Actinopteri > Kurtiformes > Apogonidae > Sphaeramia > Sphaeramia orbicularis. The sequence continues at coordinate 33,042,164 of NC_043974.1, forward strand.
CTTACTCTGAAAAAGACAATATTCCTACAAAGCTGTAAATATGGATAATAAAACTGAGTCTTCCATGAACGTACCTGTTCACATGGAGCCTTGGAGACTCAGATTAACAATGTCCTAAAATGTTTGAGGTAAAATATGGGAAAGTGGCTGGGTCCACTTATGCCATTTTGCTTCTTTGCATCAAAATTGGACTGGTTGAGAAGGCTAAAAACATTAAATCTGTGTTTTCCTGGCTATATGAAAGCAAGAAGCATGATACATAATTGTTCTTTACTCAACCTACATGCCTTGTATAGAATATCAAAAAGAGCCATCTTTGCATGGCTGCACAATGTATTGAATTGCAGTGTTGATACATGAACGATAATGTAGTTGCAGGTTTATAATATGTCTGGTGATATTTAGTGAAAACTGTAATACAATGAAAGCTGTTGGATCCTACATTCAAATCAGTATATAGAGTCATTTTTCCAACTCAAACATGCAAACCAAAAATAGGCCTAGTATTGGAAGAAAATTACTAAAACAACTTGATGTTCCTTTTAGTATAAATTTGAACAACTTTCATTTTGCATGTTTCACACTGTAAAATCAGACCATGTTGAGTAATCTGTATGTTTTCTTTGACCAACCAAGTGGACTCAAATCACAATATTTTCTACTTTTTCACTACATTGTGCAGCCCTAGTCTCCATGTGGATTACTTCTTAAAAAATAAAGCACGGCTGGAGAAACATTTCGATACTAATGAAGTAATTTGATGTATTATCTAATGCTATGTAAAAATCTGATAAGTTTTGGTGTAAGTTTTCTACTGTTGGTGTACCACCTGCTTTTAAAATGCCATCCTGAAAAAGGTCAAGTGTCGCAATATATGCACATATCCCAAAACCTGCTGATATAATATCCCAGTCTTTCATAATGTTTCTCTGACTAAATATATGGGGTTTTCTTTAATTTGTGAAACTCTATCCAAGCTTGGTAAACCTCAAATAATACAGATTTTCACATTTCTCCTAATACAGAATACTATTGGCAAATCCCACGTCTTAATCAGAGATGTTCAGTTTAGAAAACATTAAGTTTGGAATTTTGTGTTATTCAGAAATGGGTGTGCATATAAACATAGTGTCTGGTGGTTAGGCCGAGTGGGTAAAACCATCTGAAATGTCATTGTAGCTGTATTCTGAAGTGACTGAGTTAGAGTTAACAGGCCCGGGGTCCAGATGGACTCCCGGGGAGGAGCAGAGAGTTGAGTTGAGGGTGACTTCCCCCCCGTGGTGCCCAGCAGCTGCCACCACCACCAATAGGCTTCCCCCGAGCGCACTCTGCCAGGCGGCGGTGGTGGGAGGGGGCGCAGGGGGAGGCCCCGTCCAAGGCCGAAGTCCCGAGCAGCCTCAGGCTCACTCAAAGTCACCCTGCAAGTCTCCCTCGCTGCATGTGCCCCACACTCGCCTGACACCCGCCGACAGCTGGGGGGGTAAAAATAGCCCTGTGAAGAAAAGTGCAGAGCCCCTGGGTGAGAGCTGCTCTGCAAAGGATCCTCTGTGCAGGAACTCCGATCAGAGCAGATTAAGGAAGTTAGAGAGGAGAAGTCACCGGGTCGTTTGTGCATGAAGTCCACCTCTGTTCTCTGGCTTAATCTGTGTCATACAGAAGTAAAGAGCTGGTTTACAAACAATTTATTGTCCTCAGTGTTGGGATTTTAGGGCTTAAAGGTATTTAGGACTCTAGCATTACAGGGGTTTCTGCTGTTCTTTAAAAAGTCTAAAATCCCATAATCTGAATTTTAGGCCTTTTTTAAAATCTCTTAAAAACTATTTTGTCAGGTCTTTAAGTTGATATGAATCCAGTGCTCGGTTGCAGCTTGTGGAGATCATCATGAACCTCCTCAAAGGAAATGTTTTGACTTTATTAGAAACAGGACAAATGTTGTATTAAAAATCTATGATAAAGTAATAAATCAGTTAATCAAATTTAACAAAAACTCTAGATGCATTTTCCCTGAAATTCAGTGTTTTCCAGGTTTGAAGCATGTTGATACTGAGTCTATAAACTATCCTGTCCTCTAATAAGTGAGCTGTTCTGGTTAATTGTTCTGTTCTAAGGAAACATAGTCACTGTAAAAAAATCCAGAAACATTTGCCATCGCATGGTATGGTTTTTGTATCAATGAGAATCCAATGCCACTGTCAAACAGGTTAAATATGTATGTTGTTTATTTAATTTGCTTTGACAGGTTGAGTGCTCATTGATCAACAGAAACATGTAGAAAAAGAAAATATTCAGTGTAATATAAATCAAATCACGATCCAGCCATGACAGGATGCAACGTAGGTCTTAAATTGGTGTTAGAAACTTGTGAACGCGGCTTGTCCTTAGCACATCAATGGTTTTGAGAAAATATGACTGTGGTTTTCTAGTTAACGGGAAACCTCTTTTTAATACCTCAGAGGATTCCCAAATGTTGAATTCATATCAGTGTATGAAAGCTACTGATCAGATAAAGAGGCTTCAGAATACTTCTTCTGAAAAGCCAATTTAATTCTCCGTCTGGAAATCAGTCCGTAGTGTAAATAACTCGCTGAGGATTGCTGTGCAGTGTATTGTTTCTTCAGTGAAACTTAACATCTTCTGCTTGTGTCTTTACAGATAATCCAGTATCAGACGGTGCGATACGACACTTTGCCCCTGTCACCTATCTCCAGAAACAGACTCAGTGAGTACACATTGTTATCTTGATATGCGGCTCAATCACCCCCATGTTTAGTCCATAAGAAAACCACATAGAACTAAGTCATCTGACTTATCACACATTTATTTTCCATCTTTCTGACCCAGTGGTACCGGATGCAGATATACTTGTAATGTGGAAATTTAAGTAGAAGCCAAACCAGTTTGTCTGGGAAGAAATGTAATCAGCAACGTAATAGTACCGTATGAACAAACAGATGACCTGACCCCTTTCTTGGGACCTTTTCTCTTCAGAGTAAATTGCCAGTCTGTCTGCTCGGACACACTTGACAGCACTCCCATAATATTTCTCTGTCAGATGAGCTCTCAGCTGTCACTGATGCGCATGTCTTTGGGTTCTTAGTTTGGTATTTTTTTTAAAGCGGATCACGGGGCTAAAAGCGTATTTTCTTCTTCAGCTATTTCAGTGCCTGCACTGGTCAGTTTTCTCTCTACTCTCATGTCTCTGAAATAGCACATGTTATATGAAGAATGGCTTCCTATAAAAGGCATTCGGTTCATAGTTATAATTACATCTCTTCAGTGTTATCCTTGCATTATTGTGACTGGAAGCCAGTGAAGTTACATAAACTACAACTTCAATACTTTACATGAACTTCCCTAAAAAGCATGAGCAGTTCAAAGGAAATGTCAGCCTAAATCTACTATGTTTAGTCAAGCTTGGTATTGTTAAAAATGGGTCCTAGCTCCGATACTGATACCATGGCTTCAATATCAGGGCTAATTTTCAGTTTTAACAAAAATAAAAATCCATTACACATAATAGTAAAAATATCTTTATCTTAACCTGCACTTTATGCTCTATTTTTTTCAACCAAAATGTTGTTTATGTTCAGCTGTCTCTGTCAACTGTTAAATTTTCGTGCAGTTTTCCACTCAAAGTTGAACCGGTTTATGATGACATAGAAATATCTGTTAAGCCCTGGTCCATTTGTTTTCAGTTAGAATCATTTCAATGCAACACATAACAATGAATTAGCCAATAGCAGAAACGTCACTCGTATAAAACCAAGTTCTGATCAGAAAACAGCTCAGTTAAGACAACATTCATAATCATCTCTTTGTAATGTGACCTTTATTTATACTTTTTTGCCTTTTATTGGTAGAGAAATAATACTTGTACTGTTGGATCTGCACAGTGTTCGCTTAGCGCTGGAAAGTTTATTCGAAGTTCATCGGTGTGTTTTGTTAAATTATTCATGACATATGCCTTTCTCAGACTGTTTGAAAATTGGAATTATTTAGCTTTTAACTGATATTCTTCTTTTTATGTGGATGTATAGAATATGTATATTGCTAAAAGCGTCAGGTAGCATTACCACGGTAACGGAGAAAAGAGTGGCTACCCTGAGAGTAAGAGGCTACCGTACAGAGCAAGAAAAGTACAGTAACGACATTTCCTTAGACCAATTAGTGCTAGTTGTTTCAGAGTGGAAGCTTTTCTTAAGATTTCTGGGTTTATTATCTGCCCTTGCTTTTCTCTCAAACATATGATTATAATAATGGTCCAAAGTAATGGTAACTGTAATGGTAATTGTATATTGTAAAATGTTCATGCGGAGGATGCTCGTCTCGCATATCCAGACTTGCCTCCATGCTCCGTTTTGGTTCTGTAGATAGGTCTGGTACCTTCCACTATCATTCTGGAATAGGTGCAAAAGTTATCTGGCTAGTTCTTGGGCAGCAATGAGTGCAGAATAGTTTTCAGAAAGGTTGTTTTGGCAGAAGATGTAAATAACGAAGTGTGTCATGAAATCAAACCGACTAAATCCCAACTAAAGAAAATGGTACATAAAAGTGCATTTTTCAGAATTTCACATGAGCAGCATTTTGTGGGCTGGAGGTTGTTTATTTTTTTATTTTTTTTTCACATAGCGAGGCTGATTTTCTGAATTCATGCACACATAGAGGAGGAAAGTAAACTGACAATGTTGTTCATTGGAAATATTCCCCCTTATTCAAGCACCATTACTTTCTAAGAGCCAGTCCATGACAACTCTTGAAATGCCCATCTATGGATCTACATCTTCAGCAAACTTGGGGAAAATACCATAAGAACATGAATGGATGATTAAGTGCTGAATGTAAGTGTTGACAGGTCACATCGACAAATACAGAAACAGAATGCATAAAAAATTTATTTAACTGCCTTTAAACCCAGACAGCACTTAAGCCATTTGGAATAGAGGTAAAACCCTGATATGTAATGTATGAAAGCCATGTGTTCGTGCTTAATTCACTACCCTAATGAGATTTACTCCTTAAGTACTGAAGTTTGGCATTGAATAACAAGACATGCTCATACTGTAGGATCTGAGCTGTTTATTTGGTTCTGTAAAAGATCATAATTCAGCATTAGGGCCGCATCTGGAAAAGACATGGTGAGATTATTGTTCGATTATGCAGGAAAATATTAAAATTACTGATGTGTATGACTTTGGTTCTGCACAGTACCTCTTATTTGCACTGTATCCAAAGTTTTTTGGATAGTAATACATTTAAAACAGCAGATTTGTGTGATTATTGTACAGAGTGAGACTGATTCAATGAATTCTGCAGCCCTATAATATTATTATCTAATGCAAATGTAAATAAATAATGAAGCAGATGGAAATGATCTGAAAACCGCTGCTAATTGATTTCATTCATGCTTGATGTTTAATAGACTAATAATGAGTGTAACTAGTGTCTAATGTAGATGAAGTTTGATATTGTGGATTACACAGCACAGCATGGCTCTGCTAATAGTAACGAGAGACGAAGCACAGCTTAATTAAAACACCAGTCCCTTTGTCTGGAAATGGTAAACTGTTAAATAAACAACAGGCAAAAAAACCAAAGGAAATGTCGTTAGTTAAGGGGCTCTGTGCAGGGAAGGCATGTGGGAATGTAGAGGAAATGCAAATGTCAGGCGGTAGTTAACACCAGTATAAGGCGAGCGGCGAGGAGCTCATTCACTGTAAAGGCACACTCCGACTCAGGACGGATTGCGTTTCAGTTTGACTTGACTCGCCTTTATAAACACACTGCCATGACCTCAGCCACAGAGCAGGTCAGCCGGGACGTGAATTCAGCTGTTAAGGGTCAGTAGATTCCAAATCCATTGCTCACATTGATCCCTCTGACTGTGAGGGATCAGCTGTTAGGCAGGATTCGTACCTGCAGCAAGTACATGGAATTCATTGTAAAACAGGTACAAGTATTATGCCTAGTGTTATAGTTTAATAGTTTCTCATTTATTTTCACAAAATGGACAAAACGGGCTGCACCCATGGAGTCTCTAAATGGGCTTATTTACAGTACTGTGCAAAAGTCTCATTTGACCTTTATCTGTAGTTTTTTCAGGGTTGAAATGATCATACATAGTTATTTCTCATTCTCTTTTCTTAAGATACAGCAAGAAAAGACAGGAAATATGCGCACATTCTTAAAAGACACACGAAAACTGAAATAAATAGGTTCTAAAGGTTAAAGTCACTATTATTGTGACCTCTGACCCCATGACAAGAAGCATCACAAACAATTAGAAACATCTGACATGTGTTGAATGAAACCTGGTATAAAATATCAGAAAACTAATGCAATAAATCTGATATTGTCTTTTTTTTTTGGTTGTTGATTATTTTTATTCATTTTGTAATTAATTTGTTAATTTTCATTGATTTATCTTCAATTTGTTGATCATTTTGTTTACTCTTTTCTTATTATTACTTTTGCTTATTTTGCTTATTTGTGTTTAATTTATTACTGGTATCAGTAAATTAATGCCAGAAAGAGCTCCATGTTTCGTCACTAAGTTATTAGTGATTTAAATAATCACAAACCATTTTATAATCAATTATTTAGATGGATGGATGGATGGATGGATGTACTTCCTCTATCCCCACCTGGGAAATTACAGTGTAGCAGCAGCATGACACGCATACAATAAAAATAGAGTACCACAGCAAACGCGAGTAAAAAACAAATACAACACCAGAGCAAACACTATATTTAATAAATTTGAAGAATAAAAAGATCTGTGCAGAATCTGGATAATAACTTTAATGTGCTAAAATAGAACTGTAAGGTGCAAAACAAGCTGTAATATTCAGAATGAGAAGGTGCAAAATGACATTTAAGTGCAAATATATTCATGACCAGAGACGTATGAATGAAGTATCGTAATTTTCTGTTTCCAGTTTCTTAGACTTATATATTTTCTGATTTTTTTTTTTTACCCCTTTGTTGTAGATCATGGATTAAACTAGACATTTTAGGATGTCATATGGGCCTTTTAGAAACTATTCTTGACATTTTTCTAACAAAACATAACCTTAAGATTAGTCAGTACACTGACAGAAGACTGAATGATACACATTTTTTACACTGTTTCACAATAAAAGTCTACTGAAGTGGTAGAAGTCTTGTAATTTGGAAGAAGTGCATGGTGCTCAGCTTGTATTTAAGTTTTATAAAGACTGATCCATTATTGTACGTTTTTATACGCATATATAAACACTTGTGATTACAATACCATGTTTGCCTTCATCACTCAGTATTGTGTGTTTTTTTTCTTGTATTTTTCATATATTGCTTCATGTGTCAGGGCGACTGCTCAATAATCAACAGAAACCATGATGTTGAAGTGGAGAAAAGAAAGAAAATATCCAGTGTAATATAAATCATATCACATTTGAACTAAAGCAGAAATACAATCCTGCTCCTTCTGTGTGTTCAGGCTTCTATTACTCAACACCACATACAGTGAATCTGATTTATGGGGAAAAGTTCAGAGTGTTATCTTTCAGAAGAGCCTCAAACTGTGCTTGTTCTCTGAAATACATCAGACATGGCTTTCTGTTAAATGTGGATGTGCTTTGGGTGCATTTTAGAGCAAATTAATGAGCAAAAACCAAGACTTTACTAAATATTAACTAAATTTATGGAGAACATTACAGTTTTTACCTTCAGCCCTAGCCACAGGGTATTGTCATCAGTTCATCGTCTGTCTGTCCGTCCGTCCATACGTGCAAAAAGGGGGGGAGCAGCAGATTGTCAATGATAAGGAAACCCTGGTGTGGACTAAAGGCCAAGGGTTTTCAAGTATGGGCACATTATGTTTGTCTTTAAGCCTCATTTTTTGGGTGTTTATTCTTTGAATTAATGACCCAAAACATTAAATGACACATCTTTATAGTAATATACTTAAAATACTTGTGGCTAATTAGGGCTGCAACGACAAGTCGACAGCAAAATTAGTAGACAGCTAATTTTGTATTCCACAGGTTGTTAAATTTTTATTTAAAGAAAAATGTTTTTGTTTTGTTTTTTTGACACTTAGGCTAGTTTTTATTAGTTATTTATCTTTTTTTTTTAAATTATTATTATTTATCATTTTGTCATACAGAACATAACATTCTGCAACAGATAATAGTCACAATCTAATAATGATAAGTAGGTTACAGTAATGAAATAGCAATCAAGTTACCTAATTAATTAAATTTTTAGAGCAGCAGGTTATATAGCATTTCACAGGACTGTGAGACAAACCCCACATTAATTGTATTTAAAGAAACTAATCCATTTACCCCATCTTATTATGTAAAGTTCATCTTGCAGCCTCAGTATAAATGTTAATCTCTCCATTTTGTGAATTTCATCAACAATTTTCAGGCCATCAGAAAAATGTGTATTCTATTACTGAATGCAATTCTTGAGTATTTAGTTGTTTAACAAACTTTGGTTGGCACTATAATTGTTATGCACAAAATGAACTTTTAAGGGAAAGGTTTTTGGTTTTATTGCGGTTTGGAATATTTGTTGAGTATTGAATTGAATATTTGTTTAACTTTGTTATGCATTTCAATTGTTTTGCACCAAATGTTCTTGTTAAGGGAAAGAAAATGTATTTTAATGTTGCAATATATATAGATTTGCAGTTCATAATCTGACTAGTCGACTGTTGAAATAAGATTAGTCATTAGTCACAGCCCTACTGCTTTCAGATAATCCATTTTACAAAAAAGACCAAAACTAATAAAAACTCACCTAAAACTTAACTTTTTTGTCTCAAGCCTCCCTATAAGTCGGTGGGTTGTAAGAATTCATAGTCATCTTAATTCCGCCACAAATAAAACAAACACTATGAATTTATTAAAGATGACAAAACCCTATCATGGACCTCCATAGGTGTCCCCCATCCTGCATTAATGATTTCACGTCTGTAATGCAACACTGATCATAGTGAACGCCAAAAAACAATCCAGAACTCTTATCATGTCCTCACAGATTTAATGTCCTGTGAAACGCTCTGAGGTTGTGGGTTCCTCACACAGAATGACCTACTTAAACTAAAAAACTGTATATTGTTATTGAGCGAGCTAGTGTCTCAAAAGTTATTAAGTTGTTTTGCTGAATCATGTTGTTTCCTCAAGGCTGTGGTTGGGATCTGGAAACCACTGTCACAGTCACATGGTACCAAAACCCAGAAAAACCCAGTGGTCTAAAATTTACTTCACATTGTAGACAACAAGTACTTCATGTAGTGACAGAAGACTGAAAAGGTCTTCCTCTTTAATCCAGGCCATTTATTTTGTTCACTTTAGTTTTTTATGAGCTTGATTGACATTTTGACCTGGGTGTATATGAATGTCGTGTTTTACCTGCATCTTTTTGTGTCATTATTGCAATATACATTATTTTCAGAAGGCTTAGATGGTGTGGACGATGCATGTGTGGAGCCTTGCAGGACAAAATTTCTCGTAAAACGACATCATTTCGCATCACTTTGGAGTTTGGATCATTATCACCATATCTGTGGTCAAAATTGGGAAAAGAAGGAGCAGATGATAAAAAATAAACCACCCCCATCTCTAACTCGTACCTTTGTGTACAGAAATTGGTCACTTGTAGAACTAAAGTTCACACATCTGTTTTATTAATTTCCCCAGTGAGAAATGACTTGGACTGTGGGAATCAAGACGTTGGAGTAAATAAGAACATTTTTCTAAATTCTAGGAGTCACAAATTTTTGCCAGTATGGCCATGAAATGGGCATTAAGTTCAGTTCTAAGTAGTCTTAAAAAGGTCTTAAAAAGTCTTAAATTTAACTTGTAGAAACTTGTAGGAACCCTGTATCAGCCTGTACAATAATATCATAAAAAAGAATGTAAACTACAGGTCCAGATTCAGGAAGATTTAGAGGGATTTTTAATTGTAGGAATAGAAAACAATCTGCATGTTCTGGTGATAGTTTGGATGTAGTTGAGCAGAGACATAGTACTGTATAAAATCTGGAAAATAAGTCATATATTGGTTTTTTAATTACTTGTACTGGTGTTAAAAAAGTTTGCATGGTTGATTTTGAGTATTTCCACATGAGTGGTTTTTGCATTTTCCTCAATATCCAAGCAAAAGGACTAGAGATATCTATACCAGTGCTCTTTCTTTATTTTGTTTTTATCGTTATTTATCCAATTAAAAAAAAATCTTCATTACTAATATAAAAATAGTTACTTTTTCCAAGTGTTTCAGTTGTTTTCACATTATCTTTGAATGAACACAGATACAAACCTTTAATGTAACAGTACATATAAATATCTGCCACTTCCAGCTTCTTTGATTTTAATATTTTTGGGTTCATTTACTCCTTTCTCTTTGGGTTGTGCGTTAAACAAGACATTTGACAATGTCATTTTGACCAAATGATCATCAGCTTTCACTTTTTTCTGACCAAACAACCTAAAACATACACCACAGATGAGTCGACTCTTGAATAATCCTTTTTAGTGTAACGGGGTCATTACAGTGTTTTTAAATGTTTTGTGTGATTCTCCTCTCTCCCTCATTTATCTCAGTTGATCCCTTGCATGTGTTAAAAATATGGAATAAAGCATCACAACTTTGTATGTTTGATGATCGTCTCCAGATGCAGTAAAGAGGAAGATTCTGGTTCTGGACTTGGACGAGACGCTCATCCACTCACACCATGACGGGGTCCTTAGACCCACGGTGAGACCTGGTACGCCGCCAGACTTCATCCTCAAAGTACGTATGAGAACACGCAACGTTTTCAACTCAACACCAAACCTAAAGGCCGTCTCCATCTAAACAAACCCCCTTTGTGTGTTGTCTTTTCCGCGCAGGTCGTCATCGATAAGCATCCAGTCAGATTCTTCGTACATAAAAGGCCGCATGTGGACTTCTTTTTAGAAGTGGTGAGTGTCTTTCAGAGTTGATGCCCGATCCTGGATTTAACTTTGCTTGGGAACAGTTCTCAGGGTGTTATTTTATCCCATCTGTCAGCTTGAACGTCAGTTTTCTGTTCTATTCCATGTCGGCGCTACCTGACGAGATGAATCTTTGTTTTGGAAGCCGAGCCTTCATTACACACTGAGCTCTGGCTGCAGCTTGTGTAATTTATACCATTGTGTGCACTGTACTTTTTGTGTGTACACAGGTGAGCCAGTGGTATGAGCTAGTGGTTTTCACAGCCAGTATGGAGATCTACGGCTCAGCGGTGGCCGACAAGTTGGACAATAACAGAAACATCCTGAAACGCAGATACTACAGACAGGTATGGATACAACACTGTGCATCCAACTGCCATTTCAGGTTTATCACAGGAAAAAAGACTGTCACACTGCATTAAATATTCCCATGATGTATATCTTTCTTTTATCTCAGGGTTTTGTTTGTCAGGGTTTCTGCGGGTCATTAAAAAGCATTAAAAGTCATTAAATAGATTTTGTGAAAATGAAGGCCTTAAATGGTATTAAAAAGCAGTAATTTGATGTCCAGAGGCATTAAAAAAATAAATGCACTTGATGGGAAATAAAGCATTGTTATTCGTGGTTTATTTTGTTTTGTATTATGTCTGTGTCTGAAATAAACTAACCTAACCTAACCTGTTTTGATTATATAAACATTCAATTATTTTGATTGGAAGTATAGTGTGATGATTGACAGGCGGAACCCTTTAATTGGCTATTGTTTATGGCTGATGCATGAAGTCACAACACAGGACGCTTGGAATGCCACGTGCTGTGAGCATGCTCATGCTGTGGCGAAAGAGCGGAGGGAATATTAGCAAATGTCGGAAAAATGGGAAAATGCAAGTTTCAGCAGAAGTGATTGGAGGAGGAACAATTCAGAACCTGGTTAAAGTTTGTCAAAGGTAAACTGTCATAAAACTGAATCTGCAGTTGGGCATGAGTATTAAATTTGTTTAAAGTGTCATTAGAAAGGGCATTAAAAAGCATTAAATTAGATTTGCTGATACCTGCAGAAACCCTGTTTATGTACTTTCTCTAATGACTGCAATCATTTGTTTTTCTATCATTTTCTTCCCCACTATAACAAAATACTTTTAAAAGTAAAATTATAAGGTGAAAATGTTTACATTTACATTTCCTTTTGCTAAAAATATGAAAAACATGAACAACGTGAAATGACTTCAAGTGCAATTTTAACAATATTCTGCTTGTTACTAAATGTTGTGTTTGATTGTAGATCCACTTTGATCTGTCAGTTTTAATGAACATGTGTGAATGAGAAGCTGAGGCATAATGTTAAAATTCCACTTATTTTTCTTCAGAAATGTCATGTTGTTTGTGGTTAGTTTATAAATGTAAACACTTTCATAATTTGATTTAAATTTTTGCCACTCTAAAACATAGAGAAAAGTTTGGGGTTGACACAGATCATATTGGACTGAAATAAGTTTAACACCAATTATTTGTGCAGGCTGTGAACAGTTCAATTAAACATCTTTATGAAACTCATTCACTGTTGTTTTTGTTTCTTCCACAGCATTGTACATTGGATCTAGGTAGTTATATTAAAGACCTGTCTGTAGTACATGATGACCTGTCCAGTATTGTGATCCTGGACAACTCGCCTGGTGCTTATCGGAGCCATCCAGGTAAGAAACTGAACCAAACCGGAGTCGAAGGCAGTCTTGTGTGAGTGTGAAATATATTAGTTGCTTTTATTCTTTGCCGTGGCTTCATTGTATACGCTCAGGCTTGTGATGAGCCAGGATCTGCACAAATAACTGCTCGGAGCACAAGGCCTGTATTGTAGACAGTGTAATAGTACATTAAATCCGCTGCTGCTCAAACACTCGCTGGCCTCATTTGCAGAGCTGCATAAAATCTCCACCACGTCCATTTCTCTGTCACGACTGACTGCCTGTTTTCTGCCCTCCAGACAATGCAATACCCATCAAGTCCTGGTTCAGCGACCCTAGTGACACAGCACTTCTTAACTTGCTGCCTATGCTGGATGCACTAAGGTAAAAGGAATCATTGTCGGCTTATGAACAGACACATATGCTCATTTTATTTAATAGGGGTGTGTATCTGTGGGGTTATAGATAGGACACTAATGAATGACAGTAGCTCAACTTTACAAACTAGCTTTACCAGTTCATTTATGTTGCCTAAATGTAGGATTTACATGCTTCTAACATTTACCTTGGTGTAAATTACAGCTTAAATATTTAAGGCTCCAAGAACTACAACTGGAGCTGTAATGATAATGTAATGAAAACGGATCACCTACAATTATATAAACTTTAAAGGCTTTACTTTGGCAGGATATGTAGCTACTAGAGAGGAATTTTAACATGTTTAGCATCACCGGGGATGGAACAATATACAGTACAGTCATCTGTAATAAACTCATAATAAACCAGACTTATTGTGTCAAATGGTGACCTTTTCTTATCTGAAATTGTAATCTTATATTTTAGTTTACAAGGACAATATCACTAAACTCACATGATCTGCAATAAACCGAGGCTCATCTTCAGCCTCAAGACCCACTTTATTTGCTCTCAGAAGCCCCTTTTCCACCAACATTCCTCGGAACTTTTACTACCAGACATTTATTTACCTGGGAAAAGCATTCCTGTTGATCTGTGTGCTCAAAGTGCCTGAAATTTTATTGAAATCAAGCTCAGTCATTCGGTGTCACAGACTCCAAGTCCAGCTGAATTTCTGTTGAGATGAAGTCCAGACTTATTACCCAGAGTACATTTGGGTTGGCAGACAGACAAATTACTTCAGTGCGTTTGTAGGAGTGAGATGAATACACTCAGAAGCTCAAATGAGTGTATTTGTCAAATGGATGCTGTCATTGTCCACTTCTCATAGCTTCTCTTTTTCTGCTCCATATTCCAAATGATCAAAACACAAATGAAGTGAATCTTGTTGAAATGGAATAAACAAGTGTGCAGATGCCACTTGATTAAACATGGAGGATGAACACAAGTGTGGAATGCTGCAAATGTGTTTTACCAATCAGTGTTTTCCAACACACAGCCCCACCTCCAATTTCTGGGGAAACTGAAAAAGAACTTGAAAAGAACTTTTTTCAGGGAAAGTTTGGGGTCAAGGAAAAGTTTTTGTACTCGGGCAATTTCAGTGGAAACGCACCAAGGTTTTTAAAAATCTGGGGTAAAGTTAAAGCTCCTGTGGTGGTCAGCTTCACCATCAGGGATAGTTTGAGTGAAGGTTTACCTGTCAAACTGGGACACAGGTGAGCTCATGGGAGGAAGTTAATCACTGGGGGTCTTCAACTTAGGAGAGTCATGCATCATACACAGGTTGTATTAGCTTTTAATGCTTAAAAATATTAACCATGTAAATCCATACTTTTTTACACTAAAACAAAGAGAAAAAATTTGTAATATTATGTATAGGTTATTATGATAGTATTTTACTGGTCCGACCCACTTTAGATCATGTTGGTCTGTATTCATTCATTCAAGCTTCATTAAGGACACTAAAACTTGGGCCATCCGATAAGATAAAACAAAAAAAGGAAAAAGTATAAATCCATATGTCGCTTATACATAAAGGCTCGATTGCCAGTGAGACCACATTTTAGATGTAAACCTGACAGAACTAAAGTTAGGACAGACCAGGACTTGTACAATTGAGTTTGACAATTTTGTAACTGCACAGCCATGCAGCATCGCACACCATGACCCATAAACTTCTGACTTGCACTATGTGTGAATTTCAGAGCTGTTATCTATCCATTTTCCATGGTTTTCTTGATAATAACAAAAATCACTTCAGTTCTTACATCAATATCTATGGCATTGTACTGCCAAAAACAGTGCTTTTAGGCGTTCCATGTTTTCTTTTCTGTCTGTTTTAGTCACATGATACACACAGGAGTTAGTGCATAACCATTGTTTTTGATGACTTTTGATGGTCTAATAATTTTTTCCGCAACTGTATGTGGAAGCGGAACTAAAATGATTTTAGCATCCTTGATTGTTAATATCTTCAGTGCAAATTTTACATTTCACACATTCATCCCAGGGGCTGGATTGGGCCCTTTGGTGAGCAGGTTTTGGCTCCCGACCCGTATGTTTGACACCCCAGTTCTAAATCATCTCTTTGCGTTCCCCGTCCCAGGTTCACTGCTGACGTCCGCTCCGTCCTCAGTCGAAACCTCCACCAGCACCGGCTCTGGTGATTGGCGGAACCCGAGGGGCCCGGGGGCTTGTTGAGCGGCCCCCTCCTCTCCGCCAGATTCCATCCCGCCCTCCGTTTCCCACTCCAGACGACCCGCCAGCCCTCCACCAGCCTCCCGGTTGGATCCTAGGAGATGAGGGCTGGGGCGACCGCCCAACACGGGATGAACAGTTTGGGATGGATCACCAGAGCCCACAAACTACTGGGGAGGGAGGGGGAGCAGGCTTGTTTTTTTTTGTTTTTTTCTCCTCCTTCTTGATTCTTTGTATTTTTTTTTTTCCAAAATAAAGCGGAGCCTCTCTGCCTTACAGCTCCTGATACTGACTGAGCGTATGGAGGTGAGCTTGTGTACGTGAGTCGGATGCTTGCTGAGTTCGTTAGTCCTTTTTAAACTTTTTTGATGATTGGGAGGGAGGGGGGGGATCCGGAAAGCAACAGAGACAAATCTACATTATTTCTTCTTCTCCATCACCAGACATTGCACTTCAACACACAACTCATCGATTTACCTCATACCCCAAATAATAATTTTTTGATTCTGAGTGAGTTCCTGGTACTTTTCCCTTTCTTTCTCGACAACAATGGATCAGTTTTGCTTGAAACTTTTACCGACAGCCCATTAGTCTTTTTTTCTCTCTTTTTTCAGCCATAATAGTGATCTTTCCCCTCCCGAGGCTCCTCAATGGACTCAGTGATAAAGACTTGACTGAAAAGTTGTGAGAAAAAAAGAATGGCTTGTAACGATATGTGGACTGCCGTGCCGCCTTCCATATCTGATTGTTTCTCTATACCATAATATAAGATAATATGTCATCTGCATACCATGGCATTTTGCTCTCCCCTTTTGCCATTTTATGCCATCCTGATTTCATCCAATAGGAATTGCACTTAATTTCTTCCTTTTTTGCCCTTCTGTTTTCGTTGCAGTTGGTTTTTTGTATTATCAAATTTGCAGCCACCACCCCCCCCCCCCTTTTCTCCCCCCTTGTTTTTTACTTTCTGCCCCCCCCTCCCCCCCTTTACTTTCCTGTCTGGGTTCGACTATTAGACCCCTCCATCTTTAAATGCCTTCTGAACAATGTCAGTCTTGTCAAGGCTCACAGCAGCTTCTTATTGGCTCTGTCTCCAGGTCCGTGTTACTAATAAAACACTTGTCAGTATCGACCAGTTACTCTCCTGCTTGGTTTGGTTTTTCTTTTTTAAGACGCTCAGTCGTAACTGTTTGCAGCTTGTAACTAACAATGTGGAGAGAAGTCAGATGAATCCACAAGTATTTCATGTCCTCTATGTTCTCTGGTGCCATCTTGTGATGGTAAAGGTAACTGCACAGGATTCCACTTGGGTCAGGAGACCAACAAACTCACTGTTTTTTAAAATTTTTTCCCAGACATGGATGAAGTGGGCTGCAACTCATCATTATTTTCATTATTGGCTGAAAAACTGTTTGACCTCAAGTGTCTCATTTAATCCACAATCTAAACATTTTCGGTTAGTGTCTTGGAAGAAGAAAGAAACCAGAAAATTGCAATTTAACAAACTGGAGTCTGAGAATATTTCTATTAGATTAGGTAGAATTTTCCTGATCCCTCTGGGAAATTAAGGTTCCACTATCAGCACAACAATGTATGTACATATACAAGAAGAATTAGAAGATAAAAAAAATAAATAAAAGTAAGTAATACCTATAAAAAAAAAAGTTTTAAAAACAGGCAATTGCACATTAGAAATACTACTAGTAGTAGTAGTAATAAATAGTTATAAAGAAATAATTATGGGGATAGAATAATAGAAATAATACCAATAAAAGTATATTAAATGTACTTGTTCTTCAAATCTTACTCAAACTGATTGTCATTATCAAAATAAGTGTTGATTTAATTAAATGCTCTACCATTTGTTAGTCTACTGTTGCATCTTGTAGTTGTAGTAAAGCCTTTTTCAATGGTGATCTTTGTTGAATCTCGTCAGACCAGGATCAATCCACATCTAGGAAAAGTGTCCATCAGTACATTGGTTTACATCTAAAGAGCCATTTTTGTTCATTGAGGAAGTAAAAAGTTCATCTGGAGCTGCAAAACATATCAGAGGATCACAAACTACAGGAGATTTTATTTGTCAAGAATCACAACATAATGATTTTTAAGTTGTGTGTTTAAAGGTCTGATGCATAAGATTCAGGGGGATTTATTGGCAGAAATACAATATAACGTTCATAATTATGTATCATAAGTGTATCATCACATCAGAACAGTGTTTAAGATCTGTTTTTTTAATCAAATGATCTGTTCACATCCAACAAAGACATTTCTACAGTAGCTGGGATCAGATTATAACTTTTAATGTAGGTGGTTTCCAGTGTTAATGTGATAATGTGAGTGTGAGCCAGGGTTAAGAGTCAAAGGGACTTTATTTCACTAAGTATTTTAAGGTCAATGTTGAGAGACAAGTATTTTGATCCCATCTGAATTATGCTATTTATTTTGCACATATGTTGTCAGTTTAAAGATAATTTTACAAGTGAGGAAGTTTTGTAAAACTGTTGAAGTATCAGAATGTGGAAGTACAGTGGTGGCCAAAATTAGTAGAATATTGTGCATATTTAAAAGGTTTCATCTCTGTGTGTGTCCCAGTTGGCCATCAGAATACCATAAAACAAATGAAATATCTATCCATTTCAGATCATATTGGTCTGTATGTGGAGCCTGAACTAAAATGATTTGGACATCCTTGACTGTTAATATCTTCTGTGGTTTTTACATTTCACAAATTCATCACACGGGCTGGATTGGACCCTTTCATGGGCTGGTTTTGGCCCACTGGCCATATGTTTGACACCCCTGGACTGAAGCAAAGCAGGCAAAATACATCCACAAGTCGTCAACCTATTTTGAGGGTAATTAATCAACCTTCTGTTTTTCCTGCTCTGAACCATTATTCCATCAGCCTTTAAAATCAATGTAGGTCTGTTCAGTTTAGTTCATACCTACTCGACAGAACAGACAAACACTGGTTCTTTTTTTTTTTTTTTTGCAGAGACTACAGGGGAAGGTTAGGGCAGTTTTAAGATGGTTTCAATCTACAACTTCATCACTAGGTGTTACTATAGAACCTTTACACAATGGAGTTGTACCTTTACACCATCAAAGCTTATGTGTCTGTTCATTTTTTGTGGTTGGCTTTCTTATGAACATTTCTTACCAATTAATACCATTTTACATTTTTTGTGTATTAGTGTTTTATTAATTTGAGTGGTTTCATATTGAATCCTTCAGGTAAGTTATTGATGGTGATTTTCTCTGTTCCATCACCTTTACATCCTGGTTTTAAAGTAAAACCTCTGTCTTTATGGTCTTCACTTAACCCATAAATACCCAGTGCTACTTTTGTGTCCATTCCCAAATGAATTTTACTTTGTATTTAACCTTTCTTAAGTGATTTATCACCATTTATTAAATTTTATCCTAGGTATTTTTGAGGTTTTTCAGTGTAAATCAGGTATTTTCCTATGTTTGATTCATTGATCATATAAATGTTCATAAAAGCCCAGATTAAAGTTAAGGGTTATAATATCAGAAACAGAGAAAACTCAAGAAAAAGTGACTTTTTCAGTAAAGATATCAATAACTGAGCATAAAACGTTTTTCCATCCATTGTCATTGATCCAACTCCATGGGTTTTACTGGTGAATCAATGTTGTAGAAGATGATGGTGTTTCCGCGGTATCTACATTGCCACTGAATGTCCAAAATGGTCATATCTGATGACCATGAAAAGATGAAAAACTGTATTTTACACCAATTATTATACCAACAGGTGATTAGATAGATAGATAGATAGATAGATAGATAGATAGATAGATAGATAGATAGATAGATAGATAGATAGATAGATAGATAGATAGATAGATAGATGTATAGATAGATAGATGTAATTTATTTATCCCAAACTGGGAAATTATAGTGTAGCAGCAGCATGACACACATTCAATAACAATATAATACCAAAGCAAACAGGACTAAAGAGAAATATAACACAAGAGTAAACACTATAAATTAGTGTAACAGATCTGGGTAGAATCTGGATAATAGCTGTAATGTGCTGAAAAGAACAGTTTACCTCAGTAAATGCTTTTGATCGCCAGTGGCTATTTGGGTTTTCACGGGTTAATCCACACTGTACAGTATAGTCTTCCACATTCCTGATGTTGCTAATGCTCCAGAAAAACTATCTGCAGGGCAGGTTTGCCGTTTTCCTCATGTTACCTCCACCTGGCAGCTCAAACCTGTTTCTGAAACAGAACTGTGTTGTAATCTCTGATAATCAAGAATGATGCCCTTCAGCTCTTAATTTGTCTCTGAACAACACTCAGTCAGAGGGATGTCGAGGCAGGTGGTGGCAATGAGGCTGTTTTTTATTTAAGACGTAGTAAATAGCAATGTATGAACCCAGGTTTGGACCGCCTCAGGTTGGAGATTTATTAAAAACTGAACAATTTTTTACTCACAAGTATTTAACCATAAACAGGGTGGAGGCTTAATATCAAATACCCCATTAGCCCTGATTTCTAAACAAGTTCTGAGCACTCCTGTGTAATTTTTTTTTTTTTTTTTTTAATTTTCGCCCAAACTCCCCCACCCCGAAAATTACTTTTTTAACTCTGAAAATCGCAACTTTCACAGCTTCGCCACTCTTTTGTCCAGTGCAATGTATAAATATGTTCATGATGGGCCATTTAATGATCTTGTAAATGCCATATTGTATTGTAAGAGTACTTTGTACCACAAAAAGTCTAATGTCAAGGTCATGTTATAGGTTAAAGGTCACCAAAATATCTAGTTTTTTCAAAAAATTCATACCATTCCAACATTTGATCAAATCTGTCCTCAGTTCTCTTCCCTCTGGTTTCCTGGTGGGATCCCCCTTTCAAAGCCACATTAGAGATTAAACATTGCAACATGTACATTCCATTTGAATTTGCCACCATTAGTGTGGGAAACACTAGCACACATTTTGGCGGGAATCACTAACACTTCATTCATTCATTCATTTTCTGAACCCACTTTATCCTCACTAGGTCGCTTGGAGCCTATCCCAGCTACTTACAGGTGAAGAGGGGGGGTACACCCTGGACATTTCCCCAGTTCATCGCAGGGCTGAACATATAGAGACAATCACTCTCACATTCACATCTACGGGCAATTTAGATTAACCCATTAACCTATCAGTGCATGTGTTTGGATGGTGGGAGGAAGCCGGAGTACCCAGAGAGAACCCACACAGACACAGGGAGAACATGCAAACTCCACACAGAAAGGTCCTACCCCCATGGACTGGTGTTGGAATCAAACCCAGGACCTTCTGTCTGTGAGGCACCAGTGCTATTCATTGCACCACTGTGTCGCCTGCAACGAGACAAATAAATGTATATTGCAAAGTCATGTGAAACTACCGTTTGTTCTTTTTGACATGTCTATATGGATAATACATTGAGTAAATAGTTCTGTTTAGTGTGTCTTATTGAATGGAAGTTGTTTGTGGTCAGTAGATGTGTTCTGAGGAGAGAACCTGAGCCCAACATTTGGAAGAACCCACATTAACAGCTTAATTCCATCAAATATTCATTTTTGACCATTTGGGTGACCTTTGACCTATAATTTGACCTTGACACTACACCTTTTGTAGTGCAAAGCACAAATAAGACATGACATGTCTCACAAAAAAACATTTAAGGGCCCAGTATGAGCATATTGCTACATTGTACTTCATCAAAAGTGAAGAAGGTTTGATAGTTGCCAAAAACCCCACATTTTCAGGGTTGAAAAAGTAATTTTCGGGGTGGGGGTGGGGGGGGTTTGGGCTTGATTTGAAATTTTTTCACATTTTTGTAAGACATGGGAGCATTAGGAAGTCTGTGCTAAAGTTGAATCTGAAAATTTTCCTGAAATAAGCCCCCCCCTCTTACTGTAAAAGAACTTTATCTCTATGACTAAATCCATGGGTTCATATTGAGGTTTCAGGTGGGAAGAGTCGTTTTTCAGAATCATGTGGTTGTTGCATCACATAATAAATCATCATACAGGGCGGTTTAGAAAGACATCACATGAGCTTGACACATTAGTTTGGTAGCTGCGGCTCAGTTCTCCAGAAGAAGTTACAGTGTTTTTTTGTCAGGACATTATTTTCCCAGACTTTATCTACATGCAGATACAGACGTACAGTTCTTTGTAAAACGCTTATCAATGTTACGACAATATTTATGCAATACTCAGACTTTACACACAGAAAAAGCAAATGGTTTATATAGAACAAAACTTTCAGACATTTCTTATTCATTTTGGTTCCATGTCAGGTCTTTTTGGTGTGGATCGCCACTTAACTACATATAAATACATACTACAATAGAGCAGCTGATGCACATTATAAACCCAAATCTCAGTCATTTTAATGTGAAATATTGTAGAAATTGCCAGGTATAGAAGAATAATTTTGCATAAAAACCCAATTTAAAGACTGAAGAGGACTATAGATGAACTGGGGGCCTGTAATGTTGATTAAATTGTAATCACATTACTTGTGCTAATGTCATCATGCTATCGCCATCTTTTTACTATTTGGGTATTTTCTTGGAGGTCATGAGCACTAAGTCAGGATGTGTGGTGGATTATTCATGTTCCTTTAGTCTAGGGTCAATTATGATGAAATAAGGTTAGAATAGAGAACATTTCCTCATGTACAGGTTTGTTGCATTTCATTTCAGTTACACGTTAATTTATACAACTCTGGAAAAAATTACGCCACTGCAAATTTGTCTGAAATCAGCATTTCTACATGCATAACAGCCATTTCTTTCCAGTACCTGCTGAATGGCATCTTTTTTGGTATTTTGAGCTTTTGGTGACCTCATTGCCAAATCGCCCTTGTAAAAGAGATCTCATCTTGTTAAATAAATGTTAAAATTGTTATGTAGTTCGAATAAATGATCTAAATGACAAGATTTTTATTTGGAATTTGGGAGGAATGTTGTTAGTATATAGACTAAAACAAATGTTAATTTTAATCAAACACATACCCATAAATGAAAAAATAAGAGACTGAAGAATGCAATAGTTCAATGCCATTTGAACAATATTTAATTTTAGCACAACTCTGGAGGGTTTAAGATCATGCAGTGTCACAGTATTTATTTCCACCAATTTATGGACGCATAACGTGACACATAATGCTGTGAACCCAGACCTGACCACTGAATCGACCCCGGAGGCTCGGACTGTATAGGCACTAAGCATGATGGGTAACTACTCCATCAGCATACATTTTCCTTAGTGATTTTTCTCCATTTATTATAATATTTTCCTCTGCATTTTGCTTCTTTTTTGTGGAAATCATGTCTTTTCCTACATTTAATTCACTGATCATGTAGATGTTCGTAAAAGTTCAGAGTAAATTCAAAGATCATTTTATCAAAACAGAGAAAAGTAACTTTTTCCGCCAATTATCTCATTAACTGAACATAAAAACAGTCATCTACAACCACTGACATGTATCAAACTACTCTTCTTTACTTGACTTTACAAAGCACATTCATGTGATTAGAGCAAAGTATTTTTATAGTCATTTTACAGCGATGGATCTGGGACTTTATGTACAGTTATATAAATAGTAGCAGCACTCAATATCAGTACAGTTTCCGTGTGTTTGCTTCAAGCCTTATGTTATTTAGGATTATGGTGAAAGTGGGTAAATACTGGAATGATCCCAGATTTATAGCTGTTGCAACTCCCTGTGTTACGGTCACCCAGTCTCCCCTATAATGCTCATTATAACCTGCAAAAACAACAACAGTCTGAGACTTTTTTGTAGATATGCAAAAACAGAGGTGTGATATATTAAGAAATAACTAGATGTTGAATGAGGTTAATATAAAAAAAGTGGAGTCTACAGGATCTGATGGAGATTGCTGCATGATTATACTTCATTTACATATATATTTTTGTCCTTACTTTTCACTGACTGTGATTTAGATTGCATCATAAACCTCTTAGCTTCACCTGACACTTAGTTGCTGTTGTGGCAAAGGCGGAAATTGCGAAACTTCCACCAGATTTGTGACAGTGCACATTAATCAGATGAGACAAGGACATTTATCCCAGTGTTTTCTACTGGGTGCATATTAAAAACACCGCGGATGAGGAAAATGTAAAATCAGGGTGAAATATGTCGTGTTTTGTGAGTTTGCTCCGTCTAACTGCTACAGACCGATGCCTGAGCTACGGTCATATGACAAGGACAGAGACCATCTCACTACCCTACCCTGCGTCTCACAGCGCAGGGGTTGATCAAAATAAAATAGTTCCACCAAAAACGTCACAGAGGCATCAGTAGTGAAGCAAAAAACGCCAATGCAAATGTATACTGTTATTCTAAATATCTATGGATTATCTAGTTATGCTTGGGCTTTACATGTTGACAATTCGCGCTATGTTAACTCACCGGACTATATTCTCCAGTACGTCATGTTGTTATTGTATCCCTCCGCCACAGTCGCACTAGGAAAACAGCTGTGTCGAGCTAAGGCTAGTTAGCATCGTTTGTTTTTGTCGTGTGTGTCAGCGATTCCAGCCGTTCCTTGTGCAAACCCGCTATAAACTCGTACATACCGGAGTGACCGACTTGTTGTCTGTCATCTCTTTTATTAACGATGAAGTTTCAATACAAAGAGGAGCACCCTTTTGAGAAAAGGCGATCCGAGGGCGAGAAAATAAGGAAGAAGTATCCGGACAGGGTTCCAGTGAGTAGCTAACGTTAGCCTGGTTAGCTCGGTCTGTGTTGTTAGCTAGCCATGTTGCTAACGCTAAATGTTATTTTGTTCGCTTCTGTAACGCTCATATTGTGTACCTGATTGTGTTGACAGTTTATGTACACAATTCTTTTCAACGTATGATCATGTGTTTTTATTTAACCACAGATAACAATCCTTAATTGTGTTTGCAGTCGGCTGCCACGTTAGTAAACATCTCAGTTAGCTACCACAGGTAAAGGTTAACCATGAAGAATTTCGGCCTCGGTGAAAAGGCCAGTTTTTGCTCGCTTCGTGTAATCCTTCCGTGTGAAAATGTGTAATCTACCGTTATGCTAAATAAGAGAGACTGTGTTAAAATTATGTATTTTGTCGGCTGTAGTGGTTAAAGACACGGTGAGAGGAGCGTCCAGAGGTAGTTAGCTGGGTGCAGTTGAGGCTGTGTGTTGAAATTCTAATAGCAGTGCACCTTAAAATAGTAAGTGCCAACAAACAGGATTCTTGTTTACGTCGCCCTGGCTCCTGAAGATAGGATGGCTTTTCCTTAGTCCACCGAGCCTGGCATTTAGCCACATTAAGTCACTGATCGGAACTGTCTGGGTAGAGAACAATAATGCGATTTAAGTTCCTTTAGTTCATCTGAAAATCGTATATACCCACAGTCTGTCACTGTACAGCCATTATTAGTAGAAGAAGGTCAAAGAACAATAGTGATTATGGAGCTTGATTAATTGATCTGGTCCTTTGTCCCAGTAAATATAACAAATACGTATGTCTGTAATATACTGGTCAAAAAAGAATAGTACAGTACTGATTAAAAAATAGTTTCAGTTTCTTAATCAATGTGTGGGCAAGTAGAATGGTGAGACTGAACAGGAGCTCATAAAGGTGGTTTCATTGATTCCTTTCTCAATCCTTGTGCTTTTTCAGGCCATAAAGTGTGTAACTAGTAACTATTTTGGTAAGTGTTTGATATATTTGAGTCATTTTTAAGGGCAAAAGGTCTAAATCTCCCGATCCCAGCTTCATAATTGTGATTACTGAAGTTTTTACCTGCTGCTTTATGATAGGAAACTGAAGTCTTTGCTTAGGGACCAAACAAGCCATGTGAGCACATTAGCTTGGCTGTTTTCTGAGGTTTCATACACAAAACAGCTAAATAATTCATCCAGAAAATAATCAACAATGGTAGAATACAATAATGACAGCCTTACTATTTTCTAAATACTATAAAAAATGTGTAGTTTTTAGTCAAATAAGAAAAATCAACAAGAAAAGCCACAGCCGACCATCACAAGTTGCAGGAAAAACCTGTAATGATGACTAATTTGGCTTTTTATTGCCGATAAACATAGTAATTTTAAAGAGATTATCAAATCAAGAATCAAGTAATTGTCTAGTTCTTGTGTCAGTCACCTAATAGTTTGTTCGATGATATTGATCTCTGTTGTGTGGGCAGGTCTTATATCACTCAGCTGAATCACATAAAATGCCTTTATTTTGCTCCTTTCTCAACTCCTCTGTATTAAATCATATGTAAACTTAAATGATACATAATATAGGCATGTTTATTTTGAATGATAGAATAATATACGTTAGAGGCAAAATGTAAGTTGGACTTGATCTGCTTCATTTATCACTCGACTGTAAATTTAGAGCAGTTTCACATCCTTTTTCTGAGAAAGGTTAAATATGATACCTTCTAAGAAAACGCAGTCCTTTCATTTGCCTATATGTGATGTTTATCAATACCGCTTCTTCTTTTTCATAGGTAATTGTGGAGAAAGCCCCCAAAGCCAGAATAGGAGATCTGGACAAGAAGAAATACCTTGTCCCTTCTGACCTGACAGGTATAGATAACATGCAAAGTCTCCAAAGGTTCAAAGGATGTTAAATATCATGGTTGTATTTTATATACAACAATAAACGCTTCTGTTTGACAGTGGGCCAGTTTTACTTCCTCATCCGGAAAAGAATCCACTTGCGAGCTGAGGATGCTCTCTTCTTCTTTGTAAACAACGTCATTCCACCCACTTCAGCCACCATGGGTCTGTTGTACCAGGTGAGACTCGATTCCTGTCCCTCGATCAGCTGTTCACACCACATTGCCACATCCTAACTCTTTCTCTTTCCGTCCTCTGCAGGAGCACCACGAAGAGGACTTTTTCCTCTACATTGCCTACAGTGACGAGAGCGTGTATGGGAACAGCCAAAGGGAAATCTGATCCCGCTACCACCCCACTACCCCCACCCCCCTACCCCTCCTCCAACCACTACCCACCTCTCCGAGACCTCCACCGCTCATTCATTTAAATATTAAATCCAGCTCAGCAGCCTAGAGTTCCCAGAGTAAATATGTCAAATGCACTTTCACCGCCCATACATTCATTACCCTCCTCCAATCCATTTTCCATTTCTGTCTTTATTCTGAAGTCTGAATTATATTTGCCTCCACGTC
Source organism: Sphaeramia orbicularis (assembly GCF_902148855.1). NCBI lineage: Eukaryota > Metazoa > Chordata > Actinopteri > Kurtiformes > Apogonidae > Sphaeramia > Sphaeramia orbicularis. The sequence goes on from NC_043974.1 coordinate 33,068,646, forward strand.
TTCTTCATTTCTTTTTCTTTCCAATAACTGCTTTGGTTGAGCGGTCTCGTGGCCAGTTATTTTTCTAGCGTGGTAAAAAAACCAACGATCATACTTTATCTTAAAAAAAACAGAGAAGGCATCATTACAGGATGTTAGATCTAGGCCTTAAAGATAGTTAGTCAAGGGTTAGGGGACGAAGGGGAACAAGTATGTGGGTTCAAGTTCAACTTTCAGCTCTTTTTCACGTCGGGGATAATTATTGTTTTGATGTTTCGCAGGAGATTTGGTTGTATTTTATGTTCAGGGTAGGAAAATTAACAAAATGCAGGTAAAAGCAGGTCTGTGGCAGGATTAAGGATAACTGTTTTGCAGCAGTTCTTTTCCTAGAAAACCTGAAGTGGCTACGTCGCTAGGAAAGGCTTTTTTGTTTTTTGGGGGGGTTATTTTGTGTTTGCGTTGAATAAACAGCCACTGAAGCAAGTAAATCCGAATTATGTGCCGCCGTCGAGTTTTGCAAGGAGTTGAATAGAATTCAGACTAAACCTCATCCTCTGCTTCCAGTGGTAAGACTATTACGTTGACTGCTACTATGATTACTGTTGTTATTATTGTTAATTTTAGATGGCTTAATTTCTAAAAGTATTGTAAAGCTGAGTGCAATTTCTCTTTTTTTTTTTTTTTTTTTAAGTTTTGTCTCCTTTTTTAAAGAAAATAAGATTTGGACTCTGTATACAGCTGCATTACTGGCTCTTTCTCTCTCCACTCATGACCATACATGATAAAATGTGATAAAAAGCTAAATGTGTCTGTGTCTTTGTTTTTGTGTGTATTTACCAGACAGCAAATTAGAATTAGACCAGGCCTGTTATGAGCACTGACAGGATTATTTTACAAACTGATATTGGAAAAACTCTGTTCCATTAGCAGTCAGTGGTTAATGTCAGGGTCTTTCATACATTTTACGAGGAACTTACAAAGTCTAGAAAAGAATGTAGTTTAGGAGTGGTCTAGGAAAATTATCTTAGTAAGTTAGAGATAAAACCTGTCAGTACATAAAGTCATGTATGACACAGGTTGATGTCATCATAATGGACAGTGAAAGTAACAGAACAAATGAATGTCTACTAAGATCTATTGTATTGAAAGCAGAATTCTTATACTTGCAAAATGTAACTGAGTCTGTTTGTTTTTTTATTCGGTCTATGTTGGTTCCAGGTATTATTTTAAGGTACTGAGTATTTTGTTTATTCAGTATTTGACTTTTTCAGAAAACGCGACGAAAGCTCTAATTTATAGAAGCTGAAACATGTTGGATAAAATAATTACATGGCACTTATAGAACTAATGTTTATTAAAAGCCCAATATTGTTCAAAGACTGAGGGAAACCATAATGAACCTGTTTTTGTTGTTTTAGTTACTGTTGCATGTATTTATTTTTATTCCAGTTAAAGTTAATTCTGTACAGTTACATTTATTTAGTCTTTCCTCCATTTTCTCTTGTGTTCACAATAGAAGCTCATAAAAAGCTTTGTGAATAATGTTTATCTCTACATGGATTTAATCTCAAACTGATATTCATTTACCGTGTTAGCAACTCTGAATATTCTCAGAATTCTATCACTGAGAGGCTTTATGGGTATGGCCTCCGGCTTCTTTAGTGGAATTACTGACGTTTCGGGAAAATAAAAGCTCATTCAGTTTTAGATTATGTTTTTTAATTGATTTATTCATTTGACTTGGTTGTTCAGTTTAATAGTCGATGCATTCAGTGTAAAATTGTTTAAAGAAGGAACACATTTTATTATTTGTGTCATCCTAAATTTGGTCAGTGGTGCAGATATAATCAGTGCGTGATAAAAAACCTCTGATACAAATAAATAAAGTGGTAGAACGTCTCACTTTAAGGTGCCTTTGATAGCAAACTCAACATTCAGAGCTGGAGTTCTTCTGTTTGCTTAAGGCGTTCAGTATAAACTTATCTGACTGTTCATCTGGTTTTCTTCTGTTAGTATGACTAGTTTTCTGTTAAAAGGAGCCTGGAAAGATAGAGAAAACATTTATTTACATTTCAGTGACATGAAATGTTCTGGTTTCTACATGGGTTTTGGTAAACGTGGAACATCTGGAGCAATAAGAAATAAATACACAATATTGGTATTAAAAAGTATGTATCATTAAATTGGAAATAATTATTATTTGGAAATTGCAAAAACACATTGTAGTCTAACTGAAAGTGACAATTTATGTCCAGAGTGACAAATGATGAAGATAGAAATGTCTGAATCATAACATCTCATATTGTTTATTCATAATAATGAACATTTACGAAGAATAAAGAGGAGCAACGAGTGGAAAACACTGCTGAAATAGTCAACAAACTCATCAAGACCACAAACACGAGGAGGGAGCTTAAATTCATAAATTACTTTCAACAGAGGGATACATCCAGTACAAAAATTTTTCTTGTATTGTAACTTTTGAAAAAAGAAGAAAGAAAGGCATTGTTTCTGCAGCTGAGAATTGACGGTGTTTGTGTGTGTGTTTGTGTCTGTGTATATGTAAAATTAAACTCAGCACAAAATTGTGTCTTATTTGAGAATAACATAACATTAAATATTATATTTTAAGTGTCTCAAATAAATAAAGAAAAGCTCTTCTAGGTTTTCATTGTAAATTGCATCAGATCTTCACTGATAAGCAAGAAACAAATGACCGAATGCTTAAAAAGTAGTTAAATGCATATTTTAAGTACATTTAGGCTAGTTGAAATAATAACTTGAGATCTGGAGCAAAATAACTTAAAAACTACATTTCCCACAATGCAATTTGAAGACACCGGAAGTGCACTTTAATCAACCAGGATAAAAAAAAAAACACACCTCGGTCTGTTTATATTTTGGCTGATGTTCTCGTTTATTTTGTTTACCGGCTTCAGTCATTTTACTTGAAATAGAAACCGCGAGCCGGTTCACTTCTTTTTAATCGACTCACAAAGCAACAAACGTAAGATTTTTCCTATTTCATTGCCCAGTCGCTGTAATTTGGTGAAGAGTTGTGACAAACTGTGTAACGTTAGCGCCAAGTAGCGGGATGAAGCTAACACCGGGTAGCATATGTTTTGGAGGCTGTTGAAAATATTTAATTCGTCTGGTTTATTCATTTAACATGCATGAGCACTCATAGTAAGTCCAAGTCTGTGTGTAAGCCGCCACTGTACTATTTAAGGGTGTGGAGCGGCAGTTAGTGATGTTGCTAATTGTTAGCCACCTAGCAGCTGTCGCTAGGCCTTTAACTGGCTCTGTGGCTGATAGGTTTGTAGACGCTGTGAAATGTACTTCCGCTCATCACTGCAGCCTTTTCCAACACCTCATATCTGTTCCCACGCAGCTGGCCCCTCCACTGCCTGTCACCATGCCCGCTCTGCTGGAGAGACCCAAGCTGTCCAACGCGATGGCTAGAGCCCTCCACAAACACATTATGAGGGAGAGGGAGCGAAAGAGACAAGGTGAATGTCTGCTGATCTGTCACTTTACTACATATGCCAACATGCATATTCACTCAGTTGCACGGTACATGAAATTGCAGACATGGTACCTTCATACTACATTTTAAGTAAATGGAAGATCTTCATTGATATCAGTCCTGTTACAATTTAAGTGAACTTGTTCCTCAACTTCTCTCTAAAAACATCAAGACAAGACATTACAGCAGATCCACCACAAGAACTTCATTCTGTAAAACATTTTTTGCTTAAACCAATAGGGTATGAAAGCATCTTCCAGGAGAGCTCAAGGTCTTAAAAAGCAAATACAAAATGATGAACTTTATGAGATGAAATGTCAGACAGTATTCCATTATTTTTATTTTATTGAACTATTCTTATTTTATCAGGGTTTAAAATCTGTTGATCATTATGTTCAAAGCAGCTCCAAAATAGTTATAATTGAGCAACAAATCAACTTTAAATCTAATTTGTAATTGCAATAAATTTATATGTCCACATTTTTGCATGTTACATTCACTTTCAATTAAAATTATGGTTCTTGTTTTGGAAATTGGTGTTTTCAGTTTTTGTGTCACTCTTCCTTTGTAATAAATCATGAAAGAGAACATAGAATTATCAAAGTAAAACATTGATTATTCACTGTAAATGGAGAATTTATGATAATGTGAATGTTTTAATGTGTTTTTCAGAGGAGGAAGAGGTAGATAAAATGATGGAACAGAAGATGAAGGAGGAAGAAGAGAGAAAAAGGACAAAAGAAATCGAGGAGAGGATGTCCTTGGAGGAAACCAAAGAACAGGTTGATACAAAAACTGATGCCTGATATTTTATTACAGTTTTTACAAAACACACAGGTGTGAAAATATGTTCTATAGCAAATTTTTTTCCCTCAAACTCAACCATAGGTGATGAAGATGGGAGAGAAGCTCCAGGGACTCCAAGAAGAAAAACATCAGCTGTTTTTACAGCTCAAGAAAGTTCTCCATGAAGAAGAAAAGAGGCGCAGGAAGGAGCAGAGGTAGTTCACGTGTCATTGGTTTTGTTCTTGAGGCCCCTGGTTCCTTGATGTTGCATTTAATTTCATTTTTTTCCTTCTTCACCAGTGATATCACAACTCTGACATCGGCCAGTTACCAACCCAGTCTGCCCATGCACGCAGGACAGCACCTTCTCAGCATTCAAGGTGAGGTCGACGGAAGATCCAGAATTACTCTAAAAAAGTGGAGCTAATGACAATTTCTGGAATTAAACAGATTCTGTACAGACCTGCACTACACACTCTATTTCATATGATATACACTATCATATTATTGCCATAATACACAAATTATTGTACTCGCACTCATTGTCATCCGCTTAACTGGGTCTGGGTCACGGGGGCAGCAGCCTCAGCAGAGGAGCCCGGACAGCCCTCTCCCCAGCCACTTCCACCAGCTCCTCCAGGGGAATCCCGAGGCGTTCCCAGTCCAGCCCAGAGATATAATCCCTCCAGCATGTCCTAGGTCGTCCCCGAGGTCTCCTCCCGGATGGACACGTCCAAAACACCTCCCCAGGGAGGCGTCCGGGAGGCATCCTCACTAAATGCCCGAACCACCTTAACTGGCTCCTCTCGACGTGGAGAAGCATCGACTCTACTCTGAGTCCCTCCTGGATGTCTGAGCTCCTCACCCTATCTCTATGGCTGAGCCCAGCCACGTTGTGGAGGAAACTCATTTCGCCACTTGTACTCATGACCTCGTTTTTTCGGTCATTACCGAGAGCTCATGACTATAGGTGAGGGTCGAAATGTAGATCAACCGGTAAATCGAAAGCTTCGCCTTTCGGCTTAGCTCCCTCTTTACCACAATGAACCTGTTTAGTGTCCACATCACTGCAGACACTCGATCCACCTGTTGATCTCCCACTCCATTCTACCCTCACTCGTAAACAAAATCCTGAGATACTTAAACTCTGCTGCCTGAGGTAGGGCATCCTCCTGGATGTTACTTTGAAAAGTCAGACATGGACCAGAAAACTCAAAATTGAATCTTCCATGCGTTGCCATCCTGATGTTGATATTTTGGCTGTGTTCTGTACTCTCAAACTCTGCATTCTTCATTTGACATTACATTTATTACCTTGTCCTCTTGTTCAATTTCTCAGGAAGTCCAGTGAGCCACAGTCGACCTGGCCCTTTACTAGGAGAACGCAGCAAACAGCTTTTCCCAACTACTGTCATTCCAGTGAGTACCAGAGGATTTGTTATTTCTGTGAGTTTACCGAAGCCTAACAGAGTTTTTTTTTTTTTTTTTACATGTCACTCTTTATCCGTCCTCTGGCTAAATGTACAATCAGTTTGTTAATTGTACACAGGTATTTCTAGTGTGAAACACGTCAATCTGTTCTATTTTAGGCTCGTCACTATCAGACCCCTGGTTTCAGCTCGGGTTCAGCAGAGCATGGCCAGTTCAGTGGTGGTCAGAGTGTTCATGAGCCCTATGGGGTTGCCCAGGCCCAGCACCCCTCCACCTACGCCCCTGGACCGTCTGTACCCGTCAGCTTTGCCAGCAGTTCTCAGATCAGAGGTTATTACAAACAGCCCTTAAGAAATCTTCACTAATATTCACCATTTTGGATCCAAGTTTTTTCATACTTAGTTCTAAACTTGCATCTGTAGCAGGTTAGACTTCTTAAATGTTTGTTGGACTTAATAAGATGATGTTTCTTGGTTTGTCTCAAGGTGCATCTGCATTCCAGGCCATGCAGTACCTTCCCCACCAGCAGCCCGGATACCCTGTCCACAGTCACTTCACCTCCCAGCCTGGTCTGTTACTGTTACAGCCACAACCAAATGCATCACACAGTAATCACAAAACAAACAGTTTCAATAGTAACCTTTATTTCTGGTGCAGGATACATCCCTGGAGCAGGAATACCCCTCCAGAAGCAACTGGAACATGCCAACCAGCAGTCCGGCTTCACTGATGCAGTAAGAAACCCATGTTCATAAAGAGACAGATGGGGTTTACAATCCAGGTTATCTAAAACGAATTGAAAAAGACTGAGAACTTTGGATCTGACATGTCTCTGTCCTTTGCACGGATGCTTTCTCAGGGTGCTTTGAGGCCTATGCATCCCCCTGCCATGCATCCCTCTGCTACGGGTTTGCTGCCGACGCCATCGATGGCTGTTCAGATCCCAACAGCGAAGGTAAAGCTCATTCTACTTATGGTCAGTGATGTATTCAGACCCTGTTCTGATATTAAAACTGTATTCAGGTAAAAGTATCTGTTTTTGTTCATTTTACAGCTTTACAAGTTTGGGCTCATTTGAATGACTTTATAACCTGTTGGGAGCTTAATCTACACTGATGCAGCATATTCTACAAGATCATCATGTTTGTAGTTTGTCAAGAACCATGTTTGTCTAAAAAGTCAGAAAATAGGCCTGTTTTCAGCAACAGTGAATCAAAACAATAAATCTGTGTACTTTGCATAAGAAGGAGGAGAAAATATGGCCGATGGGTCAAAACCGGCCCACAGGATGAATTTGCAAAGTTAAATTACACAGAAAACATTGACAGTCAAGTTGTATTGAACATAAAGTTGGAACGCTGTTTTTTCCAGTCCCAGATGCTTGTTACAACATGTTTAGTGTATTTGTAGATCCACTGTGATCTGTAAATTGTAATGCACATGTGTAAATAATAAACTGAGGTATAATATTGTTAAAATTGCAATTATTTTTCTTAAGAAATTTCAGGTTGTTTGTGGTTATTCAGGCTATTCATATATATTTTTTTAAAGGATAGTTTGTAAAAATTTTCATAGTGTAAAACATAGATTATCATAAATAATGACAACTCCAAATATTTCTATTATTTTACTGGTCTGGCCTGCTTGAGATAAAACTGGGCTGTATGCGACCCATGAACTAAAATGAATTTGACACCCGTATTATAGATGTCTAAAATTGAGTCTAACATGATTACAAAGAAAAAAAGCTTCAACGCTGTGTTTTAAAAGCTTGTTCTGTCATCCAGTGTTACATTTTCTGATAAATGAAGTGGTGTAAAAAGTACAATATTTGCCTCTAATATGTATTAAGAAACAAGTTGTATGAAATGGAAATTGTCAAGTACAGTCCAGTTGTTTGCCTCTGTAGTGGCGCCACCTATAGGCCACACATCTTAAAGCATCTAAAACCATGTAATTCCATAGACTTTAATCACAGTCCATGATTAGTTTTTGGGCAAGATATAAGTTAAAGTGTAAATTCTGTTTTCATAGAATCTGTCTTTTTGTAAAACTGTGCATCTCGAGTCTAAAAGAGCATCATTTTCTCATGGCGTTGTTGTGTTTTCCCGCCTCCAGGCGCCATTCCAGAGCTCTCCTCAGGGTGCTCCTCGCCATGGCTTCCTCCCTCACACCCAGAACAGCCAGAGATTTTACCACCATGGCAAGTAACCTCTCCACTTCTGCAAACCCCATCACTGCGCTCAAGAACCCGACGGACGAATAACGGATCGTTAAATCTTGCTGCGTCTGATTTGTGTTCCTTCTTTCTTTTGTATTTTGACTTTATTTCGTCAGCGGTCATGACTTTAACGTGCTTCAGCTGCGATTTTAACACAACTTTGACTTCAGTTTGTTGGAGAAGTAGGTTTTTATTTCGATGTGAAGCCATTCAGGAGGTGCGTACGTGCACTCAACTGTGAATATGTTGTAAAGAGCGAGGCTGCATGATGTTTTCTAGCTTTTTTAAAGAGCATCAGGGGCGGGTTTAATTCAACATAGACCCTGAACTGGGAACACTTATTTTGTTTTAGCAAACTTATGTAAAGTACTAGAGCTGAAATGTAACGTTAAACTGTGTTGCGGATTTCTGGTTGATCACATTACACCCATATCAAATGTTTTAAGTCTCTGCTGTTTATGTTGCTAAATAAAATGAAAAGTAAACGTCGCCTCCAACAGTCTGCGTCATTTTTATCTCGAGTCGACCTCCTGAATCATCGCGTCAGAGTTTGTGAGTACGCCAAATAATAAGCCGTTGGAGTCATTTCTCCAGACCGGTCTGCCAAAAAGAATTTTAATGAAGATCGAGATTTGGCTGAAAGGACTGACATTTTAAAGCCTCGAGACAAAAAGAAACTGAATCCTGTGTGCCATGTTGGTAACCTTCATTTAATAGACAAGTTTCAGGTGATAAATGTTCCATAAAATAACAGCAGAAGGAGGGGCTTGTCCAGATGAATCCCGATGGAAACGTGCCACACAGAAAAGACTAAACGAACTTGGATCCTGTATGACACACTTCCCGTGCCAGACTTTCAACTTTGGCACGAACTGAACAAGCCTCAACAGAACAATGCAGACTTAGAGTTGAAGCCCTTGATAAAACAGAGGGACATATATATATTTGTATGTATATAAAAAAACAATGACTGTTACAGCTTTCCTCCATCGAGCAGCTACAGAAGTGTCAGTTTGTGAGACCCTCTTCTACACCGTTAGCACGTCGGGACTCGGGAGTGGTTTTATTTGGTGTTCATGTGCTGCACGTATAGAGAGTATTCTTCTTTAACATTTGGCATTTCCAATTATTTATTAAAGTTCTCTAATTAAACCCAAAGCAGGGCCAGGTAACAGAGTGAGAAGGGGACAGAGAGAGTATGAAAAACAAAGACAAAAAAAAAAAAAGAGAGGGACGATAGCATTGACGAGGCAATATTCCCCTCCTTTGCCCCGGGTCCAGTGCATCTCGTTTGCCCCTGAAACAGAATTAAACACAACAAAAGAAAAGGGAAGGAGTGAGAGGAAGGAAAGAAAAGTGAGAAGCCAGAGACAGACGATGAAACGCAGTCTTTGAAGAAATAAAATCATAAAAAAGAAACATGAGGGTGAAATATTTTAATGTGACAATTAGTGTTGGAACTAACTGAGCCATTGCACATCGACAGTTTTTTTTTTTTTTTTATGTAGAATATTTTTTTTTGCGTGGATACTTTATTCTACAGCCCACAGTTTGAAGGTTAAGAAAGTGCATAAAAAGAAATATTTCAACGCTACAACATCGTTTTTCTTGAAGGGAATACAGAGGCTGCAATCAGCATTCGCAGGCTGTAAAATGAAGTTCGACCCACAACTTCATCAACCGCACACAAACAAATACAACAAAGCTCAGAAATACAATATGAACTGTAAGCTTCCATTTGTAATAGTGCTGCATAAAAATGATACACATGCTTGTAACAGTGTTAACATGAAAAAAAAACTAAAACAAGGTACATTAAGGGGCAGGCAAATCCGCTTGCTCAGTAACCAATACTTTACAACTATAACAGTTTCAGTCCTAAAACGTTCAGATGAATACGTCCAGTTCCAACAAATATACAAAACAACAACTTTGCAGGTCATTACGGAATGCAGTAATGTAGAGAAACATCTGAAACATTATATATCCAGTATATCACTCAATGTGCATAATTGTAAATAAACACGTTGAAATTGTACGTGGCCTGTTATTTTAATAAAAACAAAAGGTCAAATCAAGGGCTGGGTATCAAACTTCAATATTTTAACAGCACTGACACTTACTGTTTCAATACAGAATGTGAAGATTAATGTGTGAACAAGCTCGGCAGGAAACGCACAACTGCACAACCGACAGCATTTTATGTGCGGATAAAATTAAAGTGCATAAAAAGAAAAGGTTTGAGCCAATGCTACAACAAATACAGAATCCTATACCTAGGAGATATAAATATAATTATATTTAATTTATTATAGGGCTGGTCAATAAAATAGATTGACTATATACATTTTTCCTTCGTCTTGAGGGTTTATTTTATTCCCACTTCCACATGTTTAAGTTAATTCTACGATAGCTTGACGTTGAACATTTTATGATGGGAATTGTTTGGAACATTAATCGTTTGAGTCATGTTCATCCTTTTGTACAAATGTGATACTGTGTTACGTCTTTCACATCATTTTCATCTTGTTACATCTTTTGCATCATTTTCCTGCTTCTTCTGATATTTTTGTTTTACCTTGTTTTCACCTTCTCGGGCCTTTATACATTTTAATCTTACGTCATGTTTGTGTCTTGTTGAATTTTTTTTTTTACATCTTTGTCTATTTGTCTTGTTTTGTTGTGTCTTTGTTATTGTTTGTGTCTTTTTACATTGTAATATAAAAACATGTGCAAGTCTTGTATCTTTTACTTCATTTGCTTTCCTTCATCTTGTTGTGTTTTTCCCTTTTTGTCTCATTGTCATTTTTATTTTTCCTCTTGTTACATCTATTTACAACACTTTCATCTTGGTATTAAATAAACACTAAATAATCACTACAAGTTTATTTTCATCTTGCCGAGTCTTGTGCAAAATATTGAAAACCGCAAATAACTGTGTGGTTTCTTCAGTGGTCCCTTGGGTCCGAAAATCAGCAACTGTAAACATTTATTGCAATGATAATCGGTATCTACTGGAAACATTTTTAGCCATGTTGCCCAGTTGTAACTTCACCACTTCTAGAAGTGAATCTCATTCGTGTCAGTGCTATTCCTTTATACATTTATTAAATATATTATCTCTACAGTCATAAAGTCATAGTAAATAGGTTTATTGTTATGTTGGGACAGTGGTTTTAAGTGCCACTGCTATATAGTTGGTATTTTTCAGAGTGGGGGTGTCAAACATACTGGCCCCAAAACTGGCCCCCTAAAAGGTCCAATAGGTCAGAGCAGTAAAATAATATTATAACAAGTGGTGCCAGGCACAACAAACCCTGGCCCTCACACAGATTTCACCCATTATAAGTAAATGGGAAGATTTTAAAAATTCATAAAAAATTTTGAACTTTGACCTACTGTTCCCAGAATGTAATGAGATCCATTCTGGATCACTGGTAATCTATAAAGTCAATTTAATATGAATTCAACAAATAGTTTTGCTGCTACAGACATTTGAAATTTTGCCCATTATAAGTAAATGGGGAAATTAAAAAAAAAAAATTCATAAAAAAACTTAACTTTGATCTACTTTTCGAAAAATGTAAGGAGATCTATTCTGGGTCACTGGCAATCTATACACCAGATTTGGTATGAATTCAACAAATAGTTTTGCTGCTAGAGTGTTAACAGACATACAAACAAACAAATCGAACCAAAAACAATACTCCTTGCCAGAAAAAAATTAAACCTCACATCTTCCATTATGTTCTGTTTTATCAGACATCATGTGGTGGTTTCCTTAATATCATTTCTATTTTTGAATCCAATAATGGATGTGAACATTGTCTTAAATAGTCTTAAATTTCACTTGTTGAAACCTGCGAATTTGCAAACATAAAGGGTGTCAAACTCATTTTCAGTTCGGGTTCCACATACAGACCAATATGATCTCAAGTGGGTTAGACCAGTAAAATACTATCATACTAACCTATAAATAATGACAACTACAAATTCTTCTCTTTGTGTAATGTGTAAATGATAAACTAAGGCATAATATTGTTCAAATTGCACTTTTATGTTTTTGCACTAAAACAGACAAAAACCTGGAGTTATTATTTATAGGTAATTATGCTACTATTTTACTGGTCTGAGCCATTTGAGATCATATTGTCCTGCATGTGGCCCCTGTACTAAAACCAGTCAGACAGCCCTGGTTTCTGTCTGTATTTCAGTCAAAGTGTCGGTGCTGGTTCTGATTCTGGATGTGTCGGACCGATACCCAGCCCTGGTGGATCTAAACATGCAGCTTCAGCCTGGGATGTGGCTGTAGGAGTTGCCTCCCCCTTGCTCCTCTGATGAACTGTACATGTACAGGACACCACACACACTGCACTGGCATGGCACATGCTGCGGCCCGTGGTGTGACACACACACATACACACACACTCATACACTCACACACACTCCAACAGACACACACACTCCTCTGGAGGCAGGCTTGGGTCAGCTGCGAGTCATTACAGCTGTATTTACCTGCAGTGGCTTATTTACCCAAGGCTTTGATACCGATTGCAGCTTCTTCATCCATTGCATTAAGAACGGTGATCTGAAATAGAATAGAATAGAGTAAATCATTATTGTCACTGTTACAGGAACAATGAAAATCACTTCAGCAGCTCTGTTCTGTTTAGCAACATTCTTAAAGTGGATAAGATAAGATAAGATAAGATAAGATAAGATAAGATAAGATAAGATAAGATAAGATAAGATAAGATAAGATAAGATAAGATAAGATAAGATAAGATAAGACATTATTCATCCCACCATGGGAAAATTACACTCTTATCAGCAGCAAATACAAAAAAACAAAATGCAAAGAAGACAGACAGAAAAACATACAAGAGTGAAGCATGACATATAAAGAGAAAAAAGAAAAATCTGCTCTGCATATAAATATTAATATACATTTATATTTAAATGTATATTTTAAATGTATATAAATATTTACAATATAGTTGCACATGGTGTGATATGGAAAAGGGGGGGATTACTGGGAACTACTGTATAGTCTAAAAAATATAAAAAATTATCAGAAATATACTGAAAATATATATTGAAAAATATATATTACAAAACTACAAAGAAACACTTAAATACATAAAAGGCCAACTCCATCAAATAGAAGAAATATATACAACATACAAGTACATATACATGATAATAAAATATAGGAACAAGCGACACAGTGAGTGTATTCAGACCCTTCATTTCACCACAGGCTTCTCTCTGTTAACATCAACAGCACTACCTGTCAACATGAACACTCTAAGGCGATCTGATTTACTACCAGCTTTAATGTGTCTGCTTCCCGTATATACATAAATAAATAAATAAATAAATAAATAAATAATGCTGAGTGAGAGCGGCCTGTTCCACTAATGTACTGTTCATCCATCCATTGTACATTTTGAGCCACAGATACGAGAAAACAACCTGGGTTGAAGATCCCAATCATATACTCATATTCCTATCTTTCCACCCATAGATCTAAAAAAAAAATTAAGATCTTCTCTAAATGCTAAACTTTTCCGTCAGCCAGCAAATGCCTGGTTTTATAAATACACAGCCTGTATGAAATACGTGGATGTAGCCACTGTGACATTGCCTGAGGGTTTATACACCGGAATTTGGTATTTTAGCGTCCTTATTTATTTATTTATTTATTGCTATAGTTTTGCTTGGGAAGAGACAGTGGTGAAACTCAAAAAACTAATCATTAGCTTCATAGCACAATTACTTAATTACTATAGTCATGTTTTTTTTTTCAGGTCATAGTCAATGATGACAAATTAATCAGCAGTATTAGGAGAATAAAGTTATGCAGAAATTACAATTTGACTAAAACTGACATAGCCAATTATGCTATGAGGCTAATGAAATGCTACTGATAACTGACTGAAAACACTGACGGCTAGCTATGAAATGTTATGTTTAAAACCTCTAAGTAACTGATACTTGGTAAATGTTAGCTTTGCATTAGATATAAACACACATAAGAGTGAGCTTTTAAATATTTCTTGACCATAAACTCAATAAAAGTCATGGACATAGTGCATTAATGCTGTTGCCATCTTATGTTTTTCTGCTTGATTATAGTAAAGTGGTGAAACTTGCCAAACTAATACTAATGCTAACACTGGTCAACAAGTAAAATGCCTCCAGAATAAAAGTAGTGAAACTTTACCAAGTTTGAGTCACTAATAAAGGCAAATAAAGTCCAAATACGTGGTTGGTTTTTCCAAAATACAGTTTTGGGTCAAAATGTGAAATAGAATTAATGATAGAATGGGTTTTACTCCAAAGGAATGTTTGTCTCAGAGCAAAACACTGTCTGTTCATTAGAATGCATTCACTTTACTGGTTATTTATTGTGGAACATTTAGAAATCAAATGGATAAATGGGCATTAACCAATATGTATGTCTTTATCATATACTTTGAAAACATCAGCACATGCACTTTTACATTTGTTTTCAATTCATCTTATTAAAGTATGTGAAATTTAGCACATTTATTCTGAAGCAGACAATTAATAAAATTAAAAAACAAACAAACAAAAAAAGCAGTGTTACATCCTGAAATCATAGACCAAGAACTTGGAAATGTTACGTTTAAAAAAAAAAAAATCACAAAGCTGTTTATCTAGATATTAAATGACAACATGTATGTAAGGGTTTGACAACAATAATGTCAAGTAAACACAATGTTTAACCAGATTAATCATCATCTGACAAAACACATAATGCTAACGTTAGCTAATTTAAGTAACTGTAAATTTCATGAAAACATTTACATAAGTAATAATTTGATTAATAAAAACGTGAAGAAAAAAATACATATTCAGGAAAACATCCAACAGAGCAGATGAGAAAGTGTTGAGCCTCTATTAGCTCTAAAATCTTATTAACAGATTAATAATTTATCCGAGTAAGTACACTCACTGTATAAAAGAGGCTCTACCATGACATCACTAATTGATTTTTTGGACTTGTCTTTCAGAGTGTTAGTTTTGCTGTGTGCTTGTCATCATTTTGTGTTTCTGGAGCCATATTTTTCCTGTATCCAAAGGGTGGAGCACAAACACTAGGTTACAGACACATAAAAGTGTTAACTTCAGAAAATATTTGTGGTTTTGTTATTGTAGCTATTAAACGCATCTACAGTCGATTCATCTGTTAAAAAAAACATGTCATTCAATAAACAGAAGCTGAAAATCTGACTTTGAAAGTGAATGAGCTGTAAATGAAACCTGTCTGTCAGCGCCCACAGAGCCTCCTATTAACCCTGGAGTTGTATTCACAGGAATTATTTACACACTACTAGAATTAGAGCAGGGGAGTCAAAGGTACGGCTCGTGGGCCAAAACCAACCAGTCGAAGGGTCCAATCTGGCCCGTAGGATGAATTTGTGAAATGCAAATGTTACACTAAAGATATTAACAATCAAGGATGTTAAACTCATTTTAATTCAGCTTCCACATTCAGACCAATATGATCTAAAGTGGTAACATAATAATCTATAAATGACAACTCCAAAATTTTCTCTGTTTTAGTGTTAAAAAATTAAACTTACATGAACATTTTACATTGACAAACTATCCTTTCACAAAAAATCTGAATGATCTGAACAAAATATGAACAACATGAAATGTTTTAAGTAAAGTAAATCTAATTGTAACAATATTATACCTGTTTTGTGTATTTGTAGATCCACTGTGATTAGTAAATTGTAAAGTACATGGATAAATGTTAAAATTGTACTTATTTTCCTTAAAAAATTTCAGGTTATTCATGGTTGTACATGTTATTCACATACTTTGTAGATGTAACACATTTTCATGATGTAACTTTACTCTTCACTGCTATTATTTTACTGGTCTGACCCATTTAGGTCATATTGGGCTGAATGTGGAACCTGAACTGAGATGAGTTTGACGTCCCTGGGTTACACCATCACAGTAGTTTGAGCGCCCCCTACAGGCAGGAATATCTACCATCTACAGTCTCACATCAAACCCAAACAGATGTAACCTCCTGTTAATGCGGAGACTGAAATTATACTAACACAACAGACATAAACTTTACTTTATCCTGCAAAGTCTGAGGTTGATCCATTATGAAAAAGTCTGAATTATTATTACTGCTTTCTTTCAGTTCTATAAAACACTTAAAATAAAAGATAGAGTAAAATGAAATGATAGTTTATATATGTAATGTAATTTTACTTTTTTCACTGTCTGACCCACTTGAGATCATATTGGGTTTACAGACTAAAATGAGTTTGACAAACCTGGTCTACATGAAGCCAAGTAGACTGTAGCGACTCCTGGATTAAAGTGACCTCATATTTACAGAGAAATCAACACTTTCTGTTGAATTTTTTGTTTTACTGTAGCGACAGCACTGACCAGGATTTCCTCTCCAGCTTCGTGCTTGGTCTCTATCTCTTTGCCCAGGTCTCCTTCTGGAATCTTCAGGTCTTCTCTCACCTCCCCGCTGTCCTGGAGCAGGGAAAGGTAGCCATCTTGGATTCCAATCAGCTGGGACGACAAGGAAACAAAAGAGATGTAAGACAGGGAGCTTTAATCCTGGGAATATTTCACCTCAGGTCTGCAGATTCTGGGCTGTGATTCACAGCTTTATCAAGTCTCTTTCATGAACAAACAGAAAACTTTTTATGTTTACACTAGAAAACATCCTGTTCACAGATCCTGCTGTTGTCGACATAAACCTCTATCAAATGTCACCCAGATCAGACGGTCTTATTTGGACAAGTGCAGACATTAAATCCTGACATAAGGGTATGGGAGCGATGGAACTCTGTAGTTTCACCTCAACAGGAAATCCTGCACCATCTGCATTTCAGTTTGGCAAGCTATAAGCATTCCACTGCAGGGCTGTGTTCTAATCGCACTGGTTTGATCAGTTATGGTGGGAATAAACTGCCTATTTTGGAACATATCAGGTTTTTGAGTCTCCCCACAGGAAAAGGTGTTTCTAAAATCCAACACCGTGCAAAAATAGACTTCGATTAGACAGGGTTGGACAGTATGCAGAACCGATTTGAGGAATCAAGTTTTTAGGTTTTAATTGATGTGAAAAATGCTTAAATCTTACTGACAATTACTGTGATCCCAGAAGCACAGAGATACAAAAACTGGGAAAAATGGATGATACACAAAAGTCAAACTGGTGACATGATTGGAAAAATATGTGACAAATGACTGGATTTTCCAAGCACTGTCTGTCCTACGCCATACTGTTTTCTTTTTTTTTTTTCTTTTTAAATTAAGATTTAAGAACAGTTAAATCAAGATAAGAGCTTCCTTTATTGAGCAGCAAAAACTGAAAATACAACCAGTTTATTTTTCATAATACAGTCACTGTGAATACACTGTGTTTTTAACTTAAGCCATTAACAAAAATACCAAATACTCAATAACTGTCATTTTTAACCTTTAAATGCCTTGTGTGTAATGTAAACAAACCATATTTTTGGGGCAAAAAACACAAAAAACAACTTTTTCAATATACTACATAAAAATTGGATTACTTTTTTTTGTAGCCTGGCATATGATTAACAGTAAAATTGGTAAATATACTTTATGGTGTAAAATCTCTCATTGCGCATTTTAACACACTTTGGAGAAGGGTGCTAGCATAGTAATTTTCCATTGTTTACAATGTGCAGGAATCGCACATGTGTCCGTCAACAGACTCATTCAGAGACATCCTCTTAGATAAAATAAAGACCTCTTTCTATTTCTCACATTGCAATAATAATGTTCCTACAGTTTCTAAGAACTCAAAACAAAAGCCCCATTTTTCAGTGACATAATTTGTGAGTGTAACTCTCTAAAGTACAAGAAAAAAACCTTTGACTAGGCTCACATCAGTTCATATTATGGAATAAAACAAAAATAACAGAACAAATATTAGTAAGAAACTACAGTATGAGGACTGTTACACTAGCCTGGCCAGCCATCCGGTTTACTCAGTGTATTCAATACTGACAAAACAGTTTGGAACCGGTCCATTCGCTGTGATTTGTGCCCAATCTCTTTTATACCGGACCAATCATGAGTCTTGGGGGCGCGTGTTCCGCAAATGCATCATATGCACCGACTTCTTTTTGTTGCGAATCAAAGTCAGTTCCAAGTCTGCAAATCTCTTTGTTTGATTCAAAAATAAGCATTGAATTACAGATTACACCCTGTATTCTTAAGTTTCTCTGACAAAAGCATCATGTCCGTCTTATCTGTGATTGGTTTACTCGGTGCCTGTTAGTCCCGCCTTCATATTTGGATTCAAGCCCTGCGATTCCAGACGGATTTCTCATTGAGAAAGACGGATGGCTGGCCAGGCTACTGTTGCACTACTTCACAGTGAATTAAAATCAAATGGACATGTATTAGAAAGTCTTGTTTAAATATCTTCATTTCTTCTCCATACTCGAGAGAAATATATGCATGAGTAGGCGTAAGTTTTCATTTTCTTTGTGAGCATAAGTCTGCAAGACTCAAGTTAATTAATGATCCAAGTACAATCTGTCCCTTAGTGACTGTTGTTTCCTAGTTTATGATGGACTAAAAACTCATTCCTCAGTAAGTGTTCATCTGTTCTTAACACCTGCATAAAGCAGACTGGGTACCTCACCTGGTAATCCATTCTCTTGATGTTAGGGACGTCCATGTTGTGGGTGGAGGGACAGATATCTTCATACTTCTTACCAGAGAAGATGTCGATACCAACCAGGTGGACCTGCACAGACACAGCAACAAACATATTCTGTTGTAAAGAGCATAATTGAAAAAGATTCAAAGATAAAAAGAATGATTTTAAGTTGTCGATTCACTGAGTTCACAGGACATACAGAGAATTGAGATGCCATTACTCTCTCACCTCGCTATTTAAATGTCATGCAGTTAGGAAAGAGGTAAAAATAGAATACGACTAAATACAGCAGTGTAAAAGATGGATGGATGGATGGATGGATGGATGGATGGATGGATGGATGGATGGATGGATGGATGGATGGATGGATGGATGGATGGATGGATGGATGGATAGATAGATAGATAGATAGATAGATAGATAGATAGATAGATAGATAGATAGATAGATAGATAGATAGATAGATAGATAGATAGATAGATAGATAGATAGATAGATAGAGACTTAATTGATCCCAAACTAGGAGCAAAATACAACATAAGATTAACAATAGAATACAAGAGCACACACACTATGCATAATAAATTAGAAGTATAAAAGACAGAAATGGTAGAAAATTCAGACAATAAAACAGTAAGGTGCAACACTAGATTGTAATGTGCAATATAAACTATAAGTATAAGATAAACTATAATAGAATATAAAAGATATAAATCAAACCTATTTAAAATAACTGCGTTAGTGCAATACAGTGATGTAATAATCTCTTGAAAATAGTGAAGAAAGGATTACATTGCATAGACTAAACTTTGGAAAACTACAGCAAAATAGTAAAGACAACCAGTGCATTGTGGGATATTAATAATAATAAGTGTCTATTCCAGACATAAAGAGGTAGACATCAATTAATAAGAGTCTATATAAGGAAAAAACTCATCATAGAAGTAGGATTTCTGTTTGCACCTTTTATTACAGTCAGCTTTTCCCTGCATCTTTAATTCTAGACGTCAGCTTCCACTGTTCCATCATTTTCCTGTCCAGGGCTTTAGGTTCTACTGACCTTAGCGTGGCCGTGCTTGCCAGTCTTGGAGGTGGACATCTCGACGATCTTGCAGGGTCGGCCTTTCAGCACAACGAAGCCATTTTTGCGCAGGGCCGAGCACTGCATAGGGTAGGTGGCGGATGCTCCAGCATCACCTGTCTGGAAGTCCAGCTCTGCATCTGCCATCCTGCTGTGGGTGAGACACGGAACAAGCACTCACACCTGGTTCAGGTAACACAGACCCTGCAGTAGAAGTAGAAGTACAGGGGTTTTTCAGACACCTGTGGTTGTGTTTGGGGTTTTATTCATTACAACACATTCTTTAGTTTATATCAGCATTTCCCCCTGGTTTCCTTTTCTCCTGTGATAAAATTTGCCATTTTTCTACAGAAAGAAATCATTTTATGTCAGATGTGGCAAATTCATTTTAGTTCTGGGACCACATACAGAACAATATGATCACAAGTGGACAGGACTAATAAAATAACAGTAAGAAATGTAAAATTGCATTATGGAAATGTTTACATCTATAAACTGCCCTTTAAAAAATGTGAATTAAATGAACAACCACAAACAACCTGAAATTTAAAAAAGCGCAATTTTAACAAAATTACACCTCAGTTTAGCATTTACGCATGTGCATTATAACTTACAGATCACATTGGATCCACAAATACACAAAACATTTAGTAACAGACATTATATTGTTAAAATTGCACTTATGTCTCTTAAGACATTTCATGCTGTTCATATTTGTTCAGGCTATTCACATTTTTTTTATGAGTTTGTAAAAGTAAAGATTTCCATGTCATTTTACTTTTTTAAACTAAAACAAAGAGAAAACTGTGTAGTTGTCATTATTCACAGGTTATTATGACAGTATTTTACTGGTCTGACCCACCTGGTCTGTATGTGGAACCTGAACTAAAAGGATTTTAACACCACTGACTGCTAATTTCTTATTTCACAAATTCATCCATGGGCCAGATTGGACTCTTTGTCAGGCTGGTTTTGGCCCACAGGCCTTAAGTTTGACACCCCTGTTGTATGTCATATCATACACCCAAAAATCTTAAAGAAAAACTTGCTAAAGAAATGCAGTGAGGATGAACTACACAAAGCTGTTAGACTAATTTTTCTTTTAACTTTATGCTATGTACTATAATCTGTATGAGTATGTATTTTATGTCATCATATACTGTAATACACTTATGTACATTTTTATACCTTTTAATCGCTTTTCTAGCATCCGAATTTTATTCATCCGTTTCATGCCTGCCACAGAGACTGGAGATGGAAATTAGAGTTGTAATCTAGTACAGAGCATCTTTACTCTGTGTCTAATGTTTTCTGTACATGGTTTCATGGTACAAATAAATAAATTGAATTAAATTTATTGAAAATGGTACACCTTCTACAATCTTACTGGTAGAAAAAACCCTCCGAGTCTGGGCTGTTGATTCATTTTGAGTCATGTAAAATTGTATTGTTTTATCTTTATGGATCCAGATTATATTCTATTTCTAATGGATTCTTAAGCATTGGGAGATTTTTTTTTAAAGTGCTGGTGATTTCCTCTGAAATTGGGGCAGCTATTGCTCACACATTTGCTGCATAGAAATACATAAACATGATTGATTTGTTTAAACCAAAGACAATCCATGACATTATTGTCATTTCCCAACCAAATCCACCATATTCAACGACCATTTCTGACCTTATTTTTAAACCTATTATCTTCAAGTCTGTTTGTATTCTATTGTCCATTCATTAAAAAAAAACAAAACAAAACAACACATTCTGAATCGCATGCACTCAAAACAGTTGTAATGATGAGAAAATGAATCCAAATCCTTGCAGTACTGTATGTCTTACGGGTCAGGGAAATTACTTTATTTCAGAGGTGGCAAACATACGGTGTGTGGGCCAAAACCGGTCTGCCAAAGGGTCCAATCCAATCCATGGGATGAATAGGTCACATGCAAAAATTTACACATACAGACCAATATGATCTCAGGTGGGTCAGACCAGTAAAACACTATCATAATAACCTATTAATGACAACTTAACATTTTTGTCTTTGTTTTAGTGTAAAAAAAGTAAAATTACACAAAGATGTTTGCATTTACAAACTATCATTTCACAAAAAAGTGAATAACCTGAACAAATATGAGCGACCTGAAATGTCTTATGAAAAATAAGTGCAATTTCATCAATATTCTGCCAATTACTAAATGTTTTGTGTATTTGTAGATACACTAGTGATCTGTAAGTTGTATCGCACATGTGTAAATGATAAATTGCGTCATAACGTTATTATAATTGAACTTATTTTTATTCAAAAATTTCAGGCTGCTAACCTTTTTTCATGTTATTCACATTTTTTTTAAAGGTTAGTTTGTAGATGTGAGCATTTTCAACACTGTTATTACAATGTTACTGTATGTGGTCTCCAAACTAATACAAATTCAGTACTCCTGATTTAATGCGTTATTGTTTTTCCTCTAAATCCACCATATTCAATGGCCATTTCTGACTATAGTTTTAAACCAAGTCATGTCAGATTTGTTTTTATTAGTATTTTTCATTATTTTAAAAAAAAAAAAAAAATCATATTCAATCACATCCATTCCAAACAATAAGATAAAAAAAATTAATCCAAATCCATGCAAGACAACTTACTTAAATGTCTAATATAAAGTGTTTATTCATTTTGGTGTAGTATGATTTTGCCTTTCAGTGCCAATGCCAACACTATAGTTAAGGGAAAGGCTGAAGCTTTCATATTTGACTGGACTGGACTGCTCAGACTTTCCTATGACTGCTTTCTGAAGTCCACACCCTGAACAGTATTTATTATTTATCTCAGTAACCTGCAGTGTTTATATAAATTAAAATCATGATGAGAGGCAGCTTTCAGAACAAGACAAGTATTTAAAGAGATAAAGTAACTGAAACGGGGCATCTGATAGCCGAAAATAACAAATAAACTTAGAATTAAAACGAATTACCATGTAGAGTGGCACTTTATTAGCTAGCGGCTATTACTTGTTAAGGTAGTTAGCTTAACCGTGCGGCTACGTGTCACCTGCTAACCGGTAACTGTTGAACTTTTTAACCGGCTGTCGTGACCCGGTTCAGCCCGGACCACGAACTGCCACGAGTACAATAAGGCTGACCACTAACGGCAGGGTGTATGGTCTAAATAAAACACATATAATGTAAGAAAAAAACATGTTAAAACTTGTGGGAGTTTCTTGCTAAATGACACTGGCTGTCACGGGGTTAAACATTAACTAACGTCCGCTAATCCGCGCTAATTACCCATAAATCAATTCTCCAGCAGCCGTTAGTTGTAGCTACTGTGGTCGTTTAGCTAACTCTGGAGAACAGCCGTAAAAAAAAAAAAAAGGTGAAATATCAGGGTTAGGTGGTGTACTGGGGGGTTGTGTGGTGCACGGTACGTCCGCAGTGTTTAAAGGGACGGGCGGACTGCGGCCTAGTGCGTACTGAACGTGCCCCGGCCCGTCGTCGGTAACGTCGGTCCGTGTCCCCGCATCCATGCGCACTGGTAGCGCTCAGGCCCTGGCCCTCCAGACGCAGACACCCAGCAAATATTAAAACCCTCGACACGCTACAACCTGCCGCAATACTGCGGGAAGACGTGGAAGCGACACCGGATGTTCGTAGCCTTCTCCGGCCACCTTCCACGCCCCCAGACCCGGGCAGTGACCAGGATTTGGCCCGGCACTGGACTGTAATGACTAAGCTAATACTGACCATGGCTACTGGATCAGTTAGCTTAATTATCAGGATGTTAGGTTAGTGGTAACCGGTGTGGACGCATACAAGGACATGGAGGTTTATTTTGATAATCATGGTTTAGTAAGGTGGTGGTTTTCCGTTCTAGTTCCATGTCAGACTGCGCCGTGGTAGAATTTCAGATGTGTTGTTATGAGTCCATCAGAGACTCCATCATAAATCATCAGCTCCAGACAGACATGTGCATGGGATAACTCCTCTGCTCAGGCGCAAACACGCCCCATCTATTGGATGTTTTGATAAGGAACTCACCCTGGTGCTAATGGGTGTCTCCGGTGGTCCTGATCGGCCGTGCCCCTCCTCTGTACCTCCCTGTATCGGCGCTAACGGGTCGACTAGCCGGGCTCGGTCTCTCCTCCTCAGTGCTCGTTTGCAGTGTCTCTCCTTTTTTCCGTCTCTCTACGCCTCTCTCATTCCACTGTCCTCTCCCTTCTCTCTGGGTTATGATCCAGATTGCAGTTTACCTCGTTCAGAGGCAACAGGACTGGTGAAGTCAGCTGCAGGGCCAATGAGATCCACAGCCCTAAAGCCCGCTTTGTTGAGTATGTAGAGTCTACAGCCGACACTCCACCTTCTCTGTCTGTCCCTCATCAGATCCACATCACCGACAACCGACACACAAACACACACACTCTGCTTCCTCAGCACAGTTTCACAATAAAACCCACCATCGTCTGTACAGTTCAGAGGTGTCAAACTCATTTTAGTTCAGGTTCCACATTCAGCCCAGTATGATCTCAAGTGGGTCAGACCAGTAAAATAACAGAACCTATAAATAACGGCAACTCTCAGTGTTTCTCTCAAATAAGTAAAATTACATTATGAAAATGTTTACGTCTATGAATTACCCTTTAAAAATGTGAATAGCCTGAACAACCTGAAATTTCTTAAGAAAAATAAGTCCAATTTTAACAATATTCTGCCTCAGTTTATCATTTACACACATGCATTACATCTTACAGATCACAGTGGATCTATAAACACATAAAACACTTAGTAACAGGCAGAATATTGTTAAAATTGCACTTCTCATCACTGCGCACTTCATGCTCATATTTGTTGGAGTCCACATTTTTTACACTAAAATAAAGAGAAATTTAGAGCTTTCATTATTTATAGGTTAATATGATAGTATTTAACAGGTCTGACCCACCTGAGATCAGGATTCCTGATCTACACTGTTGTCCATAAAGTTGGAATAAGATATTTTTACCTCTTCTCATGAAATGATTGTGAGAATGTGATTTATTGTTGATAGATAAAGTGTAACTGGGACTCAGTATGTGGTCAAAGGTGATTACTGATCTGCATGAATAGGAATAAAAAGTGCAATGTGTCTCAAAACAAAATTATTCCAACTTTATGGGCAACGGTGTTTTTCATATGGAAACTACCACATTCACACACAGAACTGCTCAGTGTATTGTGTAATTTCACACTGTTTGCTTTGTTATCAAGGAAAATAAACACATTTGTACATAGTCCCTAAAGTCCTAAAAAGTCACTTATTTCTTATCTTGTTCGCACACTTTATTATCTTGTATGAACAAGATAATAACAAGTTGGAACAGGTCATTATCTTCAGAATCAGATTTTTTTTTTTTTGCCAGGTCCAGTCTGAGCAATTTGTCTTGGGAACAGATGCAAAAAAGTGACGGAAAAGGCTGAAGAAAGAAGTAAAATACTATAGTAGTAAGTACTATTTTAAGGAATAAACATACTATTATTATAAAACATATACAGCTATATATATTAAATAATAAAATGACACATAAAATATGGAATAAAGTTAAAAATAGATAAATCATGTACATACAAGGCATAGGTAACTGTCAGGGAGAGTTTATGGTTTATTTTAAGCATTTCTTATAATTCACTTCAGCTGATAGAAGCCATAGCCCTGTGATGAATTAATGACCTCCTCAAGGATTAAACAATTCAGAAAATGAATGAAGGATAAGTCTGGAAGACTGTAATAGAGACATATAGTTTACATACTTAGAGTCAGAAAGAAGTGTATGAATAGCATATGAATACACAATGAAGGCAGGGGAATGAAAACAAAGCACAAAAAAGGAAAGGAAAAAATATGGAAAAATGTTTTATTATTTTTGATTCATTTTTCTGATCAAAAACTTCTTACAAAAATACATCACTTACTACATATTTTAATTGATTCCTCTGGTGCTAAAACGGCCTCTGAAAGTGTAGTCTTGATATAATTATTTGCCTTTTTGCATCTTTTACATCATTTTAATCTTCTGTAAGCTTTTTGTCTGTCAATGTTTTCACCTTTTTGCTTATTTTACACCACATCATTCTTGGTTTGTTGCATCTTTTACATCACATCTATCTTGTTTTGTCGGTTTCATGTTTTACATCATCTCCGTCTTTTTATGTTGCATCTTTTACATTGCATCCGTCTTGTTTGGTGGGTTTCATCTTGTTGCATCTTTTACATCTCATCCATCTTGTTTCATCGGTTTTATCTTGTTGCATCATCTTACAGACCCTACGTTTTGGAGACACATGCACACATGATGAATGTTTTCTCTCATGAGGTGAAGCTTCTTTACGTATGTTTTCTTGCCACGTCGACTCTCTTTTATACTGAAGACGAGGCGCTGTTGCTTCCTGCTTCCTCACGGCTGAATGTGAGGAGTTAACGCTGCTTTTCATCCCAGTGTCCATGAAAGAAACCTCGGCATTTGTGTGGACGTGCGCATGCTTCGCTCTTCATTCTAGTGCAGCATGGCTCATGTCTGGACTTATTTACTCGACAAGGAAGCTTTTATTTCTGCTCATCAGCACCATGACCAAAGCATCTGGTAATGCCATCTCTGCATCTTCTGAAAAATGATCAGCAAGTCATCACTTCTGTATGAATCTACTTGTTATGAAGGCATTTGCAATTGAAAGAGTTAACATTTTTCAATACGTTTCCTAAAATACATGCATGGCCTTAATCAGAGGTTCATGTGTGGTGTATTCAATGTCTTAAGTGTCTTATTAAGGTGAAAAATCTTGGTACGTCTATCTTGAACCTGCAGACAAATCCACCCTGACTTCCTCTTCTTCTTTTTTTTCTTCTGCAGGCTGTGACTTCCTGTGGCTTTGATAATTACACATGTAATTAGTATTTATTCACACCCTTGGCTCCTGCACAGCGCGTGGTTTCCTTGAACTTGGCTGTTCTTTTGAGCCGCCGGGTTAAATTTAGTGCTGGGAGACTGGAGTCGTATGACCTGAGAGCTTTAAGCCTGGAGTTAAAGGCATAGTTCGCATTAAAATCAAAATCCACTGGCTGCTTTTCTTAATCCTGTGTCAGACTGGCTTTTGGTTGGACCCACAGACCTCAGACTTTCAGCAGAACCTATAACAGAAAGAACATTCAAATGACATTAACCTCAGAGAGAAATCCAGGCAATTGCAGAACTACAAAAATGCATGAAAAAAAAAAACTTTAAAGGATATTAGTTCACGATTTAGTTAAATATTTATGCATTTTTGGGAATCCTTTATTTTTACTTATAAAACTCAGTTTTAAGTGAAATCATCTTTATTCAATACATGATTTTTCTTCAAAAATCTGCAAACTGAAGTAATAATTTACTTACAGGGCTTATCATTTAATACATAATATAAATTAAAAAGTTAAACAGGAACATCCTTGTTCATGCATTCTTCTCTTCCAGGCTAATCTACTGTAAAACAACACCATCAGAATGTCCAGATAACACCTCCACTCCATCAAAAACTCTGTATGACACAGAAATCCTGCAATATTAGCTTCTTTTCATTGGCTTGCTGCAAAACCTGCAATTTTTAATACTTTTGCAAACATAAAAATATATTTTTTTCTTCCTTTATTCTCATTATTTATTCATTCATTTTTTATCAATGCAAAATATATGTACCAGCAACACATAATACTCAAAAAAGACAACACAAAAAAGACAAAACCAAGCAAAACAAAACCAAATTTGCAGTTTTTGATGTGATATGTTGATGTATAGATATACGTTAACATACAATATAATATAATAAGCATAATGTATGAAGGAAAATCCACTGAGTCATAACATAACACAATAAGCGATTACATGCACAGTTTAAGTTGCATTAACAACTACTGTTTAAGAAAAAAATCCTCAATTTCTTGTGCATTTTGAGTCACTTAATAAAACTAAAACTGTCAATTAATTATGTCTATTATTTCATAGGATGCAGTTTTTAGATGTTTTTTTTTAATCAGGAATCGATCTACTCATTAAATCAAGAATTATTTAACCTTCTACCTGAGACTGAGTAACAGACCACAGAAAAATATTTGTACATATTTTGTGAAGTGAAATTTACACTGAAATCATTGTTAGATTTGTCCATATTAATCTTGATTTTTTTCTATATATTTGTACATTTCCACATATTTCACTTAATTGTATCATGTAACAGATGGTTGTCAGTTTTATCCGGATATATCCTCCGCCCAGTAAGTAAACATTTTTGCCATTTTACATTAAATAATTGCTTTAATTGGAAACAGTATGATGCAACAGTTTTTTTTTTCCAGATAAATTTTTTTGTTGAAATTTCTTTTTATTTAATATCCTAATAATGCAAAAATGCATTGCTGGGTCTCAGGAGGATATTGTTGAATATAAAGAGGATTTCACGTGGTTAAATAAACCGTAAACATACATAAATCTGTAACAGGTGTCACTTCATCATGTTTTGTTTTCATGTGTGATGTTGGAAGCAAATGTCGCCATCTACTGGTGGACACTGTAATTACTGATTTAATAAAGAATGGATTTTTTTCTTTTTTTTTCCAGATTTGTTTTATAATGCAAACAGTATTTTTCCACCGTTTCTCCAAAGTTCTATATGAGTAAATGTTTCTTACCATTAAGTCATACCATTCTTCTTTCTTATCTTTAAATGATAAAATACATAAGAAATTTAGATGGTTTTGTTATTAACATCTGATAAAAAAAAAATAAATAAAAAGGTTTTACATTCTCATAAAATCATCTGTGATAAGTGTAAAGTTTGAAAAAACTTTAAAAAGTTTCAAAATCCTATATTTCTTTGGCTGTGTGTGTGTTTTGTTAATTTTATGGATGATTTAGCCAGTTTTTGTGTGCATTTTATTTAATTAAACTTAACAAAATAAGTTCAATCTTCAGTCTTACCTTATTATTTTTACATTTAAATGTTAAAATACAGTAATACATTTAATGATATGAGGATTAATTTACAGTATAGCACAGTGGTTCCCAGCCTTTTTTGACTCATGACCCCATTTAACATCACAAATCTGTGGTGACCCCAGACAAAACTGACACATTTTTTTGCTAAAATTAATTTGTTTTTGATCATGCAATAGTTAGCTATACTATGTTGCAAGTAAACGTTAATTTTAGAGGACATTTAGTCTATATAATGTATATTATTATGGGTGGAGGCAGAAAAGCCAGGTGTAGATTACTGCACAAAGTGAGAATTTGATTTTCCTTGGTCAGGATATGTACAGTCAGTCCAGCTTGGATTTACAAGGCTGACAATTAATACTGAACAAACAAGAACTCAAACTGTGAATTATGAAAGAGCTGCAGCATCTGAAACCGACCACAACGAACATTTGACAGATAAACAGAACCACAGTGCTTCAGTTTCAGCTTCACACTTTGTCATGTTTTTAATGTATTGTGATTGTCTCTCTCAACTCACCACATATTTTTTTTATTAGTAAGTTGTTGTTTTTTTCTTAATCAATTATTCGAAATTTCAGGCGACCCCATTTGAATTCCAGGCGACCCCACATGGGGTCCCGACCCCAAGGTTGAGAAACACTGGTATAACACATTTAAATTCATTCCCCTTTTGTTGGGACCTAAGGAGACACATTTTGTCTTTTGAGTCTTGTGCTGATGTCAAAAACCACTGCTTTTAGGGTGATTTGGGGAAAATCTGACTGTTTCTTACTGTACAGACAGTTTATATTACACTAACACCAATATTAATAATGTAATTTAGGCCAAATGGATGTTTTTGTTCTTGAAGTCTGTAAAAACTGTCCATTGAGACTCATAAAAACTGTGGTAAGTGTAAAGTCTGTCATGAACACATCTGTCCCGTTTCAAAGTCCTATATTCCTTTGCCTGTGTTCAGTATAGAACCATATCCTGAAGCTCCATCATAAACACGGCCCTTCCCCTTCTAATATCCGCCTGGTCCGGGTCCTACCTGTCCTCCACCTGGATAAGTTTCCCTCCCGATTGCGTCCGGATCTCCGCAAATCACAGCGCACCCCGGACTCTTGTGAAACCAATTAGGGCGTGGCTTCCTTCCCAGAGCCCAAGGTGGATGTCGGGATAAATACAAAGCTTAGTTGTGAGGAGAAGTTTCGGGAAGAACAGGAGGGAGGGGACTGAAGAGCGAAAGTGTAGGAAATCCGACGCAGCGACCATGAGCGACACCGAGGCGCAGAGCGCACCAGCCCCGGCACCGGTGGAGGACAAGCCGCAGCCGGAGAGGAAAGTTATAGGTGGGTGTCCAACAGTTATGGATCAGGCTCCTAATTTGTCCAACAGCTCTTAAATAACTGTCTGAAATCGGTCCAAAGCAGAAATCTCCTCCTGACATGTGCGTCCTGGTATAAACAGGATGACTTTTTCCCCCTCAAATACTAAAATCCGCTCGTTATCTGTGTTTTTTCGGGTGTTTTTCGGCAGGAATGTGTTGGAAATGACATTTAAGAAGTCGGCCATTCTTTGGCACCGTGTTGTTTCGGTTTTTAAAGAAACACGTGTCCAGAGGCTGATTTTTACGCGCAAAAAGTGGTGCGTAGAAGTTTTAATCAGCTGATGAGCTGTTAGTTAGTGAAACGGTTTAAAATGATTGTGTTGTTTTGGGATTACACTGTAGGTTGTAAGTAAACAACTTTTCAACGTGTTTACAGTCTATTTTTCGCTTTTTAAGTTGAACACTGAACATTTGACCTGAATTTTCTTTATCAGCTGTACCGCGCGCCCTGAAAGGGTCTCGTGCGCGCGCCCCCACAGGTGCAAACAGTTGACGTCCACGCCAAATGTCCCAATTAAATGCGTTAAAGGCCGTTTTTGTACAGAAAAGCCCACGGAGGAAACAGGAATGCGGGGTTTTTGTGTCTGCGTGTTGTTGTGACCTTTCTGTGGTGAAAACGTGTCGTAGCCCTGACCTGGTTCCAAAGTGTTTGACTGTTAATGATTGACGCGCGCGCGGCTCCATTACCTGCATTTCAGCCCAGATAAGACTTTATATTTTATGTTCTGTAAGTATGAACTGAACACCTTTAACCCTTTTAGAACATTTGTCATTAATCTTTTTTGATCAGTGTGTCTGTTGCATCTTATGTCATGAACTTGTACAATAATGTTTTTGTTTTTGTTTGTTTTTTTTACAGTTTTAATCTCATGTCAGTTACTCTGACCCAAAAAACTGCTACAAAATCATATCAATGTAACATTTAAAAAAAAAAAAAAAATCTCTTAGGCCACTTTATCACTGCTCAAAGCTACCATAAATTCCCTAATTTTCAGGATTTTGACCCTTTAAGTGCCAGTTTGAACACATGATGGCACTTAAATATGAGAGGTTTTCCATATGACACTTGGAGGGATGTGTCATTGTTTTATATCAGTCCTGGACATGCCAAAGATGAACAATAACAAATGCTGATTTCACTGTATCAGTAGTCTGTTCGGTGCACGATTGTCATCGACTTGCATTGAAACTAAATGTCCTTTAATACCAAACCTTTGGTAGTTCTGAGCAGAGCTGCAGTGGTTTGATAGATTTATGCAGGAATAAATATTGATACGTGATGATTTTCTGTAGAGCTGCAACCTATTAATCGATTAGGTGCTTGAAGTCAATAGAAAAATTCACGATTCGATTAATCGAATTGATTGAAGGGAAATATTCTATTGCAGTTTTCCTGAATTGAAGCTTCTTTGTGCATCACAATAAGCGTCTGTGTGAAACACAACAGTGGAACCAATGTTTAACAGCAGAGAAATGAAGGAAACAAAGCTTTGATTCAGTAGAATTGTGGTTGAATGATTTGTTTGGATCACTTTGAGCTGATTAATCAGTTGTAGCTCTAATTTTCTGTAATTTTTTTGTATATTTTTGTCTTGAGGGATATATTGGGTGGATACTAAAGGGTTAATGGTGTGTTTTGTGTCTTGGCAGTCACTCTGGTCCAGGGGACGGTGAAGTGGTTCAACGTCCGTAACGGCTACGGCTTCATCAACAGGTAAAGGCTCTGTCTTTGTGGATTCATTCATGTACTCGACCATCAGGACGTTGTGTGTTTTTAATCATATGTTTGTATTTTCAGAAATGACACCAAAGAAGATGTGTTTGTTCATCAGGTAAGAAATATTGGTGTTTTTATTGTCGCCTCTTTCTTTAATTTTAACACATTCTACCATTCAGCATCACATTTCAAGGTAAATAAAGCACTGATTTGACCTCTATCTAAAAGCAGATGAGTTTATCTGAATGGTTTTCACAGTGAATCCAAATGGGAGATGAATTAATTCAGTAGATGCTAAATGTTTTCAATTCTAAAGATAAATGTCTCATTAGGATCAAAAGAGCATCTTTTAAATTGTTTTCATACATTTATATTGTCTGAATACAAAAAAATGAAGGCATTTCTTTTCTGTAGAATATAGAATGTTGTACATTTTCTTAATATTTTCACTTTCTTTACAGATTTAAAGCAAATATTTTTCCATCCTCTTGCATTTTTATATTGTTGCCTCTTTTTGTAACCATCTTTTTTGCATCTTTTACGACTGTGGTGACACTGTTTGTTGAAGTTCATATTTATATTCTAAATAAACCTCCACTCCTGTATTTTCCTCTGACAAACGGATTCTGTAAAAACTACCTGCTCTGTTAAAACTTTAGATGAATCTTAATGAATTCTTGTCCATATCAAACCTTTTCTGAGCAGGTTGTTGCCACAGTTGGAATGTTAAGATGTTTCCTGGATGAATTGATGCTACACAACATGATGGATTTATCTTGTTACAGATACTGAAAAGCTGAGAATCTCCATTTAATCTGACCTCTTTTAAAGCACATTTATCGACTGAAATGTTATAAAGATTGAGGTCTATGAGTGAAATGATTAATGCTCATATTTGTTCTGCTTTCATAAAATGTATGAGAGTTAAAACAAATTGTTACAGGTTACCTTCATTTTATTTTGTGGGGGGGACTTGGAATTAGTTTCTGAAGATGTTTGTTAAACATCAGTGTAGTATAACTAGCAAAACCTTGCTTTTCACTACAAAAGGGTGAGGTTCTCAATAAATGACCCTTTCTCATTGTTTCCCAGGATCCTTGTCTTAAAATCAACTTATTTCTTGTATAAACTCTAACAGAAGTGAATCTGAAATAAATTAACATTCCTGTTAATTTTACAACCATTTCCACATCACTTTGGAATATTAGTTTGACTAGAAATACATCTGATAAACCGCAGCTTTTTGTTAAACATGAAAATCTAACTAAATGAAAGCCTCATCGCTGAGTTTACAGGTGCTTGTTTTTTCCTCTTAATGTAGAAATTTTCCCAAACTACACTTACGTTTTTTTTTTTGTTTTTTTTGTTTTTTTTTTCTCAGTACGTGTTTATTTGACCATGTGAATAAAATGAGTCATGACCTGGACTTTAACCTTAGAAGCCTGTGTCTCGTTTGTCAGTTTTATTTACTGGTAAATGAATCTATTTTAAGACTAACTGGATCTGTTTTGCTCTGTTGTAATGAATTCTGGGAGCAGTGATGGTGAAATATCTCTTGGTTTTAAGTGTCATTTTATATGGAAACAGATGGAGAAGTTTACACTGAGAGTTGGTATTAATCTTCTAAAGTGGAAATGCACATTTTTAAGAGGGAATTGGTTAGTTAAACGAATCGCTCCTGCTTGGTTTTCTTCATGATTTGTTTGTTCATTTTCACAATTATTGATAATTTGAGTTTTTAATGTTCAGTGATTCAAGTTTATTAGTTTTAGATGATTTAAAGTTATTCATAGCGATTCAAAGATGTACTGGCCTTAATATTACCTCACTGATGTTAGTGGCTGATATTTATCATTTGTTATATTCTATGAATTTGTAGGATTTCATTAGTTTCTTTTTTTAGTGAAAGATGTGACAGAGGCAGTAACTGGTCTCTGTAATTTTGTTTCAGTGGCACAAACTGCAATAAATGAACAGAATAAACAGAAAGTAACTTTGATATCAGCCTAAAATTGGTGTAAGTCTAGTTTCCAGAGTTAATTTTACTGAATCGTCCGATAAGT
The DNA here is from genome assembly GCF_902148855.1 of Sphaeramia orbicularis. NCBI lineage: Eukaryota > Metazoa > Chordata > Actinopteri > Kurtiformes > Apogonidae > Sphaeramia > Sphaeramia orbicularis. The sequence goes on from NC_043974.1 coordinate 33,102,535, forward strand.
TGTGTCCAAACTGTCACGGTTATTGACCTTTAAACGTCCACAAATAACCCATAAAGATGGATTCTTTAAGTCAATAATAAAACTCATCTTTGTGATTCTTCTCTCATCAGACGGCGATCAAGAAAAACAATCCGAGGAAATTTCTGCGCAGTGTTGGCGACGGCGAGATCGTAGAGTTCGACGTGGTCGAAGCGGCGAAGGTGAGACTGGTTCCTTGAGTTTCATCCCTCATTGAACCTTGTATCTGAGGATGTGTGTCTGAGTTTTCATCTCCATCCTCAGGGCTCAGAGGCAGCCAACGTGACCGGTCCAGGCGGCGTGCCGGTCAAAGGCAGTCGCTATGCACCCAACAAACGCCGCTTCCGTCGGCGATTCTTCCCTCGGCCCAGCGACCAGGCCAAAGCGGCCGACGGACAGGACGCTGCTGAGGGGGAGGGGCCTGTGGAGAACGAATCCAGAGTCCAGCAGCGACGCCGTAAACCTCGGAGACCACGACCAGCCCCGGCAGAAGTAAGGACCACAAACACACATTTATTAGACTGGATTTTATTCTTATTTCACTAATACTACTCTACTTATACTTGGGGATGGGATTCAAACCAGTTCTCAGTAGTTGAATTCCTTGGAATCGTTAGTCTGCTGATTAACAAATCCGCTTACCTGTTCCACAACATCATGTCAAAAGCATCGTCACATCACTTCCATATTTTTGTTGAGATAACTCCAGAAATCACTGAGGTACTGCCGTGCTGATCATGTTTAGCGTCTACAGTGAATCATTTAATGGATTCGTATAATTATAATTGAAGTAAATGAGAATTAGTTTACATTAGATGAGACTTTATTGATCCCACAACAAAAAAAAATCAGTGGTCAAGGCAGCAACAGAATAAAGTGTGAGGGGAAAAAATGTGCATCATAACCATAATGCTAAAGATGAACCATATAAAAAAATATAATAAAAACTGTCGACTGTAAACATACTTGGATAATAAGTTTGAAAAGCAGTAAAAAGAAAAAAACAGTAGTAAAAGTAGTCTCTGCATGCATGGATTTGACCACATTAAAGGCTAGAAAAGCACTTGGAGAGCGCAGACCCCCCCCCCCCATTCACCACTAAAATTTGATCATTTGTTCCTTGTGCTAGTATCAACATTTCCTGAAATTTTCATCCAAATCTGTCCATAACTTTTTGAGTTGTCTTGCACACAGACAAACAAATGGCGACAAAAACATAACCTCCTTGGCGGAGGTAAAAAAAAAAAAAAGAAACTTGTCAAAAACCGAAGAGTAGAGGGAGCTGCTGTAACCTGCTGCTGCTCAACGCCATCTTGGTTGGTGTAGTTTATTATTATAGTATTTATATGATTATTTTGGTATATATTTAATGTGATACGAATGATCACATTAACTGTTATATTAGCAAATGTTTTTCAACTAAGTAAACTCGGGGAATATGTTGAAGTAACGGACCTGGTTTAGACACTTATAGAGTCAGTGAGTCCTTGACCAACCTTTAGTTTCTGTTTTGGAGAATTTGTTTCAGAGATGGAGGTGATTCTAAAGGTGTTGATGTCGACTGCCTCATGGATTCCTGTTTGTTTTTGTGTGTTTGTAAATAGAAACTGAACTCTGGTTGTGTGTTTCAGGGCGAGTCTGGAGATCAGAAGAGCGAATCGGCAGAAGGCGAGCAGCGACCGCCGCGGCATAGGATCTGGCGTCCGTATCGCAGGTAACACCGGACACACAATCATTTTAAGTAGAGTTTTATTTAGAGCTTGACCTGAAAAACTGAGAGGAGTTTTATATTAGTAGTCAGATCGGATCAGCCTTGACAGCAACCACCTCCCAAACAGCATCAACATCATAATTGAACCTGATCTCAGACATCGGTGAACGAATCCAGTTTGGTTCGAGTCTGCAGAGATGTGATATAGACAATGGAAACAGAACACTATAATCTAGGGGTGTCAAACATACGGCCCGGGGGTTTAAACCGGTCCACTAAAAGGTCTGATCCGGCCTGTCGGATGAATCCGTGAAATGCAGAAATTACACTGAAGACATTAACAATCAAGATCATATTGGGCTGAATGTGGAACCTGAGCTAAAAGGAGTTTGACATCCCTGGGTAACATCATCACAGCAGTTTTAGCGCCCCCCCCCACAGGCTTCAATATCTATGCAAACATCACATTCCATCTCCTGTATTTCTTGTGCGTCTACTTCTTACTTTCCAAACCTCTAATGAATCTGGCACAAACTGTATTTTAGTCACTAAATTCTCACATCAAACCCAAACAGATGTAACCTCTTCCTGTGAACATGGAGACTGAAATTAAACTGAGACAAAAAACGACACGAACTTTACTTCATCTCAGTTCCCAGAGTCAGAACCAGACGCGGAGAAGCTACGTTCAGCTTCTATGTTCCACATGTCTGGAACAAACTTCCAGAAAACCTCAGATCAGCTGAAACACTCAGTTTATTTAAATTCAGGATAAAGACCCACCTGTTCTCAGCTGCATTTGAATAGTCTTTATTCATCAGTTCAGATCTGCGCTGTTCCTTTTAAGCTAAAAGTCTTTATCTGTTTTATCTGCTTGTCTGTTTTATCTATTTATCTGATTTTTTTTTTTTTTCTCATGCCTATAATTTTTATTGCTTCCATGCTGTAACGCTTTTAATGTTTTATGTAAAGCACTTTGAATTGTCTTGTACGTGAAATGTGCTATATAAATAAACCTGCCTTGCCTTCATCTAATAATGGGTGATCCTGCAAAATCCCCGGTCCTTGCAACATCTGAAGTTGTAAAATCACAATTACTGCTTTCATTCATCTCTACAAAAACTGAAAATACAAGATGAGAAATAAATTGTCTAAATTTCTGCATGTGTGGCCTACCAGTGACGCTCACGTTTTTTAGTAATTACATGAATTTTTATGAAGGAAATTATAAACAGTGTTTTTATTGCTCGTCATACACATTTGCAGTAATGCTTGCATATTTGTATGCACGTGCATGTTTTGTTTTTGGTAATATCATGAATAATCTGTAATCCTCAGGAAGGTTTAAGATTTCTCTTGTCCTGTCTGTAACTGAACTCATTCACGACACATTTTTCTAGTATTCCTGTGCACACCATGATGGTTACTTGACATTGTGGGATGGTGGTGGTGGTGGTGGTGGTGGTGATGATGATGATGATGATTATTTCTTCCATCTCAGAAACACAGATGTGGTTTTTAATGCACCATCTTCTCATTGGTAGATCGTTCCGTCCTCGTCAGCCTTCAGATCAGACCCAGGGCCCGTCAGCTCCAGACGACAACAAGGACCAGGTCGAGGTGAAGTCGACGGATGCTGGTGAAGAACCACAGACAAATGAAGAGGCCACCGACAGTCCGAAAGGCCGCCGCCCATCCAGACGTCACAGGCAAAGAAACTCTGAGTCATCTACTTCTAAAGTGAGTAAAGCGGGGTACGTGCATGAAGATAATCTGACTGTTTTTGTCCCCATTTTCCCCCTTCCCGACCAAGGACTGCAAACACCAGATTATATTCTGTTTATAAGATTATCCTGTGGTCTGAGGTGTGTTAAGAGTGAATTTGTCCTGATAATCTGCTCCAAAACAGGTCGGGGCCAACAATCGTAAATTTTGAAGTTGTTCAATATTTACAACCAAGAATCTTCATGTGTGAGGAAAGCAGACGACCGCCGAGTCATGACTCCGTGAATTATGACGTGGAACACATTCAGCCCATTATGATCTCAAATGGATCAGTAAAATTACATTATGAAAATGTTAACATCTACAAAGTATGCTTTAAAAAAACGTGAATAACATGAACAACCTGACATTTCTTATGAAAAATAAGTGCAAATTTATCTGTTATGCGTCAGTTTATCATTTACACATGTGGATTACAATTTACAGAGTGAATCTGAAAATGCACAAAACACTTAATAACAAGCGTCTAATTTTACCAATACTCTGAAGAGATTTCATTATCATATTTTTTCAGGTTCACATTTTGTCAAAGGATTGTTTGTAAATGTAAAAATTTTCATGTAATTTAAATTTTACACTAACGCAGATAAAAATGTTGCGTTATGATAGTATTTTACTGGTCTGAACGTATTGGTCTGTATGTTGAACTTGAACAAAAATGATTTTAACATGCTTGACTGTTAACATTTTCAGTGTAACTTTTGCATTTTACAAATTCATCCTGTGGGCCGGATTGGACCCTTTGGCGGTCCGGTTTTGGTCAGTGGACCGTACGTTTGACACCTCAGTACTAAACAGCTTTCGTGAGGATAAACCAGTCGGAGGCGAAACTGGGCTTTGTGGTCGATGTCTGTTCAACACCTACATTTTAAATACTGACTTGAAGAAGCATAATGATCATAATCCCCCTGTTCCATCTTAAAACCTAATCCTCCATCTTCTGCTTTCTATAGAACGATACAGAAAAGGCAACATCAGAACCTGAAACACCCCCTCAGACCTCAAAACCAGCTGACCCGAAACCCCCCACCAAATCTCCAAAGACCTCTCCAAAAACGACCAAATCACCTGCGGTAAGAGCTGTAAATCTGACCAGTGTTCACTTCTGTTCATATCACGTCTCAACGGACTGTTTTCTTCTTGCACAGCAGGCGGCCGCCACGGCAACGGAGTGACGCTACCCTGAGGACAGTCACATGACCCTGGGCAAGAGGTGGGACCCCACAGTGGAGTGTGTGTTGGGGGGGGGGTACATGTCTGGGCCTGATGGTGTCAGAGGGCGACAAAATGGACGTTAAAGGGCTGTAATGTTTTAAGAAATTTCAGGTTGCTCATGTCATGCTTATGTTTTTTTGTTTTTTTTTTGTTTTTGTTTTTTACAGGAAACTTGGTAGATATAGTTTCATAACATAATTGTAGTGTTTGTTTTTTTTTACACTAAAACAGACAAATTCAGAGTTGTGATACTTCAGATCATATTGGGCTGAATGTGGAACCTAAACTAAACTGAATTTGATATCCCTGGTTTTCAGTCAAAAGTTTTTCCTTTAGTTCGACGTTGTTTCAGGGTTGAATCCTCAATGTCGTCATTTGTTTCGTCTCATTTTATGTTTTCTTTTCTCCTTAGTTTTTTCTTTTTATTATGTTTTTCTTTGTTGGTTCTTCCAGGTCTGAGGGTCGACGACTGGACCTGTTTCAGAACATGCACTGCTCTCCCCTCCCTGCACTCCCCCATCCTCCAACCCACCACGGCCCACCGTCGTCCCACATGACCCCCCTCCTCCTGAGCCCAGCCTCAGGATGCTTGGGGAGGGAGGGGAGGGGTAGGACGAAGGGAGGGGCAGGTGGGAGGTGGGTGCATAGTTAGAAATAAAAAGTACATCTTTAAAAGAAAAATGGGAAATAATGGCCAATCTGCTTGGTAGCCCAGTTATTCCAACCCCTGTTTAGAACAATTTTTCTTTAATGGACAAGATGGAAAACATCGTTACTAGAGGAGCTGACCTTGATTTTTTTATTTGACTTTCTAATTTGGTTGACGAGGGGAAAACCAAGCAGGTGTGAGGTTGGTGGTGGATTATGGGGGTCAGTTTAGTTCTGTTACCACCTCAATCACTTAAAACACACAACACCTTCATCCCTCCGTTGAGGATGAAATAAGAAACTTTATTTCTTTTACGTTTTACTTATTTGTGTGTGCTTTTTCTTTGGAGGGGATTATGTGCAATGTTGATACATAAATGTTAATTAATAAACCATGTTTGCAAATCTGAGGATTCAGGGGTTTTTATTGTCTGGTCATGAGGTGAAGATCTGTACTTGTGTTTTAACCTCAATCTAGTTGCCATTTTGTATAAATACATTAAAGTTTCTAAACTCTTGCATATATTAAAGAGGCGCACAGTGTATTTTACAGCAGGGGTGTGAAACTCATTTTAGTTCAGTTTCCTCATTCAGCCCAATGTATTCTGAAGTGGGTCAGACCAGTAAAATAACTTATAAATAATGACAACTGTAAAATTTTCTTTCAGTGTTAAACATTTTCATGTGATTTTACTTTTTTTTTTATCTACAAACTATTCTTTAAAATAAATGTGAACAATATGAACAACCTGAAATGTGTATTACAAAAAATAAGTGGAATTTAATATTATACCTGAACTTGCAGATCACAGTGGATTTACAAATACACAAAACATTTAGTAACAGGAATAATATTTTGCAGTTTGGAATGTAGTATTTTAATGGCCTCACCCATCTGAGATCATATTGGCCTGTATGTGGAACCTGAACTAAAATGATTTTAATATTCTTGATTGTTAATATTTTCAGTGTAACTTTTTTCCCTTCACAAATTCTACCCATGTGCTGGAAAATTGGATGTTTCGGTAAACTGTTTTGGCCTCTGGCTGTATGATTGACACCTCCGGGCTACTGTATTTCTGACACCAAAACATAATTGGTGCAAGAATCACCTGGATAGTGAAGCTAACAGGACTAGTGTCTATAGTTCAGGTTGTATTTTATCCACAAACCAATAAAGTAAATGTTCTGAAACTAGAGGTTATTACCTTTTTAAATGAGGCGTAATTGATTCGTTTTGTTCTTGTTAAGTTATAAGCTTTTGAACTTGGTAAAAATTAGAAAATTAACACAAATTAGGTGGAAGGAACAGGTTAAGGTGTATTTTATTCAACTCTTTCCCAGTCATGGAAAAAGTGTACCCCCCCCCCCCCCCCCCCCAACTTGGGAGGAAGGGGTTAATGGAATTAAATGAAATTGTTAGATGTTTTGGAGAATTGGGGATACAAGCTGTTAAACTGTGGTTCAAATCTTCATTCTTGATTTGAAATAAGTCATGGGTTTTTCTGTTTGTACACAAATCAACTGTTCACATTTTAAAGCTGGAAAAAATATCAGTCATAGACAACAAAAAAAAACCTTTGGAGAAGTGTGAAATTGCATCAGACCTCAGCAATTTAAGTTTGTTGAAACATATCAATGTCATGATTTATCATTTCACTAAATACTGCCTTTTTATAAACATAACCGTAGCGTAAACCATTGTTTCCACTCTTTTTCAAATAAGCTCTTGTTTCACATGTTGGAATAGTTGATATCAAAACTAAACTCTGATTCTTACATGGATTAATATCAATAAAATCATTTAAAGTTTAACCAAAATTTGTAGATTGGAGAAAAAAAAAAAATCCTAAAAACTGACCTGTTTTTTTTGCTTTTACTACATCTTGCAGTACTTTCACTTCAGTGCTTTTAAGTATAATATTCATGTGCTTTTACTTGTAATGGAGTATTTTTACATAAATTACTGTATTGATTCATAAACTTCTAATTTCTCAAAGCCTAAAATGTGCAAAATACAGTATTAGAAATGACCGAGGCCTGGACCAGAGTTTGTTCTCAGTGATATTTGCATCATTTAGTCCCACAGCATCATAATTCACTCTATACAAATGAAGTATTTTCAGAGTTGAACACACCATTAAAAGGACAGTCAGTACACGACACTGACGCCAAGAGAAATACACAAAATACGCCAGTGTGATACAAAACTAGTCTATTACACTAAGATCTGCTCTCAAGAGACTATTATCTGTTTCTGAAACCAAATGTCTCCTGTTGAACAAAAAGAATCAGACATTTTGACCCTCGTACCTTTATAAGAACAACCAAACACACACACTATATATACACATGAAGTATTAAAATACACACGTCCAGGATGTGCAATGAGTTTGTCAAGATTAAAGAATAGTTGGAACCAAAACGGGACGCAGAGTAGTTGTTTTTGGGTCATCATCTGTCAGAGTAAAATACGATAATATGATCTGTGAATTAATGACCCTGATTAAACGGCTACTAAGGGACATTTTAATGACACCTGTAAATGTTTTCTAGGTCCATACATGGACATATTTAATCAGGTTATTTTACTCTTATTGCTTTATGTTGTGTTAGATTGTCTACATATTTATCTTCTCTTTTCCCATTTCTTGCCAAAGTAGAGGTTAAAAAATTATATTTCCAGATGTTTTGTCTCGTCATTTCCTCCAGTTGCAGCTTCTTTTCCAAAAATGTCAAATCGCAAGGTTTTTGGTTGCATTCGAAGGCTGAGGATAAATCTCAACTCAAGATACATCTTAATTATTTTCATACCTATACATTTTTCTTTTTCTCTGGAATTTAATTACATATACATTCTCAGCTAAAACATCTACAAACGTCTAATATTCTGTGCCATTTTCTTAATTTTACTTCTATTTTAACATTGAACATTTTATTATTATGCTTCTTTTAAAGGGAATTCCAAAGTGTTTGTGATCATTAAAAAAATTCCAGTTTCCTTCACTCTGGACCAAAAATCCACCTTCAATATAAAATAAATGACTTTTCTAGATAATAATTGGTATGGACTGATAGGAAAATGTTTAACATGGTAACTGTGTTCATCCAAATCATCCAGACTTTAGCGATTTAATGTAAAATGTCATTCAAACTTGCACTAGTGCGTCAACTTCCCCTAGTTTCTGTCTAATATTTAAATGAATCTATAACTGCTACATTTACAATCCAACAAAGAAACAGATTAAAACTAACACTATTTGCTCCGTACACAGCCTTAATCATCATATAACATGAAGGAAAGAGAAACATTACCTCTATAAGTTCAGCTTTTAACTACTTCAATTATATCCGACGTTGAATCTCATATTTCATTCTGTCACTTGTCAGATGTATTTTACTCTGTATTTGACTCGACCCTGAGTGTTCCCAGCTTAGTAAAAACTGAAAAAAACTGAACTCCACTGCTGTTTTTACCTCCAGACTCTGACAACGTTGGACATTTTTGTGGATAAAGTGCAGGAATTTCCAAGTCTCCCCCCTCCTCGGTTTATCAGTGTTGTCACCTCGGAATAAAATCTCACCACGGCGGCGATAAATGCCTCATCAGTCCAGACACTTGTGTGCATCTCATTCCTTTCTTTTGCACAGTGTTTCCAGTAAATGACCTTTGACCTTTAACACTGCAATCTATACAAATACACCTCAATATACATGTGACTAAATCAAACTCATATGATCCGGTCTTTTTTTTTTTGGCAGTGGTTCTCAGTTGAGGCCTTCTTCACCCAGATAGTCCAGCTCAGTGCTGGGCTTGTCCATGTCCATATCCATGTCCATGTCCATCATCCCTCCGCCCGGCGACTGGAAGTTGGCCGCGATCTGGTCGAACGTCTTGCCTCGTGTCTCCGGAACCCGGAAAAATGTGAAGATGAGGAAGAAGAGGAGGAGGAAGGCGAAGATGAGGAAGACGTATGGCCCACAGAGATCCTGGAGGAAGAAGACGAGGATGTGAAAAGACTTAGGACACAAAGTAACTGATAGTATTACTGCATTTACTGAGGTAGAATCTGAGGTATCTGGACTTTACTTGGGTATTCGTCCCTTTAATTTTACTACCTAACTTTAAAAAAAGAAAATAAAATGAAGCAACACAAAAATTATGTTAAAAAATAATAAAATGATGTAACAACATGAAGGGGAAAAATTACAAAAACAATGCAAAGAGTGAAACATGATGAAAGTAACGTAACAGATGTACAAGAATTTGTTAAATATGACGAAAACAATGTGAAAACGTAAAAATAAAAGATGAAAACGAGGAAAACAATTTCATCAACAAAACAAGGTGAAAATAAAAAATTCTGAAACAATGTAACAACATGAAAAAAATATATATATATAAAGGACGTAACAAGTTGAAAATGAAACAACATAAAATATGTAACGACAATGTCAAAACAGTGTAACAACATGAAACTGGAAATAAATGAAAAAGAAAAACACTATAAAAGACAAAACATGATGAAAGAAATGTAAAAGATGAAACATTTTATGTTAAACCTGATTCAAACAATGTGAGAAAGTTCTAAAAATAACCAAGATGAAAACACTGTAAAAGATTAAATAAGGTGAAAACAGTGTTAACAACAAAACAATGATGTAAAACATGTAAGAACAACATGTAAGACAACGCTAAAAGATCAAACATGAGGATGTAGCAAAACAAAAATTATGTTTAACATGACAAAAACACCATAAAAATGACATAAAAAAGACAAAAATTGCACAAAACAAACAAAATTTAAAAAAAAAAAGAAACAAAAAATATGTAAAATCTATAAACACACCTGTCTTTTCTGATTATTTTGTTCATTTGATTTGTTCTGTATGATGAATAATGAACAATAGGACGATAATGTAAAAGATGAAACTCTCACTAAAGAGACACTGGATGGAGCCATAAGGTTTTAACACTAAAAGAAGTTCATTTGAATTATTTTCATCAGATCTTCAAGGCAAATTTATACTTTTATACTTTGAATACTTGTGAAGTTTTAATGCAGTTAGTCGTCTTCTACTAGTTTAAAGAATGTGTGGGCTTTTACCACCCTTGGACATGGTTATTTTAGGTTGAAAAAAAGCCAAATAAAGTCACTCACAGCGACATACTGGAATCCCATGCCAACGATGAAGTTGGCGGTCCAGTTGGAACACCCAGCGACTGCCATAGCGGCTGGTCTTGGACCCTGAGAGAACAGCTCAGCCACGAAAAACCACGGGATCGGACCTGGACCGACTTCGAAGAACCCCACAAAGGCATAGATGGCCAACATACTGATGTAGCTCATCCAGGGAACACTGTCCTGTCAGGTCAAAAAAAAAAAAAAAAGAAAGGAGGATCACATTATGTGGGTTTGTTTACCCTAATTCAGACACATTTGTGAAAAAAACTTAGGTAAAATATAAGGATAAATGTGTAAAATATGGTGAATATTTGTGTTTTGCAGAGTGAAATGTAGTCTTTATATAAATCCAACTGACCACCTATGTAAAAGTGGACTCAGATTATATTAACATGATTGATTTATTTAAGAATGACACAATAAACAACTCTTGGAATAATTCATGTATGATGTGAAACAGGAAGTGTTTAACTGACCAATAAGGCGAGAGCCATGGTCATGATGATGGCGCAGATGCACATCCCACCCAATCCTAGCATGTGCAGCGTCCGCCGACCCATCCTCTCCACCAGGAACAGCTGTTAATTGGACAACACTGGTTTTAGCTAACATAAGACATACCATGAGCAGGATTTAGTGACATCTAGTGGTCAGGTTGGACATGAAGAGTCTCAATGGGAGTCTACAGAGGCTCATAAAAACCAAAAGGCAACGACTTCAGACCCAAAATGAAGCCATTAGTGGACAGTTTTAAAGTGTAATACCACTTATGGCCACTAGATGCTGCTTCAAAAAGCTGTAACTTTCATTGACTTCCATTGAACTAAAAATACTGATGCAACTTGCATTCTGGTTTAATTCCCTTTTTAGTATGAATGAATGAATGAATGAATTTTTATTATTCTGTCCTACATATGAATATGCCCAGCCCTTACATGGGCTTATAAGACACCAAAAATATAAACCAAAGACCAAATACCAGACAATAGGCACAGCAGATCTATTTAGACCTATTTAAACAAACAAATCTACTGCTTTTTCCAAGCTTTATAAATATTATTATTCTTATTTATTTATGTTAATGGGAGACTTGGACTGATGAAGGAGACTGACAGTTCATTGTCATTCTCACAAATTATCCTTTCATAAAAAATGTGAATAACTTGAACAAATATGAACAACCTGAAATGTCTTAAGAGAAATAAGTATAATTTTAACAATATTCTGCCTGTTACTAAATGATGTGTGTATTTGTAGATCCACTGTGATCTGTAAATTGTAATGCACATGTGTAAATGAGGCAGAATATTGAAAAAATGTCACTAATTTTTCTTAAGAAATTTCAGGATGTTCATGTTATTCAAATATTTTTAAGGACAGTTTGGAGATGTAGAAATTCCATTAAGTAATTTAACTTTTTTCACACTAAAGCATAAAGAAAAGTTTGGCATTTACATTATTTACAGGTTATTATGTTGTTGTTGTTTTTTTTACTTCTGCGACCCATTTGAGGTCAAGAGGTTCATTAACACATCTTTTCTGCTGCAACAGTGAACAACACCAATGACATTTAGCTTAGAAGTGAAGTCCCTCCCACAAACAAAACCTACATATTGAACCTTTAAACAAATAACCCAGTGTGACATAAAACGACTCTGCATGTACATAGTTTTTTTTGTTAAAATTAGAAACTATTTGCTTTATTTCTGTACCTGATTGACCCATTTAATGACATTGAAACATCTTGACCTGCTAAACCAAACTTGGCCCATTTGGAGCAGAAAAAAATGGCCAACTGACCTCTGGTGCTATCTTATTTGCTGTACGATAACGGTGTTAAACAGTAACAGAAACGCACTTTGATTCACGGTAGCGTTTACAGACTGAATAAACTTAAGAAGTCAGTTTACTTGGAAGACAGTTATGGATCAGAGATACAGCTACCAACCGACACCACGGTGAAGGCGCAGTTGACGACGCCGGCTCCGATGGTGGCGTAGACCGGACTCTGGACCCCGGCCTTCATGAAGATACTGGTGGAGTAGTAGAAAATCTGAGGGGTAAAACCAGGACCAGGTCATGATGCAGCAGTGATCGACTCAAGTTGTATTTAACCCTTTAACCCCTGACATATCTGTGGTGATCGTTCTGAATGTATGATTTATTTTAAATGTTCCTAAAATTCAACCATTTGCTCAGTAGGAAATATTTTAAAACGTGATGATAGAATAGACCTTGTGTTTTCCATAGACATCTGAGCATGCTCAGTACACCTCCCACCACCTGTGTAATGGGGGGCAAACACAGAGCAGTGGGTGAGACTGACTCACTATATAAATAGACGATTTGAGCTTTTTGTTTGTTAGTTTTTTTACACTGTTTTCCTTGTGATTTTTTTTTGTTTTTACTGTTGTTTGCAGTGTTGTTGTGATTTTTCTTTAATTTTTTTTTTTACTGTGGTTTACTGAGTTTTGACCGTGTAACTGCTGTTTGGAGTTCAACCAGGTGTCAAACCTGTGAACACCTGTGATGTCTGCTCAGCATTTCATTTCCATCTCAGTAGTTATTCTTCTTGGCATTTTTATATTGTATTTATTGTATTAATAATGTATTGTATGATGTGCACTTTTATATAGTAAAGTGTCATATACAGTGCATTGTCTTGTTTGTATGTTTAGTGTGTTTTTAAATGTTGAGGACTACAGCTGGAAAATAGCTCCCAGCTAAATCCGGCATATTTACACAAAGTAATGTTTTTATTTGCACTGAGTGTCCATTAATATGCACTGTCTTCATCAAATAAATAAATCAAAAAATAGCTGGACTGATTTTGAAAAAATGAGCCCAAAACAACAACTATTGGGTCAAAATTCAAATCCTTGTTCAGTGCGTTCCAGTTCACAGTTCATGTTCTACATCCTAAATCGTTTATTCATGTACATTCTGAGTTCCTTATTCAGTAAAAACCTGTCAAACTTCAATTCCTCTCTGTCTTTTTCTGTTATTCCACCCTGTTTTGACCCTAAAACACACAGTAAAGCAAAACCACTGAAGAAAAGGAACACAAGCACATACTCACAGCAGTTTTTATGACACTGAAACAGACGCTAATTCACAGCAGCATGTTTACCTTCAAAAATGTCTGAGGGGTTAAAGGGTTAATGGTGTTTGTCAGGTGTAGATGAACTCACAGCGTTGATCCCCGAAAGCTGCTGGGAGAGCTGCAGCAGGATGGAGATGATGATGGGCTGGCGATACAGAGGAGAGCGGAACAGCTCCAGGATGGACACCTTCCTCTCCATGTCCATCCTCCTCTTCTCCTCCTTCATCTCCGCCAACATGTCGCCCACCTCTAGCCGACCTGTCAGCCTCCTCAGACCTGTACGACACATCGCCACGTTACAACCACAGGTACATGGAGCACGTTAACACATCGTTCACACTGCTGGTCTTAACGCTCAGTTCCTATTTTTTTGTGAAAATCACCACATTATACTGTAAATGTGATGCCGTCAGACTCATGTGTGAACAGTCTATGGTCCTAAAGTGACGTCACACTGTATTTATAGAAGTATATATGAATTTTTCTGAGTTCCACCTCCTCCAGGAAAGAATGAGGCTTAAGAGTACATCCCCGAAATCCCCCCAATCCTCTGCCATATATAAATCTATATATGATAATTGTTTGACAATCCATATGAACTCAATTTGAGCGACATCGACCTGATAGTGGCCAAATAATGATCAGAGAACCAATTTTTCCGCACAAAACTTCTCCTAGTGAATGAAAATGGAACTCTGGATGGTAGCCAGAAAAAGGACTTTTATTTGTAAGACAATCAATATGAACCAAATTTTATCTCAATCAGCCTATTATTGCTTGATTTATGTCCACAAAAGTGAGTTTCAGCTAAAGCACCCCCATTTGGATGACTTATAATACTCACAGAGAAGCTGAAATCAATAGGGTTCTTCCCCTAGGGGTCCCCTTTGTTGGTTATCAAGGGATAAGAAATCCAACCAAATCTGTCCAAGTTATCACGTTCACATGAAGGATATCCGATGGCATTCAGGGTAAAACTATTTCATCACTGAAACTCAATTTCGGGGATATAATTATTACATCTGTCACATTTCAATGATGTAAAAGTCAGATGAAATGTGACATTACTATTCAGGCTGAAGTCACATTGTTAAACATCAGACATGAATCCAATTTAGGACCAAATATGGAAGTGTCCTGGGTCTGATTTGTGAAAATATCACTCCTTTAAATGAAAAGAATGGAGTTTGATGCTGAAATGGCAGTGTTTCTTCCACACAGCTGAGTTTGATTCTAGGGGTTATGAAGGTATAAAGTTATTATGGGATGTAATTGTGTTTGTTAAGTTGCTGTTTGTTGATCCACAGTTCAGACTAAACACAAACGACACAAACCGTACAGAAAACATAGGTGATTTGTGGTTTTACTGTGGCTGTTTTCAGTCTGAAAACAGAGCTAAGCTAACAGAGCTATAATGTAAACTATCAGTACATGAAGATTATAAGACGCAATGTTATTTTGAGCGACTGTTAAAATAATCGTCTATGAGGTTTAGTTTTAAGAAAAAAAAAAAATTAATGATACCATAATACAGATGTGTGGAAACAATGATTTTTACAGTCTGTGGATACATAACCGTCACTCACTAGTGGTTTTGGTCGCGAGTGAGTTCTTGTACCAGACTGACCCCTGCTGGTCAGAGTTTGGAATATCAATACTACTTAGAACTACTCAAAAGGTTGAGTATTTTTCAGTTTTTTGGCAGATTTGGGCCAAAACATTTAGGTCATTTTTGCCTCATTGCATCTATTATGGCATTTTTGTCTTTTATATATGATGATATGTTTAGACTAGAAGGCTTATTATTGTTATTAATTATTTAAGGAGAAGGAGTGGGAGTTTATGAGTTGTACTTCTTCTCCTTTTCGAATATGTATTATATGTCTTATGTTAAAATGTTTTGTTTGTTTATTTATTTATTCTTCTTTTTTGACATTCATATTTGAAATAAATACATCAATCAATCAAACATCATTTTCTTATAGTTAAATCTACATCCGAGGCCTCTTCTCTCTAATGCTCATGTGTTTGTTGAGGCTAACATTCTGAATTTGTTCTTCTATCTTACAAAAGAAAATGAATTCAATAAATACCCACCACTCTTGGCGTGATGCTCCTGGCAGCGGACGATGTAGAGGAACCGGGGGCTTTCAGGGCAGAACGGTAGAAGGGCCATTTGAAGGACAGTGGGTACAACAGTAACACCCATCAGGACGGGCCATAATTCCTCACTGCCCAGTAACGCCTCCAGACCCAGGATCTGCACGCAGACACGATAGATCAGCAGTGTCAAATATGCGGCTCGTGGGGTAAAACCGGCCCACTAAAAGTTCCAATCCTGTCTGTGGGATGAATTTGTGTGGTGTCGAACTCATTTTAATTCAGGGGCCACATACATATGAATTTATTTTTTTTATCTAACCCTATCCCTAACCGCAAAGCCAGCAGCGAGAAACAAACAGAGAGAACTGTAAACAAAAGGACATGTTGTGAAAAGAGCAAAATACCAATACTTTACACAATAATACAGACGATTTGTTTGCAAGTTATAGGTTTTGATTTTGTGATTACTTTTTTTTGGCTTGGCTGAGTTTTATTCTCTTTCCAATTCATATATTTTGTTTGAGAATTAAAAAGATTTGTTTGAATATATTGGCACAAAAAAATAGCCCACTAACATGTAAATAATGACTCCAACTTTTCCTCTTGGTTTAATGTGGGAAAAAAATGACATTATGCCTACAAATAATGACAGCTCCAATTTTTTCTCTTTGTTTTAGTGCAAAAAAAATAAATAAATAATGACATTCCATTTTACTACAAACTATCCTAGGGAGAATATCTATAGGGAGATAAATATATATTATTAATATTTTATGGAGAAGGGATGGGATTAAATAAATTTCACTTCTTCCTACCCCTTTTCGGGCATATAAATGAAACTATTGTGCTGTTTTTTTGTCCAAGATTGTCTTGATTGTTGATTTTTGTATTATTGTTCATGTACTTGTTCACATATATGTTAAATGTCATTGCATGTTCAGAATAAATCACTAAATCAAATCAAATCAAATCAATCAAATCTTTTCACAATAAAATCTGAATAACCTCAACACATATGAACCTGAAATGTCTAAAGAAAATTAAGTGCAATTTTAACAATATAATGCTGTTACTGAATGTTTTGTGCCTTTGTAGATCCGATCCATAATACAGATGTATAAATGATAAGTTGAGGCATCATATTGTTAAACTTTTACTTATTTTTCTTAAGAAATGTAAGTTATTTCAGGTTATTCAAATGTTTTTTTTTGTTGGGATAGTTTAGAAATCTAAATATTTTCATAATCCAGTGTTATTTTTTTGCGCAAGAAAAAAGAGAAAAGTTTGGAGTTGTCATTATTTATAGGCTATTATGTTATTATTTTACTGGTCTGACCCACTTGAGATCATACTGGGCTGAATGTGGCCCCCTCTGCACATCAGCATCAGAGTATGGAGTCATACTTGTGCTATGAGAATCCCGGTGACGATGGCGAGCTGGTGTAGGGTCCCCAGTGCCCCCCGTAGGCTGGTGGGAGCAATCTCACCCACGTACATCGGCGTCAAACCTGAAGCCAGACCTGCGGAAACAAAAGGACAAAACAGTGAGAAGATGAAGACGACCTACTGTAGAAGAGAAGAACGCTATGACTTCGTATGAACCAACAGCACAAATAAATGGAGGTGCAGTAAAAAAAACTCACCGCAGTAGGCACCGATGATGAAACGTCCCAGGATCATCATCTCAAAGGAGCGGCAGATCTTGGACATCCCCATCAGACTCCCACCGATGAAGGCGAACAAGTTATTTATGAGCATGGCTTTCCTCCTGGAACCAAAACACACAGACAAATAGGAATTAAACGTGAATGTAAATTTTCAACAAATAGGCAGAAAGGATGTGAATTTATTTATTTAACCAGGATAAATCCTATTGAGATTAAGAACCTCTTTACAAGGGAGTCCTGGCCAACATAGGCAGCAGCAAATACAAATAAAACACAAATAACTGACATATTTAACCCTTTAACTCCAAACGTATCATATTTGATACATGAGTTTTGAAGCCCTCTACATGATCAGTGTGATATTTTTTTTTCTTGAAAAACCTGATGTACACAATTAGATACATGCAATACACGGATAATCCATCAGGGGGAGGAGTTCATTCACCAGAGGCCTTTCCAGTGACACTACAAGATTGTCATTAATGAGGAAGGAGGCAGAACTTTGACAATTTTGAAAAGGAATTACCAATTTGTTAGACATATTTGTGTTATATTATGTTTTTATTTGTTCAGTTTCAAAGAACTGGAATTTTCTGTCAATGTTTTAATGGTTCAGGCTTTACAGGGTTAACAATAATAAGTAATAACATTTATGAGCAGATTAAGAAAAACAAGTGTAATTTATGGAGTCGGTCTCAACAGCTCTCAGTTTGGATTAAAAGTGCTCAGTGAAAGTAACTGGGTTAGTTTCCAGTCTTTGTGCAGATGATTCTAGTGTAAACAAAAGCCCAGTGACCCAGTTCTGTGCAGTTCTATACGGGTGTCTGGAGCAAAATGAAACAAACGATCATTTGTAAGGAGAGAATAAGTATCAGAATTTCTCTTCACAATTAATGTGCAAAATTAGTTTTTGTCAATAGTTTTACATGTAAGAGGAAACTTTTCCTCAAGATGTGATTTCAAACTTTTTCAGCTCAAGACCCAAAAAAAGGCACATATTGTCTCCATGGGAACCAAATATATGCAAATGTGTCATAAACTTCTACAAATCTCCATTTTTACAGACTCTTCTACTGTGAAAGTGTATTTTCTACATTTTTTTGGTGCTTTCATCATGTTACATCATTTTAGTCTCTATACATGTTTTATGTCATTTTAATGTTATTAGTTGTTTAATTCAGTTTTTTATAACATCTTTTACATCACATCCATCTAGTTTCGTCATTTTCATCTTGCTGCATCTCTTAAGTCATTTGTGTTTTGTTACATCTTTTACATCACGTCATCTTATTTCATCATTTGTATCTTCTCGTGCCTTTTACATTTCACTTTTGTTGACGTTAACATTAATAAACTCTTCCAGAGACTCCTCTTCTGCTTTTTTTTTTTTTTTTTTTTTTTTAATTTTTTAAAATTTTTCAATGTTTTACTTTTTTTCAATACTTTATCAGTATATAATTCCATATCCATTTCTTTATTATAATAGTAGTTTAGTTCTTCCAAATCAGGGGTGTCCAACTCCAGTCCTCGAGGGCCAGTATCCTGTGTGCTTTAGATATTTCCCTCTTCCATCGCGCCTGGTAGCCATTACATCATTATCAGGCTCCTGTAGAGCTTGATGATGAGCTGATCATTTATTAAACCAGGTGTGCTGGAAGAGGGAAATATCTAAAACATGCAGGATACCGGCCCTCGAGGACCAGGTTTGGACACCCCTGTTCTAAATCTAGACACTTGGATGGGAACAGGCTGAACATAGTAATCATGGGATATTTCAACCTCTAGAGGGCAGCACTGTATAAAAACTGGAAGGCCAGACTGCATAGTTTTACTTTTACACAGTGATGGATCATTTACTGACGTAAAGAAGCAGTACATTGATCTTATGTAAAATTACAGAGAGAAAATGAGCTGTATTATCAGAAAAGCAAGTATTTTCATCAGCGGTTGTGGTTGGGAAATATTATATTTACATGTTCGGTGTCGGATTGATTTTTGGTGACATTTTTCAGCAACTTAAATATGTCTTTATGAGAAGTTTTGAGGCAAAAAAAACACCCCCAAAACATTATTTGCTGTAATTGTTAACACCAGAGACACCTGAAATGTAAGTCAACTACATGCCAGTTTTTTGTTGAAACTGCTTTTATGTTTTACAGTGTGTTGTATCTTAAATTGTTATTACATCATCCACTGTCAACAGTAGAAGAATGTAGTTAAGAATTCAAAGTGTATCTGAGATACTTTACATTTTAACAGATCACTCAATCTGACATCTAAAGTCAGATATTAGACATACAAAGATTATGATTATTATACATTTTATGACACTTTATTTACAATGGTTTCAGACTCTGGTCCATATCAATAATAAGTCAAGTTTTTTTCATGTAGAACTTTTAAAGCAGCAGAGCGAAGCAGAGCGGCATCACCTACTGATGCATTATGACACATTATGAACCGAAGCAAACAATCATGAGTTGACATGAACATCATCTGTCAGAGATCATCAAATACAGCCTTTTTTTATATTTAACTGACGTCTATGTAAAGTAATGTCTCTGAGGTGTGGCTGTTTCCTGTTGTTAAATCCATGTTTCCTCAGCTCCTCTCACCTCAGGAGCTACAATTTGAGAACTGAGAAGATCAAAATGTAAATGCAGCAATGTTAATCAACATGGATTCTACTCTGGGTGTCAGTCTGAACTACGTCGCTCTGGGAGGTGACTATGGATTAGCCCTGATTTTGCCTTCATTTGGTATTACATTTATTGGTTAATTTATTGAAAATGTGATGGTAAATTGCTTGAATAAAGCAAAATTGAATTGAATTAAGCAAAAAAAAATCTGCCAATGGAACAAGTGAAAATTATCTGTATAAGCTTTCTTGAAATAAGATTTTCAACATCTATTATCCAAAAATAAGTTCTTATATCTCACTGAAAAGTTACTCTTTAGGTGATTATGTCTTATTTTAAGTGTGATGAGATATTTTGACTAGAAATGAGAAAAAATACACTTGGTAAGATTTTGATTTTTTCCAGTGAGATAGATGTTGGTTTGGGCTCCATGGATTAGACCAGTAGTTCAGACCTGAGGGTTTTTCAGCCATCGAAGGTATCATGGCTCTGTTTTAGTTTGTAGACTGAACAGTCATGAGTCTGCTGTTTGGTTGGATGTTTGCACCTTTGGTTTAGGTTCAAGTGTATCCAAACTGCACAGATATGAAACAAAATGATAAAATAGTAACTACATAGAATAAACTATTAAAGAAAGCATGACATAAATAGAAGCACATAAAAATAAAATAATGAATAAACCAATTATAGAATCATAACAAGCCAAAGGTAAGACTATTAAAATAATGAATGAATGTAAATCTAAAATAGAACCTAAAATAGTCCTAGTTGCCCATGCGTCTGACATCCGCTTAACCTTGTCCTCAGCGCCCTCCCCCCACCTACCCCCTAACCCCCCCTCCAAATCTCCTCCTGCCGGCTCTCTAAGATCCCCTTTCTGCCATCGGACGCTCAGGTTACACCAGGGAACTAGGTCGAAAGTGAACATCCACGAGACTTGAGCCCAGATGTGACTGAGCTGAAAGCGGAACGAGTCCAGGCTGCAGAGGTGGATACTCCAGATACTGAGGTAGAAGTAGAAGTACTAGATATGTACTGCAGTAAAAAAGAAAAAGGACCGACTCTGAAATCTCCTCAAACTATAAAAGTCTAACCTGATGAACCTCATGTTATATTAAACTTAAATCAAACAGAAAATAATACACTCACTAGATTTACTTTTCAATTTTAGCGACAAAAGTTAAAACATTTTCTCCTTTTTTCTGAGATCCAGGATTCATTAACCATTCGTTTACTAGTTTTTAATGAGAAAAAGCTTGAACTAACTTTCTTTATTTTGATTTTACAATAAACAGCATAAACATTAAATCATTAAATCAGACACTATAGGTGTATTGTGTCATTTTGTCATCATGTTGCATGTTTTTCTCTTTTTTTTGTCTTATTAGTCTTATTAGATCTTTTATTTTCATCTTGTTATGACTTAGATACTTTTTAATTTTTTTAAATTTTCAACCTGTTCCATCTTTTGTTTAATTTTGTGCAATTTCGTTGTATTTATTTATGCAATGACAAATAAAGCTTCTATTCTATTGTTTCATCTTGCTACATTTGTCACATTTATCTTGTTACGTTTATGTTCCTTTAGTCTTGAAATGCAGATATTTGTGTTAAAATGATGGGACTAAAAACAGTCAAACCAGCTTTTTTTTGCTTTTTTTTTTCTTACCGTCCGAGCCACTCGGAGGCAAAGCCGACACAGGAGGACGACAACATGCCTCCGATGGAGAAGATGGCAACGGACAGCGACCAGAGGGAGGTGAGGGTCCCAGTGGGGATGGATTCTCCATAACGATGGACCCACGTCTCATTGTAGTCCTGCTCGATGATCTGCAGGGGGTGGTGAGGACACAGAAAATTATATAAATAAAATAACACATGATATCCCCTTATGTCAACAGTAATAAACTCATTTTAATTCAGGTTCCACATTCAGCCCAATATGACCTGAAGTGGATCCAATAAAATAATAACATAATAACCTATAAATACTGTCAACTCTGATATTTTAGAGCAGGGGTGTAAAAGTCAAGTTTTTAGTTCAGGGGCCACATACAACCCAACGTGATCTCAAATGTATTTTCATGTATTTTCTCCATTTTTTATTCATTGATCATGTTCATCATGTTCATTAAAGCTCAGAGTAAATTCAAAGGTTATTTTTAACAACAGACAAAACTGAAGAAAAAGTGACTTCAACAAAATATATTATTAACTGAACATAAAACATACATCTACATCCACTTTTATATATCAAACTACATTAAACCCATGTAAAATAGTAGATTAAACCAAAAACAAAGACTTTTTTAGCAACTTTTACTGTAATTTCTTTTAAAATCAACTCTACAACACTGCGATCTTACCTACCATGTTTGTTTTGTTTATTCACCCTTTAAAAAAATATTGAATTTAAATATTAACCCTTAAATACCTATAACTGTTTTTGTAGCGACTCCCAAATAAGTTTCTTTCTACATTTAACATAAGTGATTTATCAGTATGTACTATAATACCATCTTCTGCGTTTGCATTTTCTCCATCCACTGCCATTGATCCAGCTCCATGGGTTTTACTGTTGAATCAATGTTGTAGAAGATGACGGTGTTTCCATGGTAACTACGTAGCCTTGAATGTCCAAATGGGTCATATCTGATGACCATGAAAAGATGATAAACTGTATTATACACCAATTATTTATATGTAGTAGCGGCATTGTACCCGTGGTGCCTTGTACGATAGCGCCCTCCCATGGTGCAACAGCGGCAAAGTACCCATACACCCTCCTGTGTTGCAACAAACATCGATGGGACACGGGGCAGGGCCGAAATGTTCATTATATAGTAGGACTGATTGGATTAATAGACCAAGTGGCTCACAGTGTTCTACCAGATGATGGAAAACATCAAAGCTCTGCTGAAATGCCACCGAGCAGCAGAACAACTTCTACTCCTGTTCTATTCTGGTTCAGTGTTTGTGTTAAACTACAGATGGTGTTTGTGGTCATAGGTCAAGGCCGGTCTGTGAGTCGACGGACCATCCGTCTGTCGGCATCTCAACATGACCAGCAGTGTCTGAAATGAGAGATGATGACACCCTGCCTTTTAGAAGATGTCAATCAGAAAGATACAGTCTTCATCTGAAAAGCATCTTCTTCAGGGGTGTCAAACATTAGGCCTATGGACCAGAACTGGCCACTGAAGGGTCCGATCCCTGCCATGGGATGAATTTGTCAAATGAAAAAATGACACTGAAGTTATTAACAATCAAGGAAGTTAAAATTGTTTTTGTTCAGGTTCCACATTCAGTTGCATCTCAAGGGGATCAGTAACAATGCATTACTATCATCATTGTTGTTATAAATATTTTTTATTAGTACTGCTTTTACAGGTATTGTTGTTGTTATTTTTGACTATTTTTGGCTTGAGAGGCTGGTTTTGACCAGTTCTATATGTAAAGTGTCATGAGATAACTTTTGTTATGATTTGGCGCTATATAAGTACAATCTGACTGATTGATTTACTTCTCCTTTTTTATCATCTAATTCCTATTATATCTGTACATATGGTGTTACGCTACAACTGGAAGATCTAATCTAATCTAATGTAATCTAATCTAACCGAATCAAACCTAATCTAATCTAATCTAACGTAACGTAATGTAATGTAATCTAATTTAATCTAACCAAATCAAACCTAACCAAACCTAACCTAATCGAATCAAACCTAATCTAATCTAATCTAATCAAACCTAACCTAATCGAATCAAACCTAATCGAACCTAATTGAATCTAATCTAATCTAATCTAATCTAATGAATCAAACCTAAACTAAACTAAACTAAACTAAATTAAAGGTTACATTTACAAACAATCCTTCCACAAAAAATGTGAATAACCTGAACAAATATGAACATGAAATGATTTAAGAAAAATAACTGTAATTTTAACAATATTCTGTCTGTTCCTGAATGTTTTGTGTATTTGTAGATCCACCATGATCTGTAAATTGTAATGTACAGGTGTAAATAATAAACTGAGCCATAATACTGTTAAAATGGCACTTATTTTTCTTTCAGTTTGTTCATGTTATTCACATAGTTTGACTGCTTTATAGATGTAAACATTTTCATACTGCAGTTTTATTATTATTTTATTATTTTACTGACTGTTTGTATCTCCTGAACTAAAATGACTTTGACCTCCCTGATCTGAAGCTTCAGACAAATGTAATAGAGTAGAAACCATGTACATTAGTCTTGTTCTCGCATACGTTATCCAAATATACCACCATGTTGGAACTCGAGATGTGTCTGAAATATGAGAGGTAATGTTTTATGGTCAGAGTTCGTCGGGTTTTATAACATCATGTGAGCTTCGGTCTCTCTCACACTTAAAGAGGTGGAAATATTATTATTTCCATGACATCAGACCTTCTACTGACACAACCAAGACTCATCATCTGACCCACGTGTTGAATTAAAAGTTTATATGACATAACCTCCTCTAATATCCAAACACAAGGTGAGTTTTCATCTAAGTTTTAACCCAGTTTTCAGAAAATCAGAGTAAATGCAAATGAAAATATGTTTCCAACTAGTATGTGAAGATTACGAGCTGGTTCTTCATCAAAGCTTTAGAATTTCATAAAATAATATACAACATGTTAATTATTGAGCAGACGTTAAGAAAATAATAAAATTAATAATAAAAAAATTATAATAGTCACAAAATATATAAATATAATAATCAATAAAATTAATACAATT
Source organism: Sphaeramia orbicularis (assembly GCF_902148855.1). Lineage (NCBI taxonomy): Eukaryota > Metazoa > Chordata > Actinopteri > Kurtiformes > Apogonidae > Sphaeramia > Sphaeramia orbicularis. The sequence goes on from NC_043974.1 coordinate 33,127,377, forward strand.
GAAGAATATATAGAAGAAAATAAAGAAATATGAAGAAAATAATCAAATAAATGAAGAAAAAGCAAGGAAATAATCAAGTTATTGAATAAAAATGAAGGAAATAATAAACTCAATAAAAATGAAGACAGTGTTCCAGAAAACTAACCAAAATGAAGAAAATAATCAGGTTAAATTAATAATAATAATGAAGGAAATAATCAAGAAAATTATGAAAAATTAAAAAAATTATTGAGACCATGGGGGAAAAAAAGAAAATAATACATTTTTTAAAATGACAAAAATAATTGATAACATGGAAAAAAATTAACAAAATAATCAATAAAAAAGATAAAAATACAGACATTTTTCAAGAAAATTAAGGAAAAATAAAGAACAGAATCAAGTAAATTGGGGGAAAAAAATAAAGGAAATAATCAGGTAAATGAATAGAAATGAAGGAAATACTCAGGTTAAATTAATAATAAAAATGATGGAAATAGTCAAGAAATTTTGGAAAAATGAAGAAAATAATCAATAAAAAGAAAAAAATGAAGAAAATAATTGATGACATGGAAAAAAGTTAAGAAAATAATCAATAAAAAAATAAAAATGCTGACAATATTCAAGAAAATGAAGAAAAAATAAAGAAAAGAATCAAGTAAATGGAAAAAATAATCATCCATCCATCCTCTTCCTGGATTACACACATGCAACGTTCATCTGCATGTATTGTTTTCACCTCCATACTGCAGTTTCCATTCTGTTTTATTTGTTTCATTTCACATCATCACATGTCTGTGACGGTTTCCATCCTCAGTTTATTGTCTAAACAGTCTGCACCATTTGATGCAGTGGGTGAGATGATGGGATGCGGTAAATGTCAGTGTGTCAGGTTTTACCTTCTGAGGTGCATTGATGACACCGATGTTGTATCCGAACTGCAGAGATCCCAACACAGCAGTGAAGACCGACAAAGCAAGAGTTCCAGTCACCGTCTGTAAAAATACGAGGAAAAATACGGCATTTAGAGCAAATAATATAGTATATAGTGAGGATCTACGGTCAAAGAAGAAGAAAACATCACCTTGGGTAAATATATATGTGCAAAAATAAAAATAGTACAACATTTGCTGCGATAAAAATCCAGTCACACTGTAAAAAACAGCATTTTCTTCACCCTTAAAGACAAAACTAGTTTTGTGCTGACTTCCAAATGAATTATCTTCATTAGTTATAGTATTATCCTCTGCATTTAGCATTTTTCAGTGAAAATCAGGTATTTTCCTCATAAAAATTCACTGATCATGTAGATGTTCTTGAAAGCTCAGAGTAAATTCTAAGGTTATAATGTCAAAACAGAGAAAACTGAAGAAAAAGTGACTTTTTCCAACAAAATATATCATTAATTGAACATAAAAACAAGTGTCTCCATCCACTGTCATTTGTCAAACTACACAGGATCATGAAAAGACGACAAACTGCACTTTACACCAATTATTTACATGTAGTGAAAGGATTAGTGGATCAACAGGTATTAAATATTTAGCTTTTTCACTGGTGACTGTTTATGTCTGTGAGGGTTAATAAAACAGGATGACGTTATTTGAATTAAAACATTAAATCACTTATTGATAACATTTTAGCCTGTTTAAGTAGAAAAAAATCCATCTTTAACAAAAAGTAGACTTCAATGATGAAGTAGAACAGGGATTTGATTATTTTACTCATTTAAAAGTCACACATTTCACACATTTGGAAAAATTATCATGTAAAAATAAATAAAACAGCAACAACAAATGAGTTGAAAAATTCTTAAAATGTGCTAAAAGGATTTGGGTAAATCTAATGAACTTCATGCTGAGTTTTAGTGGAAGACCTAAATTATTTTTATTAACTAAATTTATTATGTAGATCTAATTTTTGACAAATACAAATTTAAATTCATTTTTCTTGCTAAACTAATGTATTAAATTTAGGTGCACTATGTACATTCGGTTAGCTTTTCAAACATTATATAATATATGCAATTAATATTTTAACTTCAGTGGTCATAATTTATGATCATTATTACTATTATTATTATTATTATTATTATTAGTAGTAGTAGTAGTAGTAGTATTACATCCTCTATGGACAGTTCACTCTTTTTTTATTTAATCTTTGTTATTGCACAGCTTTGTTATTTTTTGTACATAGTTGTTATCATTATATTATATTATATTATATTATATTATATTATATTATATTATATTATATTATATTATTTTATTTTTACTTATTTTCTGGTGAAATAATTTTTTGCTGTGGTGCAGTAGCAAGTCAGTTTTCAGCTATACAATAACCACATATTACCACCAGGATACACCAAAGTACATGCACCACTATTTTAAAATGTTAAGTTAAATTAAAATAATACACAGTATGTGTTTTCAGTCAGTTATGTTTTTCACATATAAATTTTCACCCGTCTATCCTTCAAACATGCACATTTTTCTATGACTACTGTTAAAGTCAGCCCCTGACAGGTGTCTTTTCCACTGATAGTATGAACAATGTATTTAGACCAGCGGTGAAGGTACTGCGAGTAGATCACATGGCATTAAAATAATTGAAAATCAACACAAGGCCTGAAAGATTTCAATGATACCACTCAGAGATTTGAACCCCAGGCTCCTGGATTGAAGCCAGTAGTGTTACCCAGGGCCGTGTCTTGCTATGGGCGAACTAGGTGAATACTAAGGGCCCCCAAGCCACCAGGGGGCTCTAAAGCTGCATGTTCAGCCTCATCGGACAAAAATTAAAATGTCCTGCTTTTATTTGTAGCTATCTCATGTGTTTATTACATCCCTTATATACTAAAAATAAATAAATAAATAAACGTAGGATATAAATAAAATAAACTGCAATGATAAGCTGTGGCTGGTGTTTTTGTGGCATTATTACAGTAGGTCATATTCACTGGACCGAACTGTCACATGGTTAGTGATGTAGTGGGCCGCCGACAGGTAAGATGGGAATGATTGACAGCTACCCACCAACCATTCCTGCTAGCCAGAGTATTAAACAAAACAAACACCATAATGGCATCAAAAAGCAGCTATCTCAGCAGTTGTTGTATTTTCTTGTTTAAAGTAAACATTTTTTTATAAACACTCAAAATCTGTTTTATTTATTGACCTATAGAGGATTGTTGTTTTCCTTGTATTGTAGTTTATTATCGGATTAACTTGCCTGAGTGGCTCAACTTAAGATGTTTAATTTTAACTGTAGCTTGTTTTGCTCATGAAGTGTAGTAGATTGTTTCATCTTAGTAGACAATCTAAAGGGTTTGGGAATCTCTTCATCGTACTTTGACAAACTAGGGGCCCCCAAACAGCATCTTGCTTAGGGCCCCCACGAAGCTACAAACGGCCCTGGTGTTACCTACTGAACTATCCAACCTCGTGCATAGGGCTCAGTAGTACTACCCTCAAACCTAATTGCTGATTCCATTTTTGAGGAAGGCCTGGATTCTTTTCAGGATGTGACGTTTACTCCTGTGGGCGGTGCTTGGGTTCTCCAATCTCTTGTATTGGAGGAGGTCTACTGCACATGTGCCATGTATAATGACAGTGTATTAGGGTAAACGGAGAACCGTGGACACAGATTTTTGCGCCCCAAACAGGAAACACATGACTTGATTGCTCACTAAATGACTGCAAACATTTTTAAACTACACTTGAATGCAGATTATACACAGTACTCACAGTATCATGTATAACTTGTTTATTTAAAAATTAATGTTTTTGTAAAATTATGTAAGGCCTTCTTCTTTGTGTGAGACAGATGAGACAGTGCCCTCTATTGACGAGCCACCACTGGTTGTGAGTGTGTAATCATTCATCTAATTGAACTGAATTGAAATTAAAGAAGTATTAAAATAAAACTGCTAAAATAATAAAGGCATTACGTACAGTGGCTGACAAGGGCCAAACACATTGCAACGGCCCAGTGTGTCTCAGTTACAGAAAACAGCTGCAAGTACAGAAACGACGCAAACTCACAAACTCAAACACAGGTTTAAATGAGGTACAAAAAGAGGGATGTGCTGCAAATGAAAAAAATGTGCTGCAAGAAACAAAAACAAATGCATAATCATCAAATGCTCTGCAAATAAAGAAACGATGCAAACCAAGAAAACATCTGCAAATGAAAAAGGCTGCATAACCAGTCAGTACAACGGAAGTGCTCCAAACCTGCAGCCAGCCAATGTTTATAGACAACAGACTAGTGTCAAATAGAAGCAAATTAAAGTCACATGACCACGCTCTGCCATAACTTCAGTTTGTTCCCACTGTAGTTTGAAACACTGTCAGTCAGCTGTTCTCCGTCTCTCTCTCCATCCTGTGTGACTCTGTATTGAGCTGTTCTGCTGACAGCGCCCCCTACAGGTTTGGAGCACTTCTGTTGTAGTGACTGGTTATGCAGCGTTTTTTGTTTGCAGATATTTTCTTGGTTTGAATCATTTTGTGCTTTGCATCATTTCTCTATTTGCAGAGCATTTTATGATTATGCATGTGTTTTTGTGTCCTGCGGCAGATTTTTACCTTCACCAAGGAGGTTATGTTTTTGTCGGTGTTGGTTTGTCTGTTTGCCTGTGTGCAAGATAACTCAAAAAGTTATGGATGGATTTGGATGAAAATTTCAGGAAATGTTGATACTGGCACAAGGAACAAATGTAAAATTTTGGTGGCGATCGGGGGTGGGGGGGCCATGGGGGCCCACTGATCTGCCTTGGTGTAGGTCTGCGCTCTCCGAGTGCTTTTCTAGTTTCATTTGCACCACATTCCTCTTTTTGTAACTCCTTTTGACTTGTGTTTGAGTGTGTGAATTTGCATTGTTTCTGTAGTTGCAGCAGTTTTCTGTAACTGAGATGCATTCGGCTGTTGCAATGTGTTTTGTCAGCCACCGTAATTATGAAACAGAAAACAGCTGTTTGTTCCATCTATCAACTAATTTGTGATGGGAGCTTGTTCTAAATCATCCAATGCAAACATTTTCTGATGCGTAAAACTTAAAACTAACAAGAAAAGCACTCGGAGAGCACAGACCTCCGCCAAGACAGATCTGCCCCCCCCAACCACCATTTTATTATTTCTTCCTTGTGCCAGTATCAACATTTCCTGAAAATTTCATGAAAATCCGTCCATAACTTTTTGAGTTATCTTGCTAACAAACAAACAAACACGCACACAATCACACAAAGCAAAGTAATCACAATACATCCTGGTGGGGGTAATAACCGCAACATCTGATGTGTGCATGATGTGTTACGGTATTAAATATTTTACAATGACAAGGAATGAGCCTCTAAGATTGGATTTTCTTTTCTGTCAGTTTTGCCCCTGTGACTGTAAACTCACTGGCTACGGTTTTCATTCAGAGGCAGTAAACATACACACCACTCACACTAATATCACCTATATATAACTGATCCTGATGAGACACAGTCTACTTTACACCATGTATGAATTCACTTTACTGCCTGAACTTTAGCTTCCCTCCAGTTTCCCATCAAGCCCCTGGGCACCTGTCTCCACGGTGACAGACAAGACGACCTTCAGGGAGCGAGGGTCCAGTCCAGTCTTCCCCCACACGAGTCATGTCATAACAGGCAGACTAACTACATAGCAACAGCGAGATGCTCTAGACATAACTCTACAGCAGAAAATAACTGCAGTCACAGGCTGAGGGTAAAAACAACGCTCCAGTCAAAGTAACATGACACGATTATTCACATTTTACAATCATATGTGTCCTTTAAATAGGGAGAACAGATAATAATCTCATAATAGACATGAAAAATGTCTGAAACTGCCTTTCCAAACTTAGGGTCAGCTGTTTTTATTATATATATGGTATGTGAATTCATGTTTCTAGTTAGATGAGAAGACTATAAATGACTATAAATGTTAATATCACCAAAGAAACAGGAAAAAGACATAGGAAGAGGAGAGTGATGAAAATGATGCAAAGTTAACCTGCCCTAAAAGACACAAATTACATTCATGATCAATAAAACCAACATAACAAAAGCAATGTAAATGTCTCACAATTACATACTTTCACTATATACTTTTATTCTTATTATTGTTATTATTATTATACTTTTAATATATTATTTACAAGATGCAACAAGGCAAAAATAATGTTAAAGATACAAGACAATGTCAAAATTACGTAAAAGATGCAACAAGATGAAAGCAACATGAAGACAAAAACAGTGTAAAAGAAGAAATTCATTTAAAGGACATGAGACAGAAATGAAGTTTTGAAATAAAAACCTCTTCCTCTGTGTGACCAAGACCTTCAGAAATACCAGGACCAGTCCCCACCGTATGACCAAGACCAGTTCCCATCATAAGACCAAGACCAGTCCCCATCATAAGACCAAGACCAGTCCCCATCATACAACCAGAACCAGTCCCCATCATAAGACCAAGACCAGTCCCCATCGTAAAACCAAGACCAGTCCCCATCATTAGACCAGGACCAGTCCCCATCATTAGCTCTAGGTGTTAATATTCATATTTGTGTAGGAGCTGATGTATTTTTCCAAATATTTCCTATTTCATGAAGGATTTAGTGGGTTTGTTAGTAAATTAATAAGTTAAAGTGTGTTTGACTTGACCTTAAAGTGTTGAGTCTCCAGATAAATGCTGTTTATTATTCATGACCCAAAACAGAAGTCTGTACATGTGTGTCCTTGGAAACAGAAAAACCATCCCAAGTCAATTATACTCTATTGAACCTCCTGCAGATTTTATCCCTTGAGGCTAAACACAGTCATTCATTTACTTTTCACTTATTGTAGCTGCACGACCCATTTACTGTTTTGTATGCAAAACCATAAAATAAAGAGCTATGTAAAAACACAGTCAACATTAACCTGTAATTTATCTTCTTGTCCAATGCAGTTATACTATTTTGACTGAAAGATAACATTACAATACCCAAGAATGCCCGCTTTGTGAATTTATTTGCTCATGAGGTTTACTTTCCAGTAAATCAGTAGATTCTAAAGTTCCACCATGGGTAGCAATTCTGACCTAAATAAAAGTGCAAGTTTTATGAGCAAAATGGATGTAAAGTATGAAAAATCACAGTGTTTTACTGTTACATATGATGGTTTTGGGTTGAAATCACTGTTGCATTCATGTGCATGTTGCATTTTACTGCTGCACATCTTTAAAGTTGAGCTCTTCATCAGCTTTTACAAAGTGTATCTGTAAAAAATCAGCTTGACATGAGTTCTGAAATACAGCTTTGTGATTATTTGTGTTCGAGCAAATCTAAAGAGAGAGTTCATTTAATGTAAGAGGAAGGAGAATAAAGGAAGTGTTCATCCTTCAGTTTATCACCAGCATTAAACATCAGTACATTTGGACATTCAGTATGTAACTACAGCTGATAAATGTAAGGGTGTAGAAAGTATCTGAGACTGTGAGATATAATGGACAAGAGGTATAAAGCAGCATAAAGTGGAAATGCAAGTACCTGACATTTACTGACAGTATTTTACATCTTAACCCTTAAAGACCCAAACAGCAATCTACTGATCTAAAATGGTTAATAACTGTTGATCCACTAATCCTATCAATCCATGTAAATAATTGGAGTAAAATACAGTTTGTCATCTTTTCATGGTCATCAGATATGACCCATTTGGACGTTCAGAGGCTCCGTAGTTACCATGGAAACACCGTCATCTTCTACAACATTGATTCACCAGTAAAACCCATGGAGGTGGATCAATGACAGTGGATGGAGACACTTGGTTTATGTTCAGTTAATGATATATTTTACAGAAAAAGTCACATTTTCTTCATTTTTCTCTGTTTCTGATATTATGACAACTTCAGTACAAGTGTTTATGAACCTCTATATGATCAGTGAATTAAATGTAGGAAAATACCTGATTTTTATTGAAAAAATGCCAAATACAGAGGATAATATGATGATAAATAGTGATAAATAACTTTAAAAAGGTTAAATATGGAAGAAAAATTCATTTGGAACTGCCATAAAAGTAGCACTGGGTCTTTATGGGTTAACCTAAAAAAAAAAACAGACTGACAAACACTGTCCCCACACCCATCTGACCCACAAAATGACAACAAACCGAGCGCAAGGCAGGTACTGTTGATGTGGGTGTGTGTGTGTGTGTGGGTAAGGGAGGGGGACCGGTCAAACTAGGGCCTGACAAATCCGCAGTGGAGCTGTAAACTCTGATATTTGTCCGGTCAAGGTGACCTGAGAACCAAATATGGGCCACAGTCACTTCAGGTCTGAGAGTTAGTTTCCTTCTGCAGTGTAGTTCTGCGCAAAGACGCGTACTTTCACTTCAACCATATTAATGCAAGCTTGACATGTAAGTGAGGTAACATATTATATGAATTTTAGAGTGAAAATGTATGTGTTTGACCAAAATATGATCCATTATTAAAAGGCAAATATGACCGTGGAGAGCCGAAAGCAGCAAATCCGTGCGTAAAATGCGCACCAGAGAGTAAAACGCACTGGATGTAAAGGTTCATATGGTATTTTTTCCTTCACTAAACACTTTAAAATGTGTTTTGTTTTGTTTTTTTTAGTAATTACCTCCCCTCCGAGTTGCTGAAACCCTGCCGGCATGACTTCGGCAGCTCCAGACCCCCGTAGCAGCAGTCGGTGACAGATGCGTCTGGTGCCAAATGGAGACACGTGAATCTCCCCCCAAAAGGCCAACAAGTCCCGGCACACAACTTTAGCACTTTGCGCACGAAAGTTGTTCTACAGTATAAATAAAATCCACAAGAAGACAAGAAGAGGTGGTCTGTCCTCCGCGCGCCGTCCCGCAGCCCGGTGTCCCTCCGTCTTTGAAGTCTGTGTTGTGTCCGTCCGGTGGGGATAGAGTGACACCCGCGCACCCACGTGGATCCATCCACAGGCGAAGGGGAGAGGGTTAAGGAGCCCAGGGGTGAGGGATGGGGGAGGTGGGGGCTGTTCATGAGGTCCTGTGACAGAGGCTGAGACGCAAGCAGGAAGCACACTTGACCTTAACGACCATTGGCTGGAGGTAGGAGTTAATGTGCGCAAGAAACACTGTGCGTAAAAGCAGACTTTCACATGAGGGATGAAACTCAGCAACTCAGCAAGATGAGCATGTGTAACAGAATATGTAGTGCCTTTTTGGAAAAATAAGATAATAATAATAATAATAATAATAATAATAATAATAATAATAATAATAATAATAATAAATAAATAAATAAATAAATAAATAAATAAAATAATAATAATAATAATTATTATTATTATTAGTAGTAGTAGTAGTAGTACTTCTGATGCATCAGCCATAAACAGGTCATACAATGGATGTTATTTACAGATGCAGGGTCGCAGTAGCCAATGACACCCCCCCCCCCCCCCAAAAAAAAAAGAAAGAAAGAAAGAAAATATACAGTTGCGGAAAAGATTATTAGACCACCCTTGTTTTCTTCAGTTTCTTGTTCATTTTAATGCCGGGTATAACTAAAGGTGCATTTGTTTGGACAAATATAATGATAACAACAAAAACAGCTCATTAGAGTTTAATTTCAGAGCTGATGTCTAGCCATTTTCCATGGTTTTCTTGATAATAACCAAAATCACTTAAGTTCTTACATCAATATCGATGGCATTGTACTGACAAAAAAAAGTGCTTTTAGGCATTCCATGTTTTCTTTTCTGTTTTAGTCACATGATACACACAGAAGTTAGCACTTGATTTCTGCGACTGTATAAACACAGTTGTAGCTAACAAGCTAATGGGAACTAATGGTGACTAGCAAGCTAACAGCAGTTCAGTCATACTGAGGTGAAGGAACACAATTATTTCAAACCTTAACAAATTCAGGGATTTTGGGAATTAATTTCTGCAGCCCCAGTTTATTTAAATATTTAATCAGTATTACTATTATTATTATTATTATTATTATTATTATTATTATTATTATTATTATTATTATCTCTGAGTGCCTTCAGTGGTAGCTCACTGCTAATAATGTATGCTATGAGCTAATGCTAAATGTTAGTTACTGTGTGTATTAGCAGGGGTGCTGCTACCAATTGTGGGCTCCATGAAAGGTAAACATTGTGGACCCTTTCATAAAAATCAGTATCTTGTCAATCTGTCGGAGTGTGTGTATGGAGGTGTGTGTGTGGGGTGTCCATACATAACATCACTTACGCTAGCGTGAAAACAAAAGTGACTACTAAACAACGTCCGACTCTGGACTTTTATTCCTCTATTATACAATGAATCTTACACAAAATGTTCACACCTTATAGCCTGTATCCACTGGACCCCCTCCACTGCTCTATGGGCCCCCCACAGATGCTGGGCCCCATGAGTTTTTCATGCCCCCCCCAGGGTATTAGCATAGGTAAAATGCAGAGACTGAATTGAGTGACTGAAGTGAGTTATCCTTAACTTTACCCTTTACCTTATTATGACTGTGTTTCACTCATTATTTCTGCATTAGTTGAAGAAGCCACATTGTACATTCAACGTATTGTGTCGAAGAGGGCCAATTACCAATACAGTGAACCTCCCATTAAATTAGCATCATATATTAGACACTTGTGACAAAAACTGTGTATTATTCAGAGATCATTTTGATAAACTTCACCACTAGTAATAAGGAATATAAAACTGATTTTACTTTTAAATACAAGTTACAGGAGCGAGTAAAGAACTTGTGTTACTGGTACAGATTAAGTAGGATAAGACAATATATATATATAGTATATGCAAAGGTCATTGGTGTAACTAGATACAAAATTATCAGTGTCTTAATTACATGTACATCAAGGTTGTCATGATAATACTGAAAAATCCAGTCAAATCCTCAAAATAAACTAAATGTAAATAAAATCCTGATATCCCAGGTGCTGGACCTCAGATGAACCTGCTATGACTCAACATTTCACAGTAAAGAGGGGCTTGTTTCACCTCCAGCCTGCCATTGTCTGTCTCCTGACGAGCCATAAAACCCCATTCTATTTCAGATCACATGCCAAAAGGGTTGCACACTACAGCTCATCCTGTCCCTGTCAATGCACCCTCCCTTATTGCTTCACACAACAAAGCCACAAGGCAACAGGTGGGCTCTAAATTTGGTCTGTGCCACCTGAGTGTGCAGCATGGGGGTGTGGTCAAGCTGAGGTTGAAGGTGGAGTTTAGGGGGTGTGTGATGGGCGGGAAAGGTACAGATTTGCCAAGGAGGTCAGTGGAAAAATATGTACTCTCAATATCTAAATAAAATAATGAAAGCCCGCCCTGTGCAGACACACCCACACCTCACACCACTTTCTCCCTGCCTCCTTTTGCCTTATCCATTTCCTGGGCTCATTGGCATCTTCAGAAAGATGGGGAGGGGGGAACCTGACACCCCCCGTCCAAACCCAGGGCCCCCAGCACAGTCATGTCCGTGTGTGTCACTCTGACTAAATGTAGAGAAACTTTACACCATCAGAACAGTCGCGTAGAGACGACATAGTTTACAGGTTCATGTACGGAAAGAGACAACCAAGATACTGTTACATTTCTAGAGTATCACATACATTTATACTGACACAACCAAGAACAATGACAGAATTAGGAGCAAATATACAAGTATTTGGACTTCAATAGAGTTTTTAATGTCTGTACTTGACTTGAGTATGCATTTTACTGACATCGTTTTACTTTAATCCCTACATTTGGACACAAATATCTGTTTTAAAATGTTTGAGATAAAATATGCCACAAGATGAAAAATTTTAAAAGACAAGTCAACGGGACAAAAATGTAAAGGAAAATGAAAATGGCATGAAAGATAATTACGCAAAAAGTTATGGACGGATTTTGATGAAATTTTCAGGAAATGTTGATACTGGCACATGGAACAAATGATTAAGTTTTGGTGGTGATGGGGGGGGGGGGGTTGATCTGCCTTAGTGGCGGTCTGCACTCTACGAGTGCTTTTCTAGTTTAATTTGAACCAGAATAACAACTGGATATATAAGAAAATACATGAGAATACAGTGTAAATTAAGAACAGTAACGGTTGTAAATTAGCGTATACAGCAGAAATTCACAATGTAAATAGCAATCTGTCAATAAATATGTTCAAAATATATGCCTGTGTCTAATCTTATATTCATAACAATCAAAAAATATAATGATCTTGAATGTCATTTATTAAAAAAAAAAATTAAAACAGCAGAAAGATGTGTATTAAATATAGTAATGATACAGATATCACCAAAGACTGATAATTTTATCAGTATCTTAATAAAATCTTTATTATTATTATTATTGTTATTATTATTATTATTATTATTATTATTATTATTATTATTATTATTATTATTATGCATCACATTGAACGAACACCTCACTCTGTTACTTTTTTTAATTGTCACTCTGTTACCGTGAATTAATGTCTTTTAAAACTAAAATAAAAAATGACATCAGTTTCATTTTTGGATATAATGTACTCTCATATATTAAGAAAAGTGTGGTATGCTAAATATTTTCACTTTCCTTGAGGAACAGCACTTTTTGGTATTTTTTTCCAAACCTTGAATTACTGCTGTGTATTTTTCCTCTCTCTGTTACTTTGTCAATGATGATAAATTCATGTTTTTATTAAATATTTGGTCATTATTCCTTTATGGCATGTTAAAGTACTTGCTTAGACCTACAGTTTGAGCTATTATGGTTGTTATTATTGCTGCACAGTGCTTTCTCACTCCGTTACTTGCTTGGCCAGGCCCAATGACAACTCACTCCATGCAAAATATTTGTAACTAATAGCACCTGTTCTACATTTATTTCCAAATGTCACCTGTGTTCTCACTAAACTGGAGATGCTGAGCCTTGTGTGTGTTTTACTGTTATCTGAAACAAACAGTCACACACCGTGTGACGCCATCCTCTGGCCTTTACTTTTCTCTACAATGCGGTACAGAAACAGAACGTGTAAATACAGTCCCTCCTTGTCGTGTCCGGTGTCGATGTAGGGTCAGCCGGTTCAGAATCACGCCACAGTAAATCCAGTTATATGATGCAGGCAGGTGTTTGGTCAGTCTGGAGGAGGCGTTGACATTTAGACCCAATGTGACTCCAGGAGATTCAGTGCAAATGAATGAAATGTTGTGTATTTAACCCATAAAGAAACATCCAAAAACATCTACTGATATAACTGTTGATCCACTAATCCTATCAATACATGTCGATAATTGGTATAAAATGCAGTTTGTCATTTTTTCATGGTCATCCCATTTGGATGTTCAGAGGTGGTGAATGTGGAAACACCGTCATCTTCTACAACATTGATTCACCAGTAAAACCCATGGAGTTGGATCAATGACAGTGGATGGACACACTTATAGTGTCATAGTTTATCAATTCTTGAAAACTAGTGCAGGGACATAAGTCAGGTGTCTCCACTGAAGTCCAAATTAAGGTTCCAGTTGCAGCATAACATCATATGTAGACATATAAATACAATTAGAAGATAAAAAAGGACCAGTGGCCCTGTGTCTCACTGGCATGTTCTATCAAGAATCAATAACAACTTGAATTTGCGAGGTCGTCAAGTTCCTACCTCCTATCAGTGCTCATCTGTAACTATACTGATATCAGTAACCATTTCCATGTTATAAGTCATCAAAATATGGATTATTATAAGTAAAAGCAAATTTTTAATATTTAAAAAATTATTTCAGCAAAAATTCAAAAATCTAAATTGCAAAAAATTGTGAACAAACTTTATAGTCACTGTCCTAAGGAAACTACATGTAAAATTTGAAATGATTCTGACCAGTAGTTTCAGCTGAGAAGAAATTGCTAACAAAGATGACGACGAACATGACAACGAAGACAACAATGAAGACAACAACGAAGACAACAACGAGGACGATAACGAAGACGACAACACAGGTGACGATGAGGACATAGGACCTTCACAGTGACCTATAGTCTAACGGTCGCTGAGCTAAAAAGGAAATGAAAATAATAACAACATTAACCATAAATACATGCATAAAAAAAGACAATTGCACATTAGAAATACATATAGTAATCAATAAAAAAATAGAAATAATAAATAATATAATAATAATAATAGATAATTATAACATAAATATTAATAAAAGTAATACAAATAATGATAGTAATAGTAGTTGTAACAATGGTATTAATGTTGTGTTTGTTTTACTTTTATCGTCTCTGATCACCCATGTTCTGACGGTAATAACTTCCTAATTTTATTTGTTAGGTTTTCTGATGTTCCCAGTATCATCACTGTTTTTCATACTCTCTCAGTTATATTGCAAATTAAGCCGTCACCTCAATATATTAGAGATTAAATGGCAGTTATGTGTATAATAGAAACATCTTCACAACATCTGATTTCAGCCCAAAAAGATGGAACAGTAGCACATAGAAAAGATGATCTCACAGTAAAGTCACATCACGAATGAAAAATGTAACACAGCAAAAGTTTATTAAGACAATTACATGAAACACAGTGATGATGTAAACATTAAAACAAGACAGAAAAAAAACAACTAGAAGACAAGGATGATGTAAAAGATATCACAAAATGAAAAAATGCATAAACATGAAAATGACAGAAAACATAAAATAATGATGTAAAAGATCTAACATAATTAAAAAAGTTTCATAGAAGTAACAAAATGTCAGTGTAAAAGATGCAAAAAGAGTTAAAACTATGCAAAAATACAAGATGAAAACTATGTAAGTAATGAAACAAGACAAAAAATTAAAAGATGCAATAAGGTGAAAATGACAGAAAACCGGACTGACAATGATGTAGAAGATGGAACAATGTAAAAACCATTAAAGACGAAACTATGCAAAATAAGAAATAAGATTAAAACAATGTAAAGGATGGAACTAAATAAAAGAAAATGTTGAAAAATTACATAGAAAATGTAAAATATCAATGATGTAACAGATGTAACATGATGAAAAAACCTTAAAAGGAGTAACGAAATGACAGTGTAAAAGATGCAAAAATAGTTAAAACAATGCAAAAGTACAAGATAAAAACAATGTAAAATAAGAAACAAGATTAAAACAATGTAAATAATGAAACAAAATGCAAAAAATAAAGATGCAACAAGACAAGAATGATGCAAAAGATGTCACAAGATTAAAAAAGAGTAAAATGTGCAACAATTTGAAAATGTAAGTCAAACAATGATGTAAAAGATGTAACATAATGAAAACACTTAAAAGAAGTAATGAAACAAGAATATAAAAGATTTAACAAGATTTTAAAAATGTAAAGATAACAAGATAAAAATTTCATGACAATATGTTACAACACAGCAAAACGCATGTAAAGTCTTTATTTTTTAAATTTATTGCTTACTTCATTAATTTTGCCCCCCACCCCCCCACACACCTTTTTTTTTTTTGTTTGTTTGTTTTTTTTTTACTTTTTTGTAGATGTTTCCGAGCCTGTACTCTTATTTCTACTGCAGTGAGAACCCTGTCCTTTAACACCTACCAGAGCCTTTTTACTGGGTATCTGTATTTGTACTGGACTTAACTGTCCAATCTCTGTACACTGTCGTTTCTCTCTCCAGCTCAACTATTGTATCTCTGTCCAGGATCCCTTGGATCAAGTTCCTGAGCTGGCACTGTGATCATATTCATTCAAAGGTCAAACATTCCCGTGTCCCCAAAGTGGCACCACTACCCGCTATGCCCCCTGGAACATGGACCAGAACCCACATTCAGAACATACCCCTGTGTCTCCAGCCCGTTCAGGAGTGGGTGAGGTCCTGATCTGAGTCCGCCTGATCCACCGCTGCAGACATTTATCTAATCAGCAAAAGGTTTGGTTCAAGGTGACGTCATGTGACCTGCTACAGCGACGTTATATCACAGCATTTAAAGGGTAAAATCCACTCGGTGTGACTTCTACGTCCATTTGAAACCAGATTATGCAAAGAAAATGATGTGTTTGAGTCCTAAAGAAAAAACAGAGAAAAGGAGAAAACACGTCTTTAAAAAAATTTGGAAATTAGTGGCTTAAAAATGACCAGAAAATGAAGCCCAACACAATTGAGTTGAGTTAACTTAAACCAGTTTCATTAATGTAGCCTCAATATTTAACCTCAAAGACCTAAACAACCACCTCCAGACAGAATGATCTACTGATGTAAAATGTGTAATACCTGATGATCCACTAATCCTATCAATGCATGTAAATAATTGGTGTAAAACGCAGTTTGTTATCTTTTTATGGTCATCAGATATGACCCATTTGGGTGTTCAGAGGCTCTGTAGTTACCATGGAAACACAGTCATCTTCTACAACATGCATTCACCAGTAAAACCCATGGAGTTTGATAAATGACAGTGTTGTCAGGTACTTTTTAATGTTCAGCTAAAGATATATTTTGCTAAAAAATCTATTTTTCTTCATTTTACTCTCTTTTGATATAACAAACTTTGAATTTACCCTGAGCTTCAGTGAAAATCTACATTGTCGATGAATTAAATGTATGAACAATCAGATTATTACTGAAAAAATGCCAAAAGAAGAGGATAATATTATAATAACTGGCGATAAATCACTTAGGGAAGATTCAATGTAGAGAAATACTAATTTGGAAGTTGCCACAAAAGGTTCTAGGTTTTTAAGGGTAAATAAAATTAAAATAACTAGAATGTTGCCAAAACAGATCAGAATATTTAACAAAGATTAATCTAACTTAGTACGTGGACATTTTGATTTGGGACAGTTAATCAGTTTAGGTCATTTTACTTTTCTTTCATCAATACTATAATTTTGTTGCCATTTATTTATTTTATTACTCAATAACACATGTCCTGTTGTTCCCAAGGTTTACATAAATGGTGTAAATGGCTCATAATAGATGAACACAGTGAACAAAAACCACGTTGTAAATGTTTTCTTGTACAGAGACAGCTTTATAATCATCAAAGTGTCATTAAAATGCAAGTTCTTGGGACAACAAAAGTAAAAGAGAATAGAAAATGCTGGAGAATGTCGATCAATCAGTTTCCTATGATATTATTAATCTGTTATGGATGTGTTATTCTACAGCCAATGTGTTATGTAATAGAAACAGATTTCAGATGATCTCAAAAGTGAACATTTCTGTAGAATGACACAGAAATATTATTGCAATCCGTCGTAAAATCGGGGACAAGGTCACCTAAGGAAACAGAGCGTTTGTAATAGTAATATCTGATTATTAGAAACTATAGTTATGGTTAAATACAGTGGCAGTGAAAGGGTTTCATCAGTCCTCATTTCCAGTTATCGCTGTCATGAGACTACCAGGATGCCTTCATGACCTGTCGATTTGTTTTGTTCACCAAGCTGCTCATGGTTTTTTCAAGACGATTTTATTCGTAACGTGAATATTTTATCAACCCACATCAGTGTCATATAAAATTCAAAGAATACATGATATAAAATGTCAAAGGCGCACTGTAAATTTCTCAAAGGTCGTCGTATAGATTACTGCGGTGGCTGTTGATGGAATTATTTCCTCTTGTACCTGAACGCAGCAGATTTCGCGGTATTACGTTTACTTACGCCGGGAGAGCGAAGTGCTCTGTGATTGGACGCCGAATTCTGTTAAAAAGCTGCCCCTCCCCCGGTTTTACTTCGGGAATCCCCAATAACAACGTGGTGGGAAAAATATTTTGGCTTTTCTGCTGTTTCTCCCGGCCTGTGTCATCTCAGTGATTAATTCGTTTCGAACCACTCCAGCAGGACATTCCAGGTAGCTGCACGGCCACGCATGAGTCATTCATTAACGTTATTTCACTCAGAAACTAATTTGTCCGACAGAGAAAGTTTTGCGGTAGTTTACGCAGGATTGAAAAACGTCGAGTGGACGTAATTAGCTTGTTAAGCTAACTTTGTTTTTTTCTGCTGAAACCGCGATACGCTACTTCAGCGAATAAATAATATCCACTCAAATATATTTTGGTTGTTAGCACGGTTTTATCGTGTGTTGTTGTTTTAAAAGTATCGTGTTTAGCGGGTGAATGAAGCTACCCTTGCATTCATTCAGTTTATTTGGGCCTAAATCGACGTTAGCTAACTAACATTAGCACAGCGCTCATGGCCTAAATTCTTGTTGCCCTACTTGCTAATTGTTAAGGTACTTAAGGAGTGGTTTTGTAGATTGTGTTCTTTTCTCAACAGTACTTATGTTTTCTCAATCGCTAGTTTCACAAGACAGCGTTAATCAGCAGATTTAACGGCAGTCGGCCTGTTGTTTTCAAGTCGAGCTCGTATTTCCGGTCTGCCAACAAGCAGTTTAGCGTTTTAATTTCGATCGTAAGTCTCTAAAATACCACATGTTATACTATTCATTATGTTTAGATCATTGTAACTGTTTTAAAAGAAGCAGTTCACGAGTCCTTGTGTAATTATTCTCTCAATCTGATAGAATAATTTTCTTAAGATGTGCAATGTGAGGTGATTTTTATTTTTGTTTTCTTGTCACAGGATTAATTGATTTAACCACGTAGGTTTTTGAAATCAACTTGAGCATTTGAAACTGAACATTTTATCAGCTAAATAGATTTAATGAGTTTAATTTTTATCTCCAGTTTTCAGTTTACACATGTTTAGGCTACAAAAATGGAATATAATATGCATAATGATAGGTTTGCTAGTACATAATGACTAAAAAATAAATGTTTTCATCAACCCAGAGTGAGCAGGATGTTTATTACCAGAGAACTGGTTGTAGTTAAAGCCATTTTGGATTATATATTTAAAAAAAAAAAAAAAAAAAAGATTGGACAAAAAACAAGTGTTCTTTACAGCCATTATTGTGGAGGGTGCAGTATTGGCTGCAAACTGATCTCTAATCTAAACATCATACATTGAACTTTTAAGGTCGATAAAGATAAGGGTATACCTTAAGATTCGCATGCCTTCAGGTTAACTGTATTGTCTTCTTTAGCCCCACAGCTGTGATGGACGACCTGCAATTGAGCCAAGACTCATTCCGTGAGCTCTGGGAGAGTGTGTAAGTTCAGGTTTTCTAATAGACAACATTTACAAATGGCAAGTAAATGATATTGATGAGTAACTGGTTTGTATTTGTTCTTGCAGCGTGACCCCATCCATTTCTACCATTCCAACCGTGAATGATGTTGCTCCTGATTCTTGGAGGGGAGATGGAAACATGGGCATGCTGGTAACTGTGGACTTTAATTTAACTCTGTGCCATAGGTTAGCTAAATTGTAGTGAGATAATTTCAAACAACATTGCAATTTGAGAAATGTATGTTATTTTCTGCTCACACAAACTTGAATTAGTCTTAAAAAGGGCAGACTTTTCAAAATGATTATTTTTTCTCTGCTCTATCTGTCACTGAATATGAAATGTAACCAGATGCGTACTGGGCACGGACCTTTGTACAAATTCTGACCTTCATGCATCTCCTTTTACAGCTAATTCCTGATCATGAACTTGCAGAGGGGTTTGATGAGAAGCTGTTTGAGCTGACCCCTGAACTAACCTCCAATGAGTATGTAACCCCCCCTGCCTGTACTGTCCCGGTGACCACTGACCATGCGGGGGACTACGGCTTCAAGCTCCGCTTTCATAAATCTGGAACGGCCAAATCTGTCACCTCCACGGTAAGAAACCTCAGCCAACCCAGAAACTTATTAACCTGATGAGAATGAGCTTGAAAATTTGTTGTATTTCTGATATTTTCAGAGGTAAAAATGTTAGGATCGTCACAGTCTGGAAAAATACAAACTTTCATTCATGATATTATACAGTATATTTTGTCCATATAGTGAGTACATTATACTGATTAACAGTTTATATTTTAATGCAAGGAAAAAGTAAAATGGTTGAATTGGAGTTTTAACAAAGATGTCTACTTGGAGTCCCTCGGCAGACTAAAGGAATTTCAGCTCGATGTTCAAGCGCCGTTTGCTTTTCAGCTCAGCTCAATCTATTTATCCTGTCATTTTGATGTAAAGAAATAAACATATAGTCCTACATACATATACAGTTTAAGTCCTCAAAATTAAACTTAACTAAACTGTTATGTAGCTTCTTTTTTTCACCTAGATTATTTTTGGTTATATGTGAAGTTCTAATATGTTTTATGGGCTATAAACCTATTAGAGGTTGGTAATTTATTTATTTTTACATACTGACAATACGGTAAAATATCTCACCTTTAGTGTGGTGTTAAAATCCATTCTTTCGTATCTCTTCTGGCTCCATTCAAGTGGAATCATTCATTGTGACTTCGCTAAATTCTAGAGTCAGTAGTCAGTCATTGCATTTGTTCAGCCAATGGTGATAGGGTTTCCACGGTGACTCAGCCAGCAGCCTGCCATCGTTGGTCAGTTCATCTGAGGTTAGGGAGGTCTGTAGTCGAAGTCCCGCCCTCCGTGACTGTGTTCTGAGGTGGAAAAAGTGCACTCTGGGTGTAAAGCTCTGCTCTAACATGACAGGACATGTTCCTACACTGACTTCCCCCAGCACCCAAATGGTTAAAACTGAGTGAGGGCAAGGTAAAACTTGTCTCTTTATTTCACAGATCTAACCTGGCAAATAATTTCTAACTCTAGTCAGGACAACTTCACTTGTATTTAGTGAAAACGGAGTAGTTAATTTAAGTTTACTCCTTTTAAAGTAGTGGATTTTTCTACTCTGAGGCAGATTTCATATCAGAATTTTGCTTCTAAAACCTCTCCTTTTCCCAGCAGACAGTTGATATCAACTCATGGATTTTTTTCCGTGTGCTTACCTTCAGTACTCGGAGACCCTCAACAAGCTGTACTGCCAGTTGGCAAAAACCAGCCCCATCGAGGTGTTGGTGTGTGCGCAGCCTCCTCAGGGAGCTGTCCTCAGGGCCATGGCTGTTTATAAGAAGAGTGAGCATGTGGCGGAAGTCGTCCGCAGATGCCCCCACCACCAAAATGAGGACGGTAAGGAAGGAAAAGGTGCACCCAAATTTATATGTGGACAGAAAAATGTCATGTAATAGTGAGTTGATTGTTTTTTTGTCCCTAATGTGTTTGTTTCCAGCTGCTGAGCATCGCAGCCATCTGGTCAGAGTTGAGGGCAGCCAGAGAGCTCAGTACTTTGAGGATAGTAATACAAAAAGGCAGAGTGTTACTGTCCCATATGAGCCTCCGCAGGTAAGAGCTATCACATACATTCCTCAGGATGTGGGAGCTTTTTCTATTTTGCAAATGGACAGTGTTTTTTTAAAATGTGAATGTGCACTATTCAGCGGTAAAAGTATGGCTATTATTAAAGCCAGTGTAGCAGATAATATTTCATGTCACCAGTATCTGTTGAAAGATAAATTTGGAAATGTTTTTTCCTTTAGCCACTAATGGATTCATATTTTAACACTGTTCATTTTTTTTTTTTTTTTTTTTTTTTGTAAATTTATTATCAGCTCGGGTCAGAGATCACCACTATACTGCTGAGCTTCATGTGCAATAGTTCATGCATGGGTGGCATGAACCGCCGGCCCATCCTCACCATCCTGACCCTGGAGACGACAGAGTAAGTCTAAAAGAGTTTTTATTTGGGTTGATAGTGAGCCCGTTTACATGCACACTAAAACTCTGATCACTACTGGATTTCTGGAGTTGTCAGATTATTCAAGTGATCATTTAAATAGTACAATCTGATATATTTGATCAAATAACAGCAGCAATCTGATCATGAGAAATCAGATTAACACACCTGGATTTCTCCCCAATACTCATTGTCTTCATGCACATATGTTAATCTGATTTATTTAGGTCTTTTACATCTGGGCATGTGTTTGAAAAAAAAAAAAAAAAGCAGAAGTGGAAGTTAGTCAGATATGAGCGGACAACCATAATAGGAAGTTTGATTCTACTATCACTGCATACATACTCCAAAAGAAATCCCACAATGGACTGAAACATCCAAACCAGGGTTTTTCGATTATTGTATTTTTGAAGTACATGTAAGCGCATCAGATCGAATTATTACAGTTATCTGTTATTTTTATGGTCATGTTAACAGGCAGTGTTTCAAGGATGGTACCATGAATTCTTCAGCTACTTAATGACTGTGCTATTGTGTAGACAAAAGATATGTTGACTCAGAATTGTCAGTATTTGAAGGGCACTGACCTCCAAAACAAATCTCAGATACTGCAGATGAAGCTGTAAGCATTTGGAATTTAGTCAGAGATACTTTTTAATATCACACAGCAAAAAAAAAGTTTTTTGTTTTTCCCATTTAATATAAAACCCTTACTACTGCTGTCGTGTCGTCCAGGGGTGTGGTTCTGGGCCGGCGGTGCTTCGAAGTCCGAGTGTGCGCCTGCCCAGGCAGAGACCGAAAAACAGAGGAGGAAAATCATTCCAAACAAGAAACCGGCGCTAAACGCACCAAAAAACGCAGTGAGTCTTCATCGTTGGTCATCACATGTCTAGTCTCCTCTGACGTCTGGTCATTTTTTTACACGACTTTGTTTTGTTTCTCCAGAGACTGAACCTGCTCCGGACTCGACTTCTCTGAGGAAAATTCGATCAGCTTCCAGCGCCGAGGAAGATGATAAGGAGATGTTTGTTCTCCAAGTGAGTAAATGCAGTATTTACGCTTTGATGAAGCTGGATGTGTTCAAACAGGACCCTAAGGGTCTTGTTCTGTTTTACAGGTTCGTGGGCGCGAACGTTATGAGATGCTGAAGAAGATAAATGATGGTCTGGAGCTGCTGGACAAAGAAAGGTGAAACTATGCATCATAAATGAGCTTAATTAACATATAATTTACTTTATCTGTCTTTTGATTGTTTTTGTCAATATGGGTCAATATCCTCAACATACAAGTCCACATTTCTGATGTTACAAATTCTTGAACTTTTACCTGAAACATACATACGTCATCTATAGTTTTACTTTTACACAAAACCTGCCACTCCACCAGTCAATTTATATTTACCTGAAATATTTTAGTAAGAATTTTCCAAAGCTGAATTTAGTTGAAAATAATCTTGGGAAAGTCCTAAAAGGATTAAATGTAAGTGTCTCATGCCTGTAAAAACCCTGCTTAACATAGACTATCATTCAGTTTTCAGATGCATTTAGTTTTTCTGAAGTTTTCTGGTTTAATTTGTGGGAATATCGTGCTCAAAGAATCATGTACTTCAGGTGAAATTCCTCTGTCTTGTAAACCTCTTTTGCCACTAGAGGCCAGTGTAAATGATGCTAAAACAAACTACATAACTGCAAAAAACTTGGCTGGTTTAAACAATCTAGTTATAAATTGCGGGTATTTTGCATGTTTTTATGTAATTCGCAACAGACTCAACACAGACATTCTGTTGAAACAGGAAATAGGCTAATGCAACACAAAATACATGATGGTGACAAAGCGATGTATTAAATTCAAAGATCATACGGGTGCTTGAAATCCTTGAAAATGCTCGAATTTCAAGGTCTGAAAAGTGCTTGAATTTCAGTTTAAATACTTGAAAGTGCTTGGAATTACAACTCTATTATATGATTTATGTGTTTATTTTTAATATTAACTCTGCCAGGTTAGATTTCAAGCCAAAGCTACTCGCAGAAGTGATACATTTAAAAAAATAAATCTTTGTCAAAAAAGAAAATTGTCAGGTGTTCTGAGGTCGACTCCAGGTATATTTTTATCTTAATCTTTGTTGCGGTGCGAGTGTGTCTGAAGAACGCCAAATGGCTTCCTTTTTTAGATAAAAGTTTGTGTTCTCAACGTTTGGCTATTGAAACATTAGTCATTATCTACAAAACAGGATGATTAAAACTAACAGAAGAAATGGTTTTGATAACTGAAATAAACACAAATACAGAATATGATGGAAGCATGATTTCAGATAATTTAAATTAACTCAAACATGCTGCAGCTTCTGCCATTAGTCAGTATTTAGTTTATGAAGCAAAACATAAGAAACGGTAGAAAACCATGAAAAACAAATTAACTTGCTCTTAAGGAAATGTAAGATGTTCATTAAAGGTGGGTGATTCACCTACAGAACCCCACAATTATTGTAAATATGAGCTGCAACTATTAATCAAATAGATGTCAATAAGTAGTGCCATTTAGTGTTCACATTTTTATCATGTCCTAATGTTTATTTTATTTATATTTTTTACATGCATAGGTCTATAAATTTATTCGTATTTATTTATTTTTTATATATTTGTCTGTATTGTTAATTGTTCTTTTGTGGGCTTTGGTTTCATGTTTCTTCGACGTTCCTCCTGGCCATAGGAATTTTTCAGTCATTTTTCAAATTGGTCCAGGGTCAAGTTAAACTATTATTTTTGTCATGTTTTAAGCCTGTAAATAACAATAAATAATAAAAAAAAAAAAAGAAAAAAAGTAAGCTGCTGTTATTTCTTCAGATTCTTAAATTGAGAAGTTGTTCAAGTGGTTTCAACCTTAAAGTAATGAAAACAATCTGGATCCTTTGTTGAGATAATTTGCACAATATTGCTGTACCTTGTTACCAGTCAAATCTGGCTTGATATTAGCTGGAAAATCTTAAGAAAAAGAAAATTTTTGTTTTGTAAAAATTTCTTAGAAAGCATTTTTTTTTTTTCTATTTAAATGAAAATTAAGACAAATCTTTTAGAAATAAACTTTTTTTCATTTTTTAGAAATCATTTTTTGCACTGTAGAAAACAAAAACTTTATGCACTGAAAACAAAAACCAAAAGGGAAAGTCTAAATGAAAATGGAAAATCTACAAGTTAAATGGTGTATACCTGAAATTATGTGTTTTTATTTGAGTTAAACCTCATTTGTGTCCTCTTTTTTTTTTTTTCTTTCCACAGCAAAACAAAGGTTAAGCCTAAATCGGAGTTGCCAACCCCCTGCTCTGGAAAGAGACTTCTTCAAAGAGGAGAAAGGAGCGACAGCGAATGAGACACCTGACAGTTTTTATAGTTTTTTTTTTTTTTTTGGTTTTTTTTTTTTTTCCCGTTTTAGCAGTAATAGTTTAGCAAATGTTATGATCTAATGACGACACCACTGCCGTTCGAAACTGTAAATTAAGCTTGAATTTCCATCACTGTTGTAAGTTTCACAATCACGGGTCCATGTTTGGAGGAACTCGATCAGTGTTAATGTGCTGACACTTGAAACAAAGAGAAAAAATTAGGGAACAGACATGAACAGATTAAAATGCAATCGTGCCTCATCATGTCTTTTTTTTTTTTTTTTTTTTTTTCCAAATTGAAGTTTGCGTCACAAACGTCTGTAAGTTGCGATTCCCTTTTTTGTTTGTCTGTGGCATCACCTCTTAAAGTATTCTTGCTGATCCAGGGAACGCTTATTAATCATGATGTGTTAAAATAAATCTTACTAGACTTGATCGATGAGGGGTCGGCTGGTTCACCCTGAGATGATGCATCTGACTTTAGGAGCAAATTTTACATAGAAACGACAGGAATGAGCAGCACAGTTTTACCACAGTAGGGCCGCAACTAATGACTATCCCTGTAGTTGACTACTATAAGGAGTAGTCAGATTACAAACTGCAAAAAAAAAAAATCAAAACAGTGTCTCTTATTTATATTCTTTGCTGCACTAAACTACTTTAGTGTCTGTGACTGGATGTTTGAAGGACAGACTGGGGTTTTTATTCCACATTGTCACTTAATTGGAAGAACCGTATCGATTGCTGTCGGCCGAAATGACAGAAAGGAAAGAAAGAATAGGGAACCTTACCGGCTCTGTCTCACTTTTACACTCTTGCGCTTCTCTCACACACTGGCTCTGCCCCCATACATTCCTTATCCACTCGCCAATCCATCATAACCCCATATACGCTTTATTCATTACACATGACAGTTACTGCTGAACTTTCAAACATTACTGCAGGGTCACTACAGTACATTTCATATTTAGAATCGTCTTTGTAAGAGCAGTTATGTATTGCGCTATACACGTCTGCTTTTTTCTGTAAAAAGCCGTCCATGGCTCTAAATACTACTAATTTTCCTGTCAAGTAGTTGAGTAGTCGCTGCAGTCCTATACCACAGACAGCCAGATGGTGGGAAAATGGGATCTTTGAGATGATACTGATACAGGGGTTGGACAAAATAATGGAAACACCTTCACCTCAAGATGATAATGCCCCAATCCATACAGCTAGAATTGTTAAAGAGTGGCATGAGGAACATTCTAATGAAGTTGAGCATCTCGTATGGCCGGCACAGTCCCCAGACCTCAACATTATTGAGCATTTATGGTCAGTTTTAGAGATTCAAGTAAGACGTCGATTTCCACCGCCATCGTCTCTAAAAGAGTTGGATGGTATTCTAACTGAAGAATGGCTTAAAATTCCTTTGGAAACAATTCACAAGTTGTATGAATCAATACCTCGGAGAATTGAGGCTGTAATTGCCGCAAAAGGCGGACCTACACCATATTAAATTATATTTTGTTGATTTTTTTTTTAAGGTGTTTCCATTATTTTGTCCAACCCCTGTATGTCATTGATTAGAAAACCGAGCGATGATCTGATGCTGAATTTCTCGCTTTTCATCCAGTTTCTCAGCACTTGAGTTTAATGTGACCAACACTCGCTGTAACTGCCACGTACAAGGCATTTTTTTTGTCGTTTATTTCTATGTCATTATAGTTTATTTTGGGATGTTAGTTTTGTATAAGAGGTTTATCTGACTATATTTTTCATTTTTCTTATTTTTTCATGTTTCTTTTGTACTAATTTCCATGTTAAGCTTTAAACCTAAATAAATGTGCTTGACAACATTGGTTTGTTTTTTGTACATTTTGTCATCTTGGTTTGTGTTTTGCATGTATGTAAAACACCTGCATTGAAAGGAGCCTTGTTTCCAGTGAAATGTGCTGTATATTATGTATCAACCCTCTGTGTTTGTTTTATGACCTCGCGCTGGCAGGATCATTTTATTTCCTTAAAGAGACGCATCCAGGTGAGTAAAAGCACACATCCAGTTTAAGCTGGAGCTGAATTGTCATAATTTGTACATTCTGTTTGCAGAAGTTCTGTTGTAGTCTTAATGAAACCACCTGGAGTCGAAGGCTCACAGTAAATCGACATGGGGAAGTTCTCAACCCAGGATGAAGTCTGTATTTTGCTTTTTTGTGGTGAGTTTTCATCTTGCTGTTATTTACACTGAGAGGGAGAATTTAGACCAGAGGGATAAACTCATTTTAGGTCCATTTCCACATTCAGCCTAATAAGAATGGGTCAGACCAGTGTAATAATGTAAAATTAATAAAAGTTACATACACACAACACATTTACATACAACTGTGAGTCATATACTGGAAGTGAACTACGTTAATCCACTCTGTATGACAGTTTGTGCATCATTTTTCTCAGATATTCGTTAAATTAAGTTGCACACATAACGGACAAAAAGGAACATTCTAACGGTTTAAGAGATGAATTTGTTAAATGCAAAATTATACTAAAGATATTAATAGTAAAGGATGTTAAAATCATTTTAGTTGAGGTTCTGATACAGACCAATATGATCAGACCAGTGGAAAAAAAAAAAAAACTATAGACAATAACGCAAAATTTTTGCCTTTGTTTTAGTGTAAAAATGTAAAATTACATGAGGAAAATGTTCACCTCTACAAACTATCCTTTCACAGTAAAATGTGAATAACCTGCGTTTGTATTTGTAGATGCACTGTGATCTGTAAGTTGTGTTAATAATAAGATGAGACAAAACTGCACTTATTTTTCTTTCACATTTTCATATTGTCACTTTTTAGTTTGTTCACCCTGAAACAAAGAAAAAAAAAAATTGGATTATTCATAGGTTATTATTCTATTGTACTGGTCTGATCCATTTCTACAAAGTATCCTTTAAAAAATGTGAATAAACTATTATAAATAACCTGGAATTTCTTAAAAATAAGTGCAATTTTAACAATATTCTGCCTCAGTTTATCATTTACACATGAACATTACTACTTAGAGATCATAGTGGATCTACAAATACAAAAACATTTAGTAACTGGTGGAATATCATTAAAATTCCACTTATTTGTGTTAAGAAATTAAATTTTGTTGATATTTGTGCAAGTTATTCACATTTTTTGTGAAAGTGTAGTTCCCAAATGTAAACTTTTTCATGTAACTTTTTTTTTAACACTTAAAGAGAAAAATGTTGAAGTGTCATTATTTATAGGTTATTAGCAGAACACTATATTAACCTCTCTTTCTGTTTTTCATTTCTTTGTTTGAATCAGAATTGTGATGATGCAGGATCAACACTAAAGACACATTGTTTAAAAAAAAAAAAAAAAAAAAAACTGAGATAAAATAAGTTATAAAATACGGGTGAGGTAGTGGAAAATAAATAAATATAAAACGAGAGAATAAATAGGTACTTATTGCACAAATAAGTTAAAAGTTATTGCACAATTTTCAGAGGTAATTGCACATCCCCATTTATTGTTCTTTAAAGATGGATGGCGGTGGGAAAGAAACTGTTCCTGAACCTAACAGTTTTGTATTTCAGGCTTTGGTTCATATTAATCCTGTATTTGATGCATTAAAGGATGAATAAAATATGCACAAGTAAACAAGAATATCTGATCTGGTACAAACAGTCGCTTCACCAAAATATAACAATAAGAACAATACTTTCATATGCATAGATTAATTTGAAAAAAGAAGGAAATGATGATGATAAAAAAAAAAAACAGGGTGTCGACTCTTCATCAGTGTGGAATAATTCATGTGAAAGAGGTGAACAGTGGGCTTTTTTTTTTTTAAATTGAAATGCCATTGATCTATTTTACCACATATGAACAGAGACACCATTTTGATCAGCCAATAACTAGATATTTATTTGGATGTTATATTCAACAGGACTGTAAAAAATGATGTCATGCAGGAGATGGTGGAAACTGATGCAAATTCAGCCCATCCAGAGTCATAAAAACATAACTAATCAGCGTAATGACACCAATGGGATATTTTACAAGGAACCGCGCAGCTGTAAAAGGAAGTGAGAGGTGCTGAACAAAGAAATATGAGATACTGTCAGTTTTTTCTGATATAGATAAGAATATGAATTGTTCCAAAGAGTCGGTCCTTGATATTTCAGCAAATACCACAAATCCTTAGTGTTTTGTGGAATAATTGTGAACGTCTGAACAGAAATAAGTTTGGGAAATTGCTGTCAAAATGGTTTATTGAGCATTTATTTCAATCGTGAAAGAAAAAAGCCAAGAAGAAAAAAACCCATTGAAAACTGATCAAATTTTTTATTATTTTTTAAAAAATTTTCCTAAAAGAACAGATGTGTCACTTTTTGTTGCGTAGCTAATCATTATCAAAAATGTCTTTCGGATCAGGAGAATTGTACTGAGATAATCAGGACAGGTAGAAATAAAGTAGAAGGTTCGTCTATTTCAGCAAAGTAGAAAAAAACTTGAGTACAGACCAACAGCATCTGTAATGTAGAATGTCATTCAATCTGGACCGAAATGTTTCAGCTTAAGACGATCTTCAGAAAATGCACAACCAACTGCATTTATACAATATGAAACAAAAAAAAAAATCAGCTACAAAATGAGACAACCTATACATTCAGTTCAGTTTTATGCATATAAACCAAACATAACAGACAGCATACACACACAGGTGGTCGGGAAGATGAGTAAAAGATGATCATTTGGATTTTATTTTCAAGATCATATTGGTCTAAAAGGAGTTTGACAGCCCTGATGTAATTAGACTTGATGCTAATGAGTCTGTGTTTTTTTTTGGTTTTTTTTGATCAAGGTCTTTTTTATTTTTAATTTTCAAATGCAAAACAAGAAACATACAACTTGGACATGAAACCATTGCATCCAGTTCCTATCCATCTGCCCTCCCACCCATCCCACCCACCCCAAGTACTAGACCTTCATTAAATTTATATACAGCCAGACATAATATACTTGCATGCAAAAATATATAAATCCCCTTCAAAGTGCATTACAGATACATATATACACACATACATATATATTTATATACATGTACACATATACACACTCATATCTGTAAATTCACATATACTTTAATAAGTGGAAAGAATAAAAAATAAATGAATTAAAAATAAATAAAGCAAAAAGGTACACAGATATGTTAGTTGCTACCATACCTTCTACAAAGCTAATGAATAGCTGCCAAATGGCATAGAATTTTCTGATGGAACCCCTAATGGTATATCTATTTTTTTCTAGATGAATACGATGCATAACCTCTCTGATCCACTGTCCATATGTGGGGGTGGGGGGTGCATTCTTCCATTTAAACAACATTAGGCACCTAGCTAACAAACAGCAAAAGGCCATTACATTCATACAATGCCCGATGAAAGGAGCATCCACTGGAGCCACACAAAACGATGAGATCAGCGGAGATGGGTGCACTTTTGTCCCACATATTTCAGAGAAGGCCTCAAAAATGGATTGCCAAAAATTTTGCAGCTCGGGACATGACCACAACATATGCATCAATGTGGCAGGAGCCTGTCTGCGATGATCACATGTAGGGTCAGTGTCCGGTTTAATCTTGGACAGTCTGGCTTTGGACCAATGAAGACGATGCACTACTTTGAACTGAATCACCTAAGGCACAGGTGTTAAACATGCGGCCCGGGGACCAAATTCAGCCCGCCAAAGGGTCCAATCCAGCCCCTAGAATGAATTTGTGAAGTGCAGAAATTACACTGAAGATATTAACAATCAAGGATGTTGAAATCATTTTAGGTCATTTCAGTCTAAGGTGGATCAGAACAGTAAAATACTATCATAATAACTTATACATAATGAAAACTGTTAATTTGTCTCTATGTTTTAGTGTAAAAAAAAAAAAAATTACACAAAAATGTTTACATTTACAGACAAGCCTTTTACAAAAAAATGTGAATATCTGAAATGTCTTAAGAGAAGTATGAGGAATTTTAATAATATTCTCCCTGTTATTTAATGTTTTGTGTATTTGTAGATCCACTGTGATCTGTAAGTTGTGATTCACATGTATAAATGATAAACTGAGGCGTAATATTGTTAACATTGCACTTATTTTACTAAAGAATTTTCAGGTTGTTCATATTTGTTCACGCTATGTTCAAGTACAATTCGTAGATGTAAATATTTTCATTACGGAATTTACTTTTTTCACTCAAAACTTCTTATCCTGTTATTTATATTATTTGACTGGTCCGGCCCACTTCATATCATATTAGGCTGAATGTGGCCCTTGAACTAAAATGAGTTTGACACCCCTGACCTAAGGCATATTGAGGAAGAGTGAATTCTCTGTATGATTTTTTTTTTTTTTTTTTTTTTTTTTTTTTTGCCGTATTGCTTTTGGATTTGTTTCTTATGAAGTCTGTGTTAATGACATGTTCCTCCTCCTTACCTTTAGCTCTGATGTTGACATTCGGCGCTACAGAGCAACTGTTCTTCCATGTGTCGACCAGGGCCACCTGGGTCGAGGCCAGGAGGCACTGCCAGGTAAATTAGACATTTATGTAGAGAACGACCCTGAACTATGAGGCGGGTCAGGTTTTATGAAGGGATGATGTGCAACAGATCAGTGCATCACAGATGTTTTCAGCTCCAGAGTCTTTTACAACCACAATTCCAGAAACCTTAAATGTGTAATCCAGTGTTTTTCAGCCTTGGGGTCAGGACCCCACATGGGGTCACCTGGAATTCAAATGGGGTCACATAATATTTCTAGTAATTAATTAAAAAAAAAAAAACAACTTACTAATAAAACTACTGAGTTGATAGAGACAATCCCAATCCATAAAAGACATGACAAACTGAAGCACTGTGGTACTGTTTATCTGTCAAATGTTCATTATGGTCGGTTTCAGATGCTGCAGCTCTTTCATAATTCATAGTTTGAGTTCTTGTTTGTTCAGTATTAATTGTCAGCCTTGTAAATCCAAGCTGGACTGACTGTACATATTCTGACCAAGGAAAATAAAATTCTCCCTTCGCACAGTAATCTACACCTGGCTTTTCTGCCTACGTCCATAATAATATACATTATATAGACTAAATGTCCTCTGTAATTAACGTTTGTTTGCAACGTAGTATAGCAAACTATTAAATGATCAAAAACAAACGAATTTTAGCAAAAAATTGTCTCCGTTTTGAATGTCTGGGGTCGGCAGAAATGTGTGATGTTAAAATGGGGTCTCGAACCAAAAAAGGTTGGGAACCACTGGTGTAAGCTGTTAATAAAAACAGAACACAAATAACTTGACCCAAGGACATTACATTATGATTTAAGTTTTACTTCATGTCCCATCTTTTCTGCACTTCAGGTTGTATAATATAATTGTTTCTCTTTTGGTATTTTCATCTTGTTGTGCATTTAATATAATTTTTGTCTTTTATGTCCTTGTTTATCTTGTCATTTACATTTCCGTCCGTTTGCATCTCAAGCAACAGTTGCGCTGTAGTTTCAATGCGTCTTTTAAAAGTTTTTACATTTTTAGTACTATTTTCTTTTACATCATTTATGTCTCTTTGCATCTTTTATGTAATTTTTCTTTTGTTTTTGTTATCCATATTTTTTTGTCATGCCATTTTTATTTTGTTGCATCTTTTACTTTAATTTTGTCTACTTGCATCTTGTATATTTTTTTGTATCATTGCATCTTTTATGTAATTTGTCTTTTATGTTATTACATCTTATACTCATTTGTTTTTTATGCTGTTTTTGTCCTGTTCCATATTTTTTCTCTTTATGTGTTCTTGTTTTTTTTTTTCTTGACATTAATTTTTTTTTTTTTATGTCATGTTTGTCTTCCCTCTTTTACATCCCTTTCGAATTTTATGTTTTTATTCCACTGCATCCCTTTTTTTAAACTTAATTTTCATCTCACTTCATCTACATCTGAAGTCTGAAGCTACATTTCTCAAACTTCCAGAGTCTTTTTCTGTATTATTCAGGAAAATAGATTCACATATTATTTACTGTCATGCATTTTAGTCTCGACAGTTAAAAATAAAAACATCTCTGTAGTTTTGTTTACTTTATTCTATGTAAATGTTTTATTCGACCATCAAACGTCAGTGGTTTGACTATAACCTTTCACGTCTCAGGCTTGTTTCAAAGACCTTGTGACTTTGACCCCAGACAACATCCAGATCATCGTCCGGAACCTGTCCTCAGACTACTGGGTCGGACTCCGCAAGAACTTTAACTCGACAGGCAACTCCAGTGTGTTCTGGACCCGCTGGGCCAATGGGGATCCCCTCACCTTCCAGAACTGGCTTCCTGGTCAGCCGGTGTTGAAGTCCCGCCCCCCAAAGACACACTGCTGCAGCTGCTCATGCACCTGCCCGGCGAAACCAACCTTGGCGAGCTTCACCACAAGATACACAAACCCAATGCCGACCTACAGCTATTCGGCAAATCGGACCTCTGCAGACTTCACCACAACATACACAACCCCAATGCCGACTGACAGCCATTTGGGGAATCGGACCTCGGCAAACTTCACCACAACATACACAACCCCAATGCCGTCCAACAGCCATTCTGCGAATCGGACCTCTGCAAACTTCACCACAACATACACAAGCTCAACGCCGACTGACAGCCATTTGGGGAATCGGACCTCTGCAAACTTCACCACAACATACACAACCCCAATGCCAACCAACAGCCAGTCTACAAATCGGACCTCTGCAAACTTCACCACAACATACACAACCCCAATGCCAACCGACAGCCATTCAGCAGATCGGACCTCTGCAAACTTCACCACAACATACACAACCCCAACGCCAACCGACAGCCATTCGGCGAGACAGGCCTTGGCGAACATCACCACAACATACACAACCTCAACGCCGACTGACAGCCATTTGGGGAATCGGACCTCTGCAAACTTCACCACAACATACACAACCCCAATGCCAACCGACAGCCATTTGGGGAATTGGACCTCTGCAAACTTCACCACAACATACACAACCCCAATGCCGACCGACAGCCATTTGGGGAATCGGACCTCTGCAGACTTCACCACAACATACACAACCCCAACGCCGACCGACAGCCATTCTGCGAGACGGGCCTTGGCGAACATCACCACAACATACACAACCCCAATGCCGACTGACAGCCATTTGGGGAATCGGACCTCGGCAAACTTCACCACAACATACACAACCCCAATGCCGTCCAACAGCCATTCTGCGAATCGGACCTTTGCAAACTTCACCACAACATACACAACCTCAACGCCGACTGACAGCCATTGGGGGAATCGGACCTCTGCAAACTTCACCACAACATACACAACCCCAATGCCAACCGACAGCCAGTCTGCAAATCGGACCTCTGCAAACTTCACCACAACATACACAACCCCAATGCCAACCGACAGCCATTCAGCGGATCGGACCTCTGCAAACTTCACCACAACATACACAACCCCAATGCCGACCGACAGCCATTTGGGGAATCGGACCTCTGCAGACTTCACCACAACATACACAACCCCAACGCCGACCGACAGCCATTCTGCGAGACGGGCCTTGGCGAACATCACCACAACATACACAACCCCAATGCCGACTGACAGCCATTTGGGGAATCGGACCTCGGCAAACTTCACCACAACATACACAACCCCAATGCCGTCCAACAGCCATTCTGCGAATCGGACCTTTGCAAACTTCACCACAACATACACAACCTCAACGCCGACTGACAGCCATTGGGGGAATCGGACCTCTGCAAACTTCACCACAACATACACAACCCCAATGCCAACCGACAGCCATTCAGCGGATCGGACCTCTGCAAACTTCACCACAACATACACAACCCCAATGCCAACCGACAGCCAGTCTGCAAATCGGACCTCTGCAAACTTCACCACAACATACACAACCCCAATGCCAACCGACAGCCATTCAGCGGATCGGACCTCTGCAAACTTCACCACAACATACACAACCCCAATGCCAACCGACAGCCAGTCTGCAAATCGGACCTCTGCAGACTTCACCACAACATACACAACCCCAACGCCGACCGACAGCCATTCGGCGAGACAGGCCTTGGCGAACATCACCACAACATACACAACCCCAATGCTGGCTGACAGCCATTTGGGGAATCGGACCTCTGAAAACTTCACCACAACATACACAACCTCAACGCCGACTGACAGCCATTTGGGGAATCGGACCTCTGCAAACTTCACCACAACATACACAACCCCAATGCCAACCGACAGCCATTCAGCAGATCGGACCTCTGCAAACTTCACCACAACATACACAACCCCAATGCCGACTGACAGCCATTCAGCGGATCGGACCTCTGCAAACTTCACCACAACATACACAACCCCAATGCCAACCGACAGCCATTTGGGGAATCGGACCTCTGCAAACTTCACCACAACATACACAACCCCAATGCCAACCGACAGCCATTCAGCGGATCGGACCTCTGCAAACTTCACCACAACATACACAACCCCAATGCCAACTGACAGCCATTCAGCAGACCGGACCTCTGCAAACTTCACCACAACATACACAACCCCAATGCCAACTGACAGCCATTCAGCAGATTGGACCTCTGCAAACTTCACCACAACATACACAACCCCAATGCCAACTGACAGCCATTCAGCAGACCGGACCTCTGCAAACTTCACCACAACATACACAACCCCAATGCCAACTGACAGCCATTCAGCGACAGATTCAAGTGGAGTCCCCAGAGTCACAAGCCAGAGGCCAGCCACTGCACCTGTGACGACCACGGAACCACCAGTAACAGCAGAATGTGTAAAAACACCAATGGAATTTCCAGATGACGACTTTGACCCTGTCGACAACTTCATTGAAGACGCCTGCGTGGTCATGCTCAGCTTTGGGGCCTGGGTGGAGAAGAACTGCTCAGAGCTTCTGCCTTATATCTGTTATGACGGTAGGATTTGCTGAAAACCGCACAGTTTCACAAAAATGCAATTAGTTTTGCACTACATAAGTAGCAGCTTCTTTTATAAAAGGAAGTCACACACTTTTACGTACTTTTCCCACCTTCACTGTTCGTAAAATATCAATAGGAAATAATTAATGAAACATGGCACCAAATGTTTATTGCTAGCCTTAAGCAGTGGTGTCAAACTCATTTTAGTTCAGGTTTCACATTCAGCCCAATATGAACTCAACTGGTAAAACAATAATATAGTAACCCATATATGATGTCATTTTCTCTGTTTTAGAGTGGAAAAAAGTTAAATTACATCATGAAAATGTTTACATCTACAAACTACCCTTTAAAAATGTGAATAACATGAACATCCTGAAATTTCTTAAGAAAAATAAGTGCAATTTTAATGATATTGTGCCTCAGTTTATCATTTACACATGTACATTACATCTTACAGATCACAGTGGATCTACAAATACAAAACATTTAGTAACAGGCAGAATATTAGTAAAATTGCATTTAATTCTCAACACATTTCAGGTTCAGATTTGTTCAGGTTATTTACATTTTTTGTGAAAGGATAGTTTGTAAATGTAAATATTTCCATGCAATTTTAATTTTTTTTTCACACAAACAGAAATTTGGAGTTGTCATTTATAGGTTATTATGATACTATTTTATTGGTCTGGCCCACTTTAGATTATATTGGGCTGACTGTGGAACCTGAACTAAAATGATTTTTACATCCTTGATCGTTAATATCTTCATTGTAATTCCTGCATTTCACAAATTCATCCCATGGGAGGGATCGGACTCTTTGGTGGACTGGTTTTGACCCATGGGTTGTATTTTTGACACCCCTGGATTAAGGTAAAAGTTAATTAAAATTGATCCAAGAAAGGACATCAAGTCAACATCTTGATTTAGTCTGGTCTCTGGAGTCCAGTCCATGGAGGTCCACTGTTAGGCCTTACAGGACTAAATGGATCTGATGCTAATGTGGGGATGGAGCTATGTCAATATCTACATAAAATTAGGCAGGTGGTGATGATCTTCGATGGGGTTGAGATCCAGCTGTCCTTCCTTTGGCCTCTTTTGGTAGGATTCAACCACTGCAGAACAGAAACCCCCAATGAGTTCTACAGTTTTGGAGATGCTCTGACCTAGTCATTTGGCCATTGTACTTCAGCCCTAATATGTTGTACTTGGACTTCCAGAACTGAAATACTGAAGGGAAAAGTACAAGTGAAGTCAAACAAGAAAGCGGAAGCATCTGAAGTGAAATTAAACCCTTAGAAATTACAATAAAACCACATAAATGAATTTAGTGTAAAGTGTTGACCAACAAAAGTTGCACGGATGTATAAGAACTAGTTTATATTGAATATAATAATACAGTAGACATTAAAATAGGGTAATACATAGGAATTATTAAAAGAACTAAAAACCGAACAAAATAAGATAACATGAGTAAAAATCAATAAAATAAGATAAAGTAATAAATAAACCTATAAGAAGTTGTAGGTCACCACCTTAACATGTTTTTTTTTTTTTATTTTGAAGTAAGATGTGATAATAAAAAAAAAAAAAATTTCAACATGTTAATATTTCAGCCGCATTTTACAGTGAACTCTGGTTACAGTTAAGTCATCTACATCTAGTTGAGTATAACCTCATGTTCTCAACCTCAGATCGCTTCGATGGCCAAGTCCAGGTGACCAACATAACATCCACGAGTGCCGACATCACGTGGAAGGAAGGACCTGAAAACATCACCCACTACCGCGTAGAGGTCAGAACGGGCAAACAAAGGCCAAATTTGACCACAGATGCTATAGCGATGCATGTGACAACAAATCTGAGCCACCACCTTCACGACCTGGTGTCAGGTTCCCGCTACTTGGTTCAGGTGTTTGCTGTGAAGTGTGGCAGAGACCTGAACCCACTGAACGCCACCTTCTACACAGGTGAGTTCCCCTGATTAAAGGTGCGAGAATTCACTTTAAGAGCTTTGTCATCTTTATCTATTGAGGCAGAATTTGCACATTGTTGCTAATGGTCAAATCACTGTTGAGTTGCTGTAAACATTAGACCTATGCAGATGATTTTAATGCATAAAAGTCTCCTGAGCTCATTGTTTCCTACATCTGTATTATGGTATCATCAAGTTTTCTTCTTCAAACTAAAATTCATAGACACTTATTTTCGCTCAAAATAACACTAGCTGCTTTTTTATTGACCCCCAAACTGCGCGAATATAACTTGCACATAAAAAATTTACTTAATGGAAAAACGACAATTTTGCCAAAACTCTTGGGTTTCGATTCAAAATTTTTGCGCTGGCAAGAGGTGGTTTTTTGGGTGTAGCGCAATTGATATATCACACAAAACTACTTGCTGGAAAGACCTTGTTCTGCAACTCAAGTCACATGATTTAAAAAAAAAATGGATGTTGACGGATGTTACAACAAGCAAAGAAGAGGAGTTTTAAAAGAAATATGGTGCGGTATGTGTGGACACACCAGGAAAGTGAATCATTTTTTAATTTAGTACATGATAGAGGGGTAATCCTACTATAATGGACGTTCTGTGTCTGACGTGTGTCCCGATGTTGCAACATGGGAGTGCGTATGGGTGCAATGCCATTGTTGAACCACAGGAGGGCACTATCGTACAATGGCACCACGGGTACAATGCCGCTAGTATATAATAATAATGAATGCATCTGTAAATCAACATGATATTTACGTTTGTCGTCATATTTATGGAATGACGTCTTGTGCCATCTCGCGATAATAAACAAATCATCGCATTTGTGATTTAATGGAAAAACCGACATCATGCACTTCTGCTTTTTTTTTTACAAAAAACTAAATATCGGTGAAGTTTTCTACATACGTCCAATGGAAAAGTGACTACTGTCTTATAATCTTCACGTGTTGCGTCAGCTGATAGTTTATATTATAGCTCTGTTAGCTTAGCTGTGTTTTTAGACTGAAAACAGCCACAGTAAAACCACAAATCACGTCTGTTTTCTGTACAGTTTGTGCTGTCAGTAGCAAACACTGCCTTAACTCTGATTGTATCTCCTTTTTTAAAGCACCTCAGAGAGTTAAAAACCTCAACGTTACTCATGTGACGAACACTTCTATCAGCCTCAGTTGGGAGAAACCGGATGGGAACGCTCTCATCTACCGCATTAAGTCTCTGAGTTTGACTAAGTCCATTGAGGTCGAAACTGAAGGAGTGAGCATCTCCAACCTGGACCCTGGAAACCCCTACAACTTCAGCGTCTACTCCGGAGTCAAGGACAAGTCCGAATGGAGCGACGGAGTTAGCATCTCAACATATACCAGTAGGAGCATAACACTAATTATCAGACATTTGGCCCTAGGAGCTGAAATCTAGACAAATACAATACAATATGTGACTGTTATTTAAAAAAGA
Organism: Sphaeramia orbicularis; assembly: GCF_902148855.1. Classification (NCBI taxonomy): domain Eukaryota; kingdom Metazoa; phylum Chordata; class Actinopteri; order Kurtiformes; family Apogonidae; genus Sphaeramia; species Sphaeramia orbicularis. The sequence goes on from NC_043974.1 coordinate 33,166,873, forward strand.
TTATTCTCTTGAAAATAATTGTCATTTAATTCTCCTCATTTCAGACAAATTGCACATACTTTGATTCTAGCAGCAAGTATTTGCATGAAATTATTCTCAGGTTTTTTTGTTTTGTTTTGTTTTGTTTTTTTAAGTTAACTACATGCTTCAACTCAATCCAGTGAAAAATAAGCAAAAGAGAAGCTCAGATGTGTAATAATGATGACATTTAGTCTTGTGGGTAGAATTCAGAATTAACAGAAAAGAACCACAACTATTTTTGTCATTCCAAATGATTTATTTGTTTTGTTTTTTTTTTATATCCAAGGGATTTCTCATCATTTATTATAATATTATCCTCTGAATTTTATGGTTTTTCATTGTAAATCAGGTATTTTCTTACATTTAATTTACTGATCATGTAGATGTTCATTAAAGCTCAGAGTAAAGTCATTATTTACATTTACATTTATGCATTTAGCAAACGCTTTTTCCCCCAAAGCGATTTACAAGGGAAAAACCAAAAATGAAAGAAAAATACAAGAATAGATTAAAAACATAAAACAGCTGTACAGTTAAAACAGTGTCGTACAGAAGAATAAACCGCAAAATAGTAGACTAAAATACAAGAATAGATTAAAAAGACATAAATGCAGCTGTACACTTAAAACAGTGAAATAAAAATACCAAGTAAAAGCAACACAACAGACATGATAATACATTTAATTTTAATTTTTTTAGTCAATATTAGTGTATTTTACCATACATTTGGTATATTTTGCTGATTTTTAATATACTATAGTGTATTTTTTGCACATGTTGGTGTATTTTAGCATATTTTTGTGTATTTCAGTGCATCTTTTATGTACTTTAATGTATTTTTGGCACATGTTGATGTGTAATAACTCCAATAATCATTCATAGGTGGAGGGGTTCTAGTATGAGCTTTTGCAGCTTCTATGTCAGTAGCAGAAATATTAGTCGTGGACAAATGGAAATGAAACGTTAGTGGACTGAAACATGGTTAAGACTGGTTCAACACAATAACTCTGAGGCCTGTTGGACTGTTATTTATATGAATTGAACATCTGAGATTTGACCAAAGAGAAAAAGGACTTAATACAGGGGTTGGACAAAATAATGGAAACACCTAACATTGTGGCATCATAGAAGGTGTTTCCATTATTTTGTCCAACCCCTGTATATCATTAATTGAGCCTCATCAAACCTGCAAATACCCCATTAGTGTATTTAGCATATGTTTTTCTGGGTTTTAGTGCATTTTACTGTATTTTTCTGTGTATTAGTGCATTTTAGTGTATTTTTAGTGTTTTTCAAGCATTTAAAGTGTTAATACCACATACAGTTCCTTTACACAATATTTTTCTGGCACTTTTGACCCAGATTATTTGATACACCATTATTAAAGTGTCATATTTTGTTTGCAGAGCCAACGATAGTGTCCAACCTGAAGGTATCTGGGAATGACAGCTCGTTACTGCTTGAATGGGATCTACTCGCTGGAAACGCCTCAGGGTTCCACATCACGGTTTCTTGGAGTGGCACACAGTAGGTATCTGTAGTTTCTATCATACAGGAAGCAAAACAAACTCATATTCAGATCAGTTTTTTGGACAGGTTGGGGTACTTGTTAATGCTGTTGTTGAACAATGAATAAATATGGCCCGAAACTGACAGAATTGACAGTGAGCAGTTCATTATTTTAACATGTTATTAGGCATAAGTTGCTACTGTTCCATCTTTTTCTTGGATGTTTTGCAGCCTAAATGTAAGGAATGAATGTGTCTTTATGAAATGAAATTAAGTTGACCTGATAAAACATGAACATACTTTCTGTTTATTTGCCATTCCATCCTGCTCCAACTATTTTTCCTCAACAATGTGACTGTTTCTCTTGCCAACAGGAATAGAAATGAAATACTCAACCAAAATGAGCGGCAATTTCAAGTAAATCACCTGCCGAGTGGAACGAAGATAACACTACGTATTAGAGCGCTGGCCGACAGCAATACTCTGCAGGGAGAGGAATCAATTGTGGACAGTTACACTGGTAAGTCTGGGTTGGGTTTGGATGTAAACCAGCAACCAGTTGTCCATATAAATCTGCTCTATGTCTGTTCACGACTGAAATTTATAAAAGCCCTTCATAACGATGGCCAAAAAAAACCCCTCCTATCTGCAAATTTTTAGATTTTGAGTTTTCACATTAAATGGACTGCACTTTGGGAGGCATAAATACCTAGTATGTATTTTTTAACACATAATATAGAAAGAGAGTCTGAGAACAGTAGAATATGCTTAGATATGTTTAACAAAGACCATACTATAATAAAACTAAACGTTTTTTTTTGTTTCCTGAAAAAAGTGATTTTTTTCACATAGAAGGTTTTGTGTTCTGGCCATCGATAACACTGTGATATCTACGTTTTACTGACTCCTCCACTGTCAAAACAGTGTTTTAGTAAATGCACTTTGATGGAAAATTCAAATATAAATAACATCAGCATTTGCTTCTCACACTGATGGGTGAAGTTTATTTAATAGAAATACAGTGTTGGAAAGGTCGGGCCAATAAAATCATAGCATCATAACATATAAATATTGACAACTCCAAATGTTTGTTTTAGTGCAAAATATTTAAAGTATTTTTAACAGTATTATGTTTCAGTTTATCATTTACACATGTACATTTCAATTTACAGATCACAGAAAACATTTAGGAACAGGCAGAATATTAGTAAAATTACACTTATGTCCTCTTTTCTTCTTAAGACATGTCGGTTTGCTCATGGTTTTTTAGGTAATTTCCATTTTTTGTCAAAGGATAGTATGTAAATGTAAATTTTTCATCAAGTAATTGTACTTTCTTCCCACTAAAGTAAAAAAAAAAAAGAGAGAAATATTCAGAGTTGTTATTAGGGTTCATATGAGTACTTGAAATCCTTGAAAATGATTGAATTTCAACGTTGGGTTTTCAAGGTCTGAAAGTGCTTGAATTTTTGTAGAAGTGTTTGAAAGTGCTTGCAATTATAACTCTGACTTATTTATTTATTTTTAATATTAACTTTAATATTAAGCCAAAGATACTTACAGAGGTGATACATTCCGAAAAATAAAACTTCGTCAAATTACAAATTTACCAGGTGTTCTCAGGTCGACTCAGGTACATTTGTATCTTAGTCTTTGTGTGTCTGAAGAATGCCAAGTGGCTTCCCTTCTTTTGGATAAAACTTTGTGTTCCCCTTTAATTTTTTAAAAACTTTTTGCTATTATGAAACATAATTTTAGATGTTTGTAGCGTAATACAATATCCATCATTGTGATAAAAAGTGAAAAAATAATCATGAGTATATGTATTCCTAAAGATATGTTTTTGGTATTTTTTTGAAACTCACATTTTATTGAGGTTTTTCACATTTTAGCAAAGAGATACATATTCATGTTATGTATTCCATTGTAGAGTTGGAGAAATAAAACAGATATGTTAAGTAAAAAAACAAAAACAGAAGAAATAACAGTTGTGGTTACCGATATCTATCATGAAAATAAGGTACATACATTCAAGCTCTGTAGATATGTATTTTACCCCAGCGATAAGGTGCTGTGTTGGAAAAATTTTAAAATGGCCCTTAAAAGTGCTTGAATTTGACCTTGAAAAATGTGTACGAACCCTGTATTATGATTTTACTGGTCTGGTCCACTTGAGATCAAATGTGACCTCTGAACTAAATGATTTGGACACCAGTGATTATATCTTAAGTGTAATTTTTGCTTTTCACAAATTCATCCCACAGGGCAGGCTGAGAGGGTCATTTTGGTCTCGTATTCGTCATAGTATCTGTGTATTTTATTTGACTGTGTTGTCATACATCTTACTTACCCATCCCCACATTAAGTTCTTAAAAGGCAGAGTTAATGAAACAGAAAAACATGTTTTCTTGTGTTCACTGTGATTTTGTTACTTTTGTGCAGCTCCTCGCAGGGTTTCTGGGCTGAATTTGTCCACAACTGCGAACACTCTGACAGCCACATGGGACGCTCCAGACGGAAGTGATTATTCTTTTGAAGTCCAGCTTAGGCTGAATGATGAATTAAAGGCCAATAAAACAAGGAGCACATCACACTGTTTTAAAGATTTGAAGACTGCGGCCAACTACTCAGTGCGTGTATACAGCATCAGTGGAAAACTTAGGAGCGAACCAGAGGAAGAGTGGAAATTTACCTGTAAGTTACTCTCATTTCTGATTCATTAGTCTCACTGTCACTGCTCATATTCTCTCTTTTCACTGTGTTTAGTGCCGGAAAAGCCTGTCGATGTCAAAGTTGCAAATACGACTAAAAACCAAATCACCATCACGTGGAACCCACCTGAAAATGCCGGGTCGTCTGCATATCATGTCAGGGTTATCTCAGACTTCTGGGGCCAGAACAGAAACTATTCTGTAGAGGACAAAACCACCTTCACATTTAAGAACTTGACTTCAGGGACCAGATACAAACTTGAGGTTTGGGCAAAGGCTGGAGGTCTGGACAGTGAAGTTGTGACTTTGTTGCACTGTACAGGTGAGAACAAAATACTCTACTTTCCACTAAGACTGCATTTCCCAGAGTATACCTTCAGTTTTTTAATCTTTAAATGGTTCTATTAAGTATTGATATTCCAGACTCTGACCAGCAGGGGTCAGTCTGACACCAGAACACATTTGGGACCAAAATCCTATGTATCCACAGATTACATCAGTCAGCGAATAAAGTCTAAAGCTCATCGTTTCCACACATCTGTATTATGGTATCATCAAGTTTTCTTCTTCAAGCTAAAAGTCATAGACGCTTATTTTAACAGTCGCTCAGAATAACACTGTCATAGAATATTCACGAGCTGCATCAGCTGATAGTTTACTTTATAGCACTGTTTTCTTTGCTCTGTTTTTAGACAGAAAACAGCCACAGTAAAACCACAAATCACCTCTGTTTTCTGTACAGTTTGTGTTGTCAGTGGCTGAAATAAAGATCTGTTTGGAATGGAACAAACAAGGTCAGAACTGTGACAGTTTAGTCTGAACCGAGGTGCTCTTCAGAGAGCACCTCCTGTTCTAGCTCTTTCAAACCTTCCATTTTCAATGTATTATTATGTTTATTCTATTGTTTTACTTGGTATTTTTATTTCACTGTTTTTAATTGTACAGCTGTTTCATGTCTTTAATCTGTTCTTGTGTTTTATTCTTTTATTTTGGTTTTTATTTATTCTTCTGTACAGCACTTTGGTCCACTGTGATTATTTTAAAGTGCTTTACAAAAGAAGTAGAGAGAGAGCTTAATTGTTAATCTTCCCCTGTAAGTCGCTTTGGAAAAAAGCGTCTGCCAAATGCGTAAATGTAAATGTAACCGTGGATCAACAAACGGCAACTTAGCATAGATAATAACATCCCATAATATCTTTACAACTTCATAAGCTTCAGAAACTCACTCGTGTTGAAGAAATGCTGACACTTCAGCATCAAACTCCAGTCTTTTCATTTACAGCTGTGTCCAGTGGAGGAAACAACAGCTTCTACTTTCATCAGTTCTTTTCTTTGACTTAAAAGTTGTTTCTTAATGGTTTTCATCCCATCTGGTCACTTTCTGATGCTTTGCTCAAAGGCCTTGTGGTGTTAGTTTTCCAGAGTGGCTCACTACTCCCTCTAGTGGTCACATAAATCCTCCGGCTTGTCACTGGAAATGTATTCACTTTGTATCTCTACAATCCAATACATTGGCATCTTTGGCAGAATTTCTCAGCTCTAAACACACTCATGAGATTTATTTAACATCTGAAATAATGCACATAATCTCTTAAGCGGTTGTAGTACAAAAAAAAAAAAAAACTTTGCAGAGATGTAAAACCTTTTTTTCTAATGTTACATTTAAAACATGCATTAGGTATAGAGCTGCAACGGATTAATTGACTCAAAGGGATCCAAAAAAAACCATTCAACCACAATTCTCCTGAATCAAAGCTTTGTTTCCTTCATTTCTCTGCAAGTAAACATTGGTTCCACTGTTGTGTTCCACACGGACGCTTATTGTGATGCACAAAGAAACTTCAATTCAGGAAAACTGCAAGAGAATATTTCCCTTCAATCAATTCGAGTTGATTAATCGAATCGGGACTTTTTGCATTGACTTCAAGCACCTAGCTGATTAATTAGTTCCAGCTCCAGTTAGGTAGCTGAACTTGATGTGTTTTCATAAGACAACAGTTGTTCTTTTCCGACTCCACCTTTTAATACAAATTGTTCCTTAAAAACAAACACGATGACGACCACGTTGACTTAAAGGTGGCTGAACCAGTGGGTAATGGAGAAAACATGTCAAATATAGGCTGGATTTCAGCCAACTTACAAGTTTTCAAGTTCATGTTGTGAATGACATTTTCATGCTTGGCTTAAAACCTGAGTTCTACAATTCTCAGTTTTTCTGTCCATATTAAGTAAGTAAATTTTATTTATAGAGCACTTATCAGTGCAACACAGTGGTGCAGTGGATAGCACTCGTGGGTTCAATTCCAACACCAGTCGACAGGGGGTGGGACCTTTCTGTGTGGAGTTTGCATGGTCTCCCCGTGTCTGTGTGGGTTCTCTCCGGGTACTCCGGCTTCCTCCCACAATCCAAAGACATGCACTGATAGGTTCATGGGTTAATCTAAATTGCTCATAGGTGTGAATGTGAGAGTGATTGTTTGTCTCTATATGTCAGCCCTGCGATGAACTGGCGAAATGTCCAGGGTGTACCCCATCTTCGCCCTTAAGTAGCTGGGATAGGCTCCAAGCGACCCCCGTGACCCTAGTGAGGATAAAGCGGGTTCAGATAATGAATGAATGAATGAGCGAGCACTTTTCACAGACAGAGTCACAAAGTGCTTTACAGTGCAAAGTACAAATAAAAATACAATTAAAATACCATTAAAAACACAATAAAATACAAGTAAAAATACAATTAAAATATAATAAATACATAAAGTGCAATCAGTTAGTAGCAGCCCTGAGTCAGTTGGGAAATTCAAAAGCCTGCTTGAACCGGAGGGTTTTGAGGTGTGTTTTCAAACTCTACAGAGTCCATGGACCATAGATGTAGAGGCAGGTCATTCCAAAGATGCGGTGCTACAGCTTTAAAAGACCTGTCACCCTGTGTGTTAACATAGGTGTGAGGAACCATCAGCAGGTGCTGCTCTGAAGACCTCAGGCTATGAGCCGATTTGTAGGGCTGAATCAGGGCAGTAATGTATGCAGGAGCCTGACCATGTAAAGCCCGGAAAGTTAGAACCAGAATTTTAAAATGAAAACAATATAAAATGGGGAGCCAATGGAGTGATTTAAGAATGTGAGTGATGTGGGCTCTCCTGTTTGTGCAGGTCAGAAGCCTCGCAGCAGAGTTTTGGACAAACTGTAGATGAGCCAGCTCCTTCTTGCTTAGGCAGGTGAACAGGCTGTTACAGTAATCTAAGCGAGAAGACACAATGCACAACTACAACAATTACAACACAATGGCAAAGTTTCTTGAATAAAACAGAGCCAGTGTTCCTCAAAGCTTTTATTTTAGGGTTCCTACAACAAGACACAGTTACACAGTATTAATTAAAACAAATGGTGTCATTGTGGATGTAACAGCGTATCTCGAGTTGAGTTTTCCACAGACTAAATTAAAGTAAACCACTGGTGTGACCCTTGACCGATACACCAGTCCATAAACAAAATGTAAATAACTGTCAAAGCAGGAAATAAGGAAATATCTGCCCTGTTACTGTGTCCTCATGCAAATTTTACTGCATGAATAACCCTGTGTTTCTTTTTTTTTTCCTTCCTCTTGGTGCGTCTAACAATGCCTGTTTGTCAGAAACTGATGAAAGGGAGGTCACTCTGTCCATGATGTGTTCTTCAGAAACGCCTCTATTCTGTGGCGAGAGTACAACCAGGGCCGATGTGTTTAATCAGGTACGTCATCACATCAGGTTTCACCTTCGCAGTGGATCAGAGTTAAACACACAGAAATAAACTGGATGTTAGCGACTAAATGCCTCCGTTCTGACATATTTATTTATTTTGTGTGTTTTGGTGCAGTTGGAGTCACATTTCAGGAACCTGTTGGGGGACAGTGTTGCCTGGAAACTCGAGAAGTTGGAGCGAGCAAACACATAAACCTAAAATACACAACTTTATTTCTTTTTTTGGACTGAATTTGTTATGACTGAATGTATTGCGAATCAAAGGGTTTCTTCTTTCTATAAAATACATATGGAATAGAATTAAAATGATAATTCTATAGATATTATTATTATTATTATGCAAGACTTTTTTATTGTCAATTCACTAGATACGCAGACATACAAATGAGATACTGTTTCTGTCTCACCTTGCTATTTAATACCATGAACTAAAAAAAAGAGTAAAAGTAGAATTAGAATAAAGTGGTACAAAAGGTAAACCATAATAGAATATGATAGATATAAAAGCTGTCATGTTATTAAAGCTATTTATCTAACACTGGTAGTGCATTAGTTAAGGAGATATAGCTGTGTTTTCTTTTGTTCAACTCTGTCTTCAGTCAAATGTACAAAATTATACTAAACTGCACTTAATCAGATTTAACCCTTAAAGACCCAGAACTATGTCTGTGATGAGCCCCAAGTGAATTATTCTCTGCATTTAACCTTTCCTAGGTAATTTATCAACATTTATTATATCATCCTCTGCATTTTTCAGTTAATATCAAGTATTTTCTTGTATTTAATTCACTGATCATGTAGATGTTCATTCAAGCTCAGAGTAAATTTTAAGGTTATTATATAAAAATACAGAAAACTGAAGACAAAGTGACATTTTCAGTAAAATCTGTCAGTACCTGAATATTAAACCAAGTGTCTCCATCTACTGTCATTGATCCAACTCCATGGGTTTTACTGGTGAATCAATGTTGTAGAAGATGACAGCGTTTCCACGGTAACTACAGAGCCTCTGAACGTCCAAATGGGTCATATCTGATGACCATGAAAAGATGACAAACTGCATTTTACAACAGTTATTTTCATGTATCGATAGGATAAATGGATCAGCAGGTATTAAACATTATATTAGATGCTTTTGGTTGACGGTGGATGTTTGGGTCTTTAGGGGTTAATTAAGTTATTAGCTCACCTTTTTAGGTAACATGCTCTAAAAAGCTTTAACAGGAACAGCATTGAAGAATAATTTACTAATAGAAGTCCTATTAATTAAGAGGTATTTATACATTATTAAAGTAACATAAGGTATAGCAGCAATAAACATTTAATAGCTGATTCTCAATATTTAACTGATGCATTTTATCATTTTCTAATAGTGATCGTGTTAAACTAGGTATTTGTACAATGCTTAAATAATTAGCATTTAAGTAATAGGTAACTACTGCATCTTATAATAATGTGCAAATGGTCTTGTCATGTACGAATATTCATCTTTAAACTGTAACATGTTCATTTAAGTCTGGACACATGAAGTAGCCGTTTATTCACTGTTAATTAATGTGTAGTAATAAATAATGCTGACTAATGTAACGTTACTGTTAAGTGTCGTACTTTTGGGTTTAGTGTGAAACTCATATCCATCACTGATCAATTAATGTCAGGGATCAGAATGTTGCATTATCATAACAATAAATGACAAAGCATTTATATTTAAAACATATTCATTTTGGCTTAACTAGATTAAATGTTATTTTCATTTATTGAGCATAGAGCTTATAAAATAAAGGTAAACTATTTATGTTTACAGACTGGACTGGAACGAAATCAATGGATGTTTTTTATCTCGACATCTGATGCATGGAGAAAAAACAAAGAAAACAGACAAAATACCTGAAGTTTAGACATGATAAATATGTTATGTTTAAAATATAAATGTTTTATCTTTTAATGATGTTGATAGTGCAATGTTTTGATTAAACTGTCTTTGTAAAAGCTATTATAGGGCATTTGTAGATGAACAAACTACACCTCATTCTAGATTAACAACAAGTAAAGAAATAAGTAACATCATAATAGTTCACATAGAATATTTGTGGAGGAACAAAATATATTGAATACTAAATTTTTAATTTTACAGTAATTATAGAGGCAGATTGTCCTTGTAAAAGCTCAAACTAAATATTCGTAGATGACCTTTCAATATACTCTAGATCAGGGGTGTCAAACATGTGGCCTGGGGGCCAAAACCAACCCGCCAAAACGTCTAATCTGGCCCGTGGGATGAATTTACAAAGTGCAAAAATTACACTGAAGATATGAACAATCAAGGATATCAAACTCATTTTAGTTCAGGTTCCACAAACAGACTAATATGATCTGAAGTAAGATAATAGCATAATAACCTATAAACAGTGACAACTCCATTTTTCTAGGTTAAATTGGACTAGTTTTGCTCTTTTGAAGCAAAACTAGTCCAGTTGAACCTCGAAGAACTACCAAGAACAATGACCTGGGCAAATGAGAAATTGAATAACAAACTGTCCTTGTTTTAGTTCCAAACTCCAAATTTTTTACCAATATTCTGCCTGTTATTAAATGTTTGTGTAACATTGTTCGTAATGCACATGTATAAATAAGTTGAGTCATAATATTGTTAAAACTGCTCTTATTTTTCTTACAAATTTCAGTTTTTTCAGGTCATTCCCGTTTTTTGTTAAAGGATCATTTTTAATTGAATATATTTTCATATTTTAATGTTTTTTATTGCACTAAAACAAATAGAAAAAGTTGTCATTATTTATACACTACAAACAAAAAGGCAAGGATATTTTTAATTTTTGGGCTATTTTGTTTCAGTTGGGATTCTTGCACAGTGCTTTTTATTTTTTGTGTGTGAATTTAATCGAAACACATTTTTTCAATGACCAGACATAGTTTTATTTACAAATGGCAAAAATGACAAAAAAAGAGAAATATCCTTAACTTTTTGTTTGTAGTGTAGGTTATGATGCTTTTACTTTACTAGTCCTGGAGGAAATGAGTTTGACACCCCTGCTCTAGATCTTATTGACCATGAGTGTCGAGCAGCATCCAACATATCTGGATTCCAAATATATTTATATTTTATATCTGCTGAATTTTATTCCTTTTCTTTTGCAGAGATCCTGTTTCCAATGATCATGCAACCTGTGATTCACTTCATGTCACCTGAGTGGGCGTGGTCAGGAGGGCTCACAGTGTGGTTTAGACAAAGCAGATTAATAATATCTAAAAACAACAAAAATACCCTAAAGTTGTATATTTTTCACTTTGAACTAACTCTAATTATTACGATCATTTATTTTATTTCCCTGTTCCATCCTTTAGGTCAGATCTTGTTCTTAAACATCTTTTCAGTCAGTTACGTCTGTAGATCCTGAGTCACCAAGATGGTTTTCTAATACAAACCTTAACAAAGACCAGCTCTTAATAGCGTCAACACCCACTTTGCAAAATGTTTTGCAGATTTTATCACCAACAGGCCAAGCTGATTATTATCCAAACTGAGAATCGCCTTGACCTGATGGTTGAGTTGGAAAATGTGTAGATAAAGAGCAGATAAGTAGCAGATAAATGAGATCAGGAGGAAGATAAACATGTAGAGAAATGTGTAAAATTCACACAAACACTTACATGACACAGCTGTTGCTTCAGATACAGGATCAGGTGTGAAAAAAAATGTAACTACACTACTACAGAGTCCATATTTTTCCTAAAATGAAAGAAATGTGGGCCAATTTCACTGTTTAGTTGAAAATTATTAGTGTGTAATGTAAGTGTAGTTACACATTTTGTTGTGTAATGCTGAATTTGTTAATTCTTGCAAACTGAAAATTAAAATCAAAAACAGTTGATTACCAAAAAAAAAAAAAAAATTCTAACTTTATGACATTTCCAGATCAGATTTAAATTCATTGGTGAATCTTTAAACTAATTTCCCAACTTCTAATATTATGAACCTATGAATTTTAATATAAACTGCGACATGTTGACAGATTTTCACATCGGTTTCCATCATAGATTTGAAAAAGACCCTGAAAATCTGGAAAAGAAAGACTCAGTTTGCCTCAAATATTTTATATATGTGTTATTAGTAGCCATATATTGAGTAGAATGTGTTAATAAGTCTTTTTTTTTTTTTTACTTAATATTAATGAAGCTAAATTGAAGGGAAATAATGGTATTTTCCTTTTGTAAGTGAAAAATGAAAAAAATTAAGTGCCAAACAATGAACTGACCACATAAGATTTAGATTATTTTGAATTAAAGTAAATGATTTTATGTTTTCATGACCGTGTTCTTAAGTGTTAGGAATGACCTGTGCTTTGTTGGCGTCTTCTGGTGTTAAAACTTTATTTTTGTGCTTCCATATTGAAGAGAACGGGCCTCATATGAGGAAGAGGTGGAGTTGTTATATGAGAAACATCTGAACCTGTGAAAATGATGTGTTAGTGTTGCATTTTCACCAAACTGTTGAACTGAAAAGACCAATAGCCTTAAACGTCAGGATGGATGTGACACAGAGAAACCATGAAGATGAAGAAAACCGAGAAACACCCGCAGGTTAGTTCTAAATCCTCTTGAAGTCTGGGTCATGGTTTTACACTTGACTACAACACTAGAAAACACAGAGTTGGTTCTTAAAATAGATTAATGTGGAAACTAAATGTATTTAATTTATTTTAAAGTCCTTTAATTTTCGGATTTTTTGTACTTATAGAACAGACACTAGTTATTTCATTCTTTAGCTTAGACTGGGGGTGTCAAACATACGGCCTGTGGACCAAAACAGGCCCATTAAAGGGTCTAATCCTTCCCATTGGATTAATGAGTGAAATACAAAAATTACACCGAAGATATTATGAAAGATATAAAAATCATTTTAACTGAGGTTCCACTGGAAAAAATGAAAATCTTACCATGTGTATTTTTCCTCATTTCTTGTCAAAATATCTCATTGCACTTAAAATAAGACATAATCACCTAAAGAGTAACTTTTCAGTGAGATACAAGAACTTATTTTCAGACAATAGATCTTGAAAATCTTATTTCAAGAAATCTTACCAAGATAATTTTCACTTGTTCCACTGGCAGATTTTTTTGCTTAATTCAAGCAAAATGAAATGAGACTTGAAATAATGTCAGTCAAGGTCAGTTGTCTAAAAATAAGTTTTTATATCTCACTGAAAAGTTACTCTTTAGGTGATTAGGTCTTATTTTAAGTGTGATGAGATATTTTGACTAGAAATGAGAAAAATACACTTAGATTTTTTCCAGTGTCCACATGCAGACCAATATGGTCTCAAGTGGGTCAGATCAGTAAAATAACATAATGATCCACTAATGACTCAATAAAAAAAAAAAATTGCATGAAAATGTTGACATTTATAAACAATCCTTCAAAAATGTGCATAATGTGAATAAATATAAACAACCTGAAATGTCTTAAAAGAAGGTAGTGCAATTTTACCAACATTCTGTCTGTTACTAAATGTTTTGTGTATTTTGTAAATCCACTGTGCTCTGTAATTTATAATGCACATGTATAAATAAACTGAGGTGTTGTGTTGTTAAGATTTCACTCATTTTTAAGAAATTTCAGGTTGTTCATGTTCACATTTTTTAACGGATAGTTTGTAGATGTAAACATTTTCATGATGTAAATTTACTTTTTAATTCTAAAACACAGAAAAGTTTGGAGTTGACATTATTTGTAGTTTATTATGTTATCATTTTACTGATCCGATCATCCGACCCACTTGAGATTGTATGGGGCTGTTTCTGGCCCCTGAACTAAAACGTGTTTGAACCCCTGATATTGGTTTGTAGTTTATTTCTACTTGTTACTGATTTACTTGTTTTATTCTTTTATTCCTCTGACCCATTTATGTTGATCTTTGGTCTCAGACCAAAGTAATAACTGTAATAATTAGTGTAATTATGTAAACACTGTAATAAAGTTATTCAATTAATAAAGTTATCTGAACTGTAACAGAGTAAGATATATTTTTATTTTTTTCTAGGTTCTTGTCAAACTTGTCAGGTGATGGCCGGAATTTCTGTTGCTATGGCAACCGTATTCATGATGACAGCACTTCTCTTGTGTCCGTTATGGGGTAGGCCTTAAAGATGTTCTCATATGTTTAGTACCATGTTCTTGTAGCGTATATATTAGCTGTACACTACAGTTCTTTATTGATTGTTATTATTAAGGCACTTGTTCTGTAGGATGTACCGCTCAGTGTGTCATATTTAGTGTGATATCTTGTGATAAACTTTAAGGTTGCAACCAAAAATGTTGAAAAGTCCATCATTAGTGTTAGTTTTGTCCATTGTGAGCTTTTTATTTAAAGGCATATTAGTCTTTGTTGTTGAAAAATACTGAGTGATGGTAATGTACCTTAACACTACATGACCAGACATAAAAAAAAGAAGACAAGAAAATGCATTCTTAAAAGTGGACCTTCAATAAAATGTTCAATGTTAACTCCATTTATTATCCCTGTCAGAATAACTGTGGGGAACTAGCATTAGCAATTAGCAACAGCCAACATGTGTGTGTGTGTGTGTGTGTATATATATATATATATATATATATATATATATATATATATATATATATATATATATATATATATATAAAAATCACAGCAACTAGCATTAGCAGTTAGCATTAGCAATATCGGACATACTTCAGTGTATTGAACTATTAATGCTCAGTTTGTGCCTTTATCTGTTGTTAACAAAACAACATTAGTGTTAATAATGTGCAGATAAACTAAATTAAGTCACATTCTGAAGAAAAGTTGCTTCTCATTGATTCATTATGGATCTGTAGCTGTTCTCTGATTGGTTCATTGGTCATTTGTTCACATTTCAGCCACATGGACGGCAAAACCAGAACTAGATCTGCCCTCTGAATGGTCAGAACATGAGCTGGTGGAGCGGCTGCAGCGCTGTCAAACAGAGAAACATGATCTGAACCACATGCTCCATACTGTCACTGAAGGTGATTTACAGTTTCCTCCACTCTGGTGTGGATGTCCTACAACACACAACATAGTGCAGAGCCTGCAAAAGTACACACAACCTTTACTACAGCCGAAGTACACATACTCTGAATGTGGAATAACTGATTCAACCATTTTACTCAAGAAAAAATGGAAAAGTACAAAAATAACTGTTAATTTCACAATATCCTAGTGATTTTTGGATAATTTTTGTTTTGTTTATTAAATGGCAGCATCAATAAAGTAATCTACATACCTGAGATTGGAAAATGTTAAATTACTGTTATGACAATTATGCTTAATGTCACAAATTTACACCATAGTTATTGTAGGTGTTATATTCAAGTTAATAATCTTCCCATAATGTAGCATCTGCTGGACTGCGACAACACAAACAATTTGTTTTATGTAATTGTAAATTAATTTAGACAGAAAGGAGTTAATTTTTACTTACAGTCAAGCACTTTTGAAAAAAAAAAAGAAAAAAACTTAAAATAAGTTGATTTTTATGGTGAATTTGTGCAGTCAAAGCTAAAGGGTTCAACTAGATAGATGGATGGATGGACTTTATCATAAACTGGGAAATTACAGTGCAGCAGCAGCAGCATGACACACAATAAAAATAGATTACAAGAGCAAACATGATAAGTTTAAGTGTATATAAAGGCTATATACATAATAAATTAGAAGTATAAAAAAAGATCGAGGTAAAAAACCTGGATATTTAACTGTCATGTGCCAAGATAAAACTGTAAGGTGCAAATTAAACTGTAATGTTCAGTATGAGAAGGCGCAGAATTACATTTAAGTGCAAATAGGTTTATAACCAGAGTGTAAACAGCAGACGAAGATCAATTGTTGTCAAGCGAAGTGGAATGTGACTGTTATGTTCCCCCAAAACAAAATCCAACAGAACATGCACCAGGGTGGCAAGTTAAGAAACAAAGAAAGAAAGTGCACAAAAACTAAGAGAATGTTTGCTAAACCTAAATAGGGCCCTTGTAAAGGGGTTCTAAAAGGAGACTTAGAATAATATTCTCCGTCACCCACTAAGCCTATTGTAAGGATAGAGAAAATGAAAAAGTGGGCCTAATGCTGCATTCCAGAGTGCTGGGAAGTTTCTGATGTCCAACTACGTAAAATGCTTTGGAACGCCTGTCAAAGCTGGAGGGCCTAGTTGCAAAGTGGGACCAGACTACAACGTGACGTCAACACAACAATGGTGGTGCAATGGTGGGAGTGCAAGTACGCAATGAAAAAAAGGTCACAATCCATAATTAGCTCAACCGTCATTTCGCCTCATCCATCTCGTTTGTGTATGTAAGAATACTGGACCGTCGACAGTTAAAATGCCTCTTCAGTAAGAAAACAAATAGGAGCTTAAATCTGCGATCTCCATATTTGTTGTTTTTTTACTTCCGCCAAGGAGGTTACGTTTTTGCCAGCGTTGGTTTGTCTGTCTGTTTGTCTGTCTGTCCGTTTGTCTGTCTGTCCGTGTGCAAGATAACTCAAAAAGTTATGGATGGATTTGGATGAAAATTTCAGGAAATGTTGATACTGGCACAAGGAACAAATGATTAAATTTGGTGGTGATCGGGGGTGGGGGGACTGATCTGCATTGGCAGAGGTCTGCGCTCTCCGAGTGCTTTTCTAACGTTCAACATGGATTGCCTGGAATACTTTGAGGTGGGATGTAGTTAACTCCAAGTGAGTCATATTCTACCTCCCAGTCCTCTGGAATGCAGCATATGCACAGCCCCACTACTTCCTGAACTTAAGGCAGCTTCTTTATTTCCTGTCTTTCATTATTGGACACACTGATCCATCCAGGTGTGTCTGACCACAATAGTCACAACAGGAAGCAGCAGACTCACCTGGATGAATCAGTGTGTCCAATAATGAAAGCCAGGAAATAAAGGAGCTGCCTTAAGGAAGTAGTGGGGCTGTGCATAAAGTCCATTACAGCCAGGTGAGGGAACCATGGCAGGTGAACCTGATAATCCCAAATGACCTGTGGCCAACATCCTAACCCAGAGGAAAAAACTATTGTGGGGTAATCTGTGCCTGTAACAGTGGCAAATATTAGTATTGGACATCTTTTGAGTTGTTGCGTCTGAAACAATCTGAGACTAGATGTTTTTGCTTAAAGCAGACATGTTGGATGTATCACTAAAAGTGTTCAGGACCGTTTTTGCTGTGTGTAGACTCCAGATGTAGGTTGTGTCCAGCTGGATGGATGTGGTGGAGGAGTCACTGCTTCTTTTTCTCTGTTGGTTTGGAGGAAAACCTAAAGTGGAATGAAAGCGCTGGGTTTTGCCATCGCCATAACAGCAGCCTGGCTGTGATCAGAGACCCTGCAGAGATGGTAACTATGGACAGACCCTCAGTATATTCAGCAGGGATACTCTGATCTGAGGATGTACACGAGTCCTTAAAGGTGTAAATGTCGCCTCCTCCACAGGAGTTTATTGAAGGGGTGATGAAGACGTTCCCAGTGTTTCCCTTCCTGTGGGTCGGGCTGACAGACTCTGAACAGGAGGGTCAGTGGATGTGGTCGGACGGCACTGACATCCAGCACCACATGAAGTGAGTTTCAGACAGTTTCAGCCCTAAAATCAGGAAGAGAAAACTGCCCAATAAGGAACAACCTGATGCATTGTGTGTTGGTTTATTCATGGAGTGTTTGAGTTTTTTATTGGTGGGAAAAAACAGTCCATCATTAGTGTTAGTTTTGTCCATTGTGAGCTTTTTATTTAAAGGCATATTAACCTTTGTTGATATTAACATTAACATACCTAGTGATGGTAATGTACCTTAACACTGCATTACCTGACATATGTTCTGAACTACTGGACCTTCAATAAAAGGTTAACTTATTTATCCACGTTGGGAAATTTAGTTGCTGTGTTTTATCCATCCTACAAAATATGCAAAAATCTACAAAAAGTGAACAAAATATCGACCAAAATAAAGAAAAAGTGAATGTTATAATAATAATAATAATAATAATAATAATAATAATAATAATAATAATAATAATAATAATAATAATGGGTTGGATTTATATAGCGCCTTTCTAGACACCCAAAGCGCTTTACATTATTGACCCATTATTCATTCGCGCTCACATTCTCCCTCTGGTGGTGGTAAACTACATCTGTAGCCACAGCTGCCCTGGGGCAGACTGACAGAAGCGTGGCTGCCATTTTGCGCCTACGGCCCCTCCGACCACCACCGAACATTCATACACCAGCGGGAGTGGCACTGGAGGCAAGGAGGGTGAAGTGTCTTGCCCAAGGACACAACGGACTGACTAGGACGGAGCAGGATTCGAACCGCCAACCCTTCGGTTATTGGATGACCCACTCTGCCAACTGACCCATGGCCGATAATAAAATAATAAAGCAATAATAAAGCAATAATAATAATAATAATAAGAATAAGAATAAGAATAAGAATAAGAATAAGAATAATACAATTATTTTTGGACTGAAGCTGACATTAAACACACAAGAAAACATGTTCAGTTTGGTTTTAATATAGTTTTATTATACAAATACACAATATACAATACAAATATATACACTGAATTCCACCTCAATAAATACACTTCATCAATCACCACATCTTATAAATATGTCCTTATTGATATATTTGTGTTGTTTGTAAGTATTGCTTTTGCTGTGTGTGTTTCGGAGGCTGACAGTGGAGTGGGATGCAGATCACAGAGACTGTGCCGACCTGAGGGGAAACAGGACTTTATTCGCCTCCGACTGCGATACCCACGGACCCTGGGTTTGTAAAAAAAAATCCTGAAAACACCAACTGACCCCAAATAAAGCTGACTTTATCGATTCAGAGCAAGGATGAAGCTTCACCTGCATCCAGAGACTCAGACTTTATTAAAACCTAGCATTTCCTTTAGGTAAAAGAAGTGCCGCATTTTGTAAAATATTTGACTGGGATCTGTTTTTCTATATTTAAGTCAGGTTTACTGAAGGTAGAAATATATACAACAACAGGTTTTTGAAAAGCAGTTTATTTAAAGTCACAATCATCATGTCGGCGGATGAAAACAGTGAATTTAGGCTGTGATTCATTTGTGTAAAGACCATCACAGACAAACCTGACCATCAACAATATGATACGTATTAAATACTCATTATGTGCGAATCTGAAAGTGCAGTTTAAAGTGCTTGAATGTTCGCGTATGCAGTGTTTGTACACTTCCATATCTACACATAAATGTAAAAATGTTGCAAATTTGACAGAAATTTGACATTTACAACATATCACATCTACATTTGCCAACCTATTCAGGACAAAACTGGATAGCTTATTTTTTTAAAAATATATATGTATCTTTATGAAGGAGAATCAGGCAAACACTGAGGATGTTTTAAGAATAAAGACATAGTAGTTTGAGAAAAAAGTCACGTTATTTTAAGAATAAATCACAATTTTATCTGTATGAAATTTCTTAATCAGAAACAAGAAATTGAGTGTTTCCTAAAAAAATAGGCCCTTTGTCTTGTAGTATCACAAGATTTAAAATAAATAAATAAATACAAAAATTACATTACTTTTTCATCATATACTTTCTTCTCTTGTTGATACAGCTTTATGCTTGTGATATTTAGACTTTTTCTCTAAATATTCTGACTTTTTCTCTAAATATTTTGACTTTATTCTGAATATTGATTGATTTTATCATCAG
The DNA here is from genome assembly GCF_902148855.1 of Sphaeramia orbicularis. Taxonomy (NCBI): domain Eukaryota; kingdom Metazoa; phylum Chordata; class Actinopteri; order Kurtiformes; family Apogonidae; genus Sphaeramia; species Sphaeramia orbicularis. The sequence continues at coordinate 33,186,617 of NC_043974.1, forward strand.
TTTGGCTCTAAAACTCCTTTTGTACTTTTAACTTCTTGATGTTTTCAGTGTTTGTTCATCTCCATTTTTTTTAAGAGTGCAATGATCGCATAAATGTTTTTCTATATACAGTGCGGCATAAAGTTTTTTGACACCCTGTGGATTTGTGATATATTGCATTAAGAATCACTCTTAAGTCATTGAGCACATGTTCCTTCTGCACATGCTCAGTTCCATCGAGGTCAAAACTGGATGTTTGAGCAGATAATGAAACACATCCAGGACATGACAGAATTTAGTTTTCTTATTTTTTTCAACGATGAAAAAAACAAAAAAAGATTTGCATTTGTTTGTGTCTGTCTGATGGAGCCACACCTTTAGAAACACAAAAAAGTATGATATTTGAGATTTGAAGGGTGTCCAAAAACTTTTTTCCACAACTGTTTACATCTTTTCTCTCTGTTTTTATGTATATACTCATCTTATTCTAGCTGATATTTTTCATCATTATTCACAAACCAGTGAATTAGTTTTAACCTTAACATAGTTTGGTTTAGTGTCATAAACTGGGTTGACTTTTTCAGAGTTATACGTATAGATGGTGAATAGTTGAGCAGCTTCAGTATATCGTATTCATCAGCTAATAAAGGTACATGACTGTGCCACATTACATCCTGATCACCCTGTACAGACGGATCTAAAACATCTCCAACAGTGCAGTCGCTGTTTTCTGAGGCTGTGGTGTGATGGTCATAAGCGTGCGACCGTCCAGCGGCGCGAACAGCGGGTACAGCTTCCCTCTGAAGCTCCCGTTGAAGGTGAAGATGTGGGACCTGGTTTCTGCGTTGTAGAAGGAGATTTGGCCTTCCTCGTAGTCTAAGTAGATCCCAACGCGTCGTGGAATGAGGCTGGTGGGCAGCGGCATCTCAGGCTTGGTGCAGGCGTAGAACTGGTGCGTGCTTCGCCACAGGACCCAGTAGCCCTGCCGGGGGGTCATGGGGAAGCGGCCGTGCCTCTTGGAGTCCGCCGTGGTCACACCCACACGCCAGTAGCCGTTGTTGGCGATGTCCACCTCCCAGTAGTGGCGCCCGCTGTTGTAGCCCTCCCAGCCCAGGACACAGGTCCAGGTGTCGAAGCGCTGTGAGCTGTACGGCGGGTCAGACTCACACATGGCCTCCTGGACCCGGCGCTGGTCGTCGGACAGCTGCAGCCACGGGTGGTTGGTCATCGGGTCCAGAACCACGTCATCTGTTTGGAAGAAGAGGAACCGTGAGCTTCTACAGGAGGTGATTGACTCTGTTTTATTATAGATTTTTTCAAAATTATCATTATTATTATTATTATTATTATTATTATTATTGTGATTGTTAATAAACATGTTTTCATGGTTTCCCACCTGCTGCGCTGCAGATCCAACTCCAGACTGGAAAGAAACACATTTTACAATTATTACACTTATCTTTACTACAGCAGAGGATGAAAAACTTGTACCAAATAACTTTTATATCTAACCACTGGGTTTGATAAAACTCAACTTTTCTCCCACATTTAAAATGATAAACATTCACCAAGTTCAGTCACACCTGAGGTATTAATGAAAACTAAAAGGAGCAATAAAAAGGATAAAGATCAACACAAAATAAACTGAAATAGAATAAAGGCAGCTCAGTTATTTCCCATGTTAATGATTCATACTTAAAACAATGGTTTTATAAATCATTTGGTGTTAAGTTTTTTTATCAAACACTTTTCAGCTTCTTTAAGTCACAGTTTTCCTCATAATTCCTGAAACACTATTTATTCAGTTGGTAAACTGAAACACTTCAGTATAAATGTAGCCTAATGGAACTTTTAAAGCCATTCTGGTTCCCACCTGAGCTGGGGATGTATCGTGGAATTCCTGCTTTCCAGGTCTTTTGTTTTGCCAGTAACCACAACTGTGGAATCAGCTTCTGGAAACAAAGAAAAAGACAGAAAACATGAGACTGGGTTTCACAGGAGCAGCATTTATATGATATTATCCTATTCCTTCAGTAAGAGGGTGTCCTTCCTGGATGAACTTTGTTTATGGAAACCACACCTGGTCTGTAAATGGGATGACAGTTTATCTTCTCTCTGATAATTGGAGCTTATCGGAGTCGATGTGGATCAGCGTCATATAAACTAAATCATAGAACAGGGTTCATATAAGTATTTCGTAACCTGCTGATATTATTGATAACTCAGAGCCAATTGCCAATTCAGGTCAGAGCTGTGATTTCAGTTTGATTATTCACACCTAACAAATATAAAACAGATTATACTTTGAACTCACATGCTGTTCATTGTAAAAACAGACAGACTCTAGGCAAATATTCTTAAATCAAACCATATTTATCTAATGCCAAAAATGCTTGATCCAGACTCAGTGTTTTACGTTCTGTTTTTCCCACTCTTTTGGTCATTTCCTGCAGTGGCTATTGGCCTTTTCTCACCGTGCTGTCCTGTTTGAGCAGAGACCAGGTGATGAACTCCACCAGCGGCAGTATTTTGGCCAAACGTTGTTTCTTCAGGCCCAGGTAACGCAGAACTTTCCCCAACTCATTGCTATGCACGCCACATTTCTGCAAACACACACATCAATACTTTAAGGACACATTCAGGCACTGAAGGAAACCAGCAACAGTAACATTTGGTTATTTATCTGAGACAACACAGTGAAACATGGTGGACATTTAGAAAATCTGTTGTTCTGCAGAAGGAGAATATAGCATTTAGCTAGTTTACAACTCTAGAGAAATACATTTACAGTATAAACAATAATATAAAACCCAACTAACTTCATTAAACATTCTACATTTTAAAAGTGGATGCCCTTCCTAATCACCAGAAGTGCGTAATCTGTGCAGCACCATAGTAACATCGAAATGTTTTTCATATAATTTATTTTTGAAGGAGTGATATTTTGCTTTTTTAAATGGAATTATGCATTTTCAAACATTTCCCTGTGGTCTGCATAATCTATAAATGTTACGTTTGGGTATGAATTCTGAATGCTCTGTCCTGTTCAACCAACAACTGGACATTTTAGGTAATCATCTCGAAGTTTGAACATATTTTCAGTATGGACTACAACCGCTGCTGCTGACAAACAATTATGGTGTACTCAGAGAAATGTTTGTCGGAAGTCTGGACCTTGTATGTGCAAATGTTGTGACGTAACTAGTTATAAAACGTAGCAAATTAAGAAGGAATTAAAACAGGTTGTTGAAAACACTCGATTTTTGGCAGAATGAATATAAAGATAGCTTTGCAGCACCTGGAGGGTTCAAATTCAAACATTTTGAACTATTAGGGTCCAAATACACAAATAAATGAACCAAAGACTAATAAAAGTGGGTTTAGATAAATATGACCCATTTAATTTTTTTTGTCTTCACATTTTTTTATTTCATCAACTTGAGCCATAAACAAAAATACCAAATACTCAATAACTGTCTTTTTTTTGTTTGTTTGGTTTTTTTTTTTACATTTGAGTTCTAATCTAATCCAACTTCTGTAGTTTCTTGGCTGTTTGGTGACTTTAACTGTTGTCTGTTAATTGTTTGTTGGTTTTTCACCTCTAATATCTCCTGCAGCTCTTTCGCCCATTCCATGATCCTCAGCTGAGCCGCGTCGCTGCTGTCTTTGCTCTCCACCTTCTCGGCCTCAGATTCCCACGGACTGTCTTTCAGCAGCTGCAAAACCAGTCCATAAAATTAGATTTACTTATCCCACAAACCTGAAAATATAAATCTGTGGAGTTTTTGTATCAGTTTTTTGGAAGTGGACACTGAAGGCCTGAGGGTTAATGTTGGGGTTTGTGTTTTTACAGTTTTAGAACCGACCTTATCGACATGTCGGAGTTCGTTGGCCCACTCAAGGATCAGTTTCCTGCTTTCCTCCAGGCTGCGCTCGGTTCGGCGGTCGGAGCTCGTCTTCCCTCTAACGCTGGTTCCTTCATCTGGGTCGTCACCGTCGCCCTGAGAAAACCCAACACACACTGTAAGTCCGATTAAAAGGCCTCCACTGGACCAGTTCCTATTGAAAACCGCCAGAAAATTTACATGAAAAAGCTAGTAATGAGCAAAAAAAAAAAAACCCTCAAACCTCTGACATTTACAGAAAAGTGCTACAAATGAGATGAAGACTAAAACTTTTATTGGCAAAAAGCTACAAGCAAGTTAAAAAGCTTCCAGAACATACAGAAAAATGCTAAAAATTAGGTAAAAACTCTGCAAATTTAACAGAACAAAAGCTAGTAATGAGCTAAACACTGAAAAGTTTACATAAAAAAAAGCTACAAATTTTCCAGAATTCACAGAAAAATGCTACAAATTTGGTAAATCAAAATTTTACAGGCAAAAAGCTGTGAAAAAGTTAAAAAATCTTGCAGAATTTACAGAAAAAAGCAACATTATACTATTAAAAAATATTTTAAGGATAAGCACAAATTGATAATGCACTGCACCTGTTGATGAGTTTTGTCATATAAAAACTGTTAAGCATATCGTTTTCAAGGGGCTTCCTTTCAGGTTTTTTCAGGTCAAAGATCAGAAACATAACATAGAACATGATGTCATATGTGTCATACGTGTGTGTCAGCAGGACACGAGGACATGTAACAGAGTCGTAAACTTGTCAATAAACCTATTACGTGAACCTCAGCCCTGTCAATCATCTTCATCTGTTTCCACGGCAACGCTTATGCAATCTTTGAGGCTGTAAATTATAGTCGACCTGAACCGATATTCAACAAAACATTTGTTCATTTTGACTTTTACCTGAAGCTGTGAACTTTTAACAGCGTTACATAATCATTCAGTAGTATAAGTAATTAAGACTATATGAATTAAATAAGTAAAAATGATTTATATAAAGTATTCACATATTATATAAGTGTTTCATAACCTGATCATTAAATCTTAACAATAAATTGGATACAGTTCATGATCTTTGATTTATAGCTTTGTAATCTGAGCAATAAAAAAGATACGGATTTGTTTTCCACATGCTTTCTGTTTTATTGCCAAACCTACATTTGATTATCCTTAAATAAACTTAAATTATCTTGTGCAAAGCAAACAAAATCTTCCAAACTGGTGGAGACAGTTTATAGGACAAGAATAATAGTTTAACTGTTGAAAAGTGTGACTGAAAACTTAAAATAAAGTAAGTAAAAGCAAGAAAACCAGCGTTTCTTTACTATACAAGTCATTGTATTGTTGTTATTGTTGATCATACATCTATAACTGGAAAAAAAAATACAACTCTTTATTATTATTATTATTATTATTATTATTAATAATAATAATAATAATAATAATAATAATAATAATAATAATAATAATAATAATAATAATAAAGAGTTGTATTTTTTTCCAGTCATAGATGTATGATGAAAGATGTACTGAGAGACCCCCCACCCCCCCAAAAAAAGAAATAAATAAAAATTTAGCCACTGAAATTTTGAAATAAAAAAATGTCTCAGTCAGTTATGTTTATTACAATGAAAATATAGCTGTTTAAGAAACTGAGAAGTTATTCAACTGTTTTCACTCTTAAAGTAAGGAAAACATTCTTGTTATTACTTTCTGAAATCATTGTTTTAGTTTGTTACTGGCTAAAAGTTATTAAAATCTGAGACTTGTTTACCACAAACAAGGCCTTTTACTTGATTGAAATAACTCTTATTAAATTTTTTGGGAGAAGAGTTCAGAGTTTTAACCATTTAATCCATTATTTGGTCCAGAGTTGTAAAAACAGAAGCCTTAAAGTGACAGTTTGCGGTCAGGAAACACAATAGAACCAGCATGGAACCTGTTTTTATGAATTTAAAACCCTCTACCATTTGCATTTTAACGTTTTTAAGTCCAAGGGTTTAACCTGAATATGAGACTTTAATCCACACATCTCCCTTAATGTGTGTGTAGTTTAGTGTTGCCTCTGTGTCATAAAACTACTTAAAATAAAAACCTGAAATACCCTGAAAACATCTGATATCCAGTCAAATGTCCTCTAGTGCCTGCAGACAAAACATTCAAAGATATTCAGTCAATCTGAGGAACATTTGTCCAGTAATATGACAAACATAGGGTCAATTATCTCTAAATGTTTGCTGTCCAACACCTGATCAACTGATGAGTTAATGTTTGAAGCAGTAGATGAAGCTGAGTAAAGTCAATATTTGTGTCGGTCTTACCTTGCACACCCGGTCCACCTGCAGCTTCCAGTCTTGGATGAACTGAACACACTCCTGCAGACTCCGCAGATCCTTCAAGCTCTTCTGACGGGGATGATTCTGCAGCAAAACCAGAAAAAAAAAGAAAAACTCAAAACCCTCATTTGACGTGAAACCCGAAAATACACACCACAGCAAAAACAGTGGGATGTGTCAGCTAAAAACTGCAAAGTTCACAGAAAAATTCAACAAAGTAAGTTTGAAAAAAAAAAAAAAAATCAAATTTATAGAAAAATGATACAAAGTAAAAACTATAGAAGAAGCTAGTAATGAGGTAAAAAAAAAAAAAAAAAAAAAACTACAAATTTTAAAGAAAAATGCTACAAACAAGTTAAACTCTCCAAATTACACAGGAAAAAATTTTACAAATGGAGAAAAACACTGCTGAAAACTGGTACAAATTATGTAACAACTCTGCAAAATTGGCAGAAAATGATAGAAACAAGATAAAAACTTGCATTTTATATGAACAAAATTGAAATCAGTTAAAAGCTCTACAAAATGAACAGAAAAATGCTATGAAGTCAAAGTGCACACTGCACAGTTTACATAAAAAGCCAGGAATGAAAGCTCAGTTGTACCTGGGGGTCGGCGGGGAACGAGTTGTGGGCCGGGGCACTGTCGTCCGGGCTGCTCCAGGTGATGCCACCCCCAATGGTGCTGCTAAGGGTCACACTGGAGCCCTTGGACCGAGCTGCAAAGATCAGAAAATAAACTTTAGAAATAGTAAAAGTCCAGAAAAGATGGAAAAGTACAAGTTAAAGCAGTGAAAATCAAAAACAAAGAAATGTACAAAAAAGCTACAAATGAGGTAAAAACACAAAATTTTACAGGAAAAAGTTGAAAACAAGTTAAAATCTACCCAACATTTATAGAAAAATGCTCCAATTGAAGTATAAATTTTGTAGAAAAAAGGTAACAATGAGCAAAAAACTCATATTACAATAAAAAAAAATGCAAATGAAATAAAAACTCCACAAAAATTACAGAAAAATGCTACAAACAAGGTAAAAACTGCCAAATCTCTCATTTGTTAATGAATTTAAGTAATGGATTTGAGGATGCAGTTTTACTTAAGGGTTGTAATAAATGACCGAAAGGGAAGAAGAAACAGAAGGCAAAGCTGACTTTCATAAACGTTTACAGGGTAGATTCCTAAGAGCTGTAAATCCGATTCCCGTCAGCTCTTACAGTGACTTGGCAAAATGTGTCCAATTAAAGCTGTGGGTAAAGAGCGTTATCATGTTGGATTCAGTCCATGAGCGATAGAGGATTTTACAAGCTTTTCATCCCATTCATGGTCCCTGACACCACATCAGGCAAAGGTTGAGTTCAATCATCGGACAAAAGTGACGGTTACACCTACTTTTATCTGTTTTTAGAATTCCCCTCTTCACAGTGGTCGGATGCTTCACTCCTAGTGGACGAAACACGATTTAATTCACATTTCAACAAATAAACTGAAACACCTTAAAGTGGAAACCGAAACAGGAAATGTTTGTGACCTAAAATCATCTCAAAACCGTGACTTCCAAACAAATGTTGATTCAAATGCAATAAATAGAATAAACTCCAGACTTTACATTGAATCAAAAGCCTTTTTTAAGACTCTTCAGTATAACTTGTCTTTAAATACTTAAACAAAAATTGTAAAATGCTAAAAATGTTATAAAGAACCTAAAAACTCCTCAAATTTTACAGAAAAATGCAACGAATGAGGTGAAATTTTATACATTTTACTGGGATAAAAGCTACAAATGAGTTAAAAACTCAATTTTTCTGAAAAATGCTGCAAAAATGTTTAAAAATCTGTACATTTTATAGAAAAAAGCAAGTACAGAATGTACAGGAAAATGCTACAAATGAGTAAAAACTACAGATTTTATAGAAAAAAACTAGCAATAAACAAAAAATTCAAAAATTTTCAGAAAAATACAACAAAAAATTAAGAATTGTAAATTTTACAGAAAAAAAAGCCAGTGATGTGCTTAAGAATTTCAGAAGTTACAGAAAATGCTACAAATGAGCTAAAAGAAAACGCTTTAAACAATTTTTAAAACTAAAAAATTTTAAATTTTACCAAAAATACAAAAAAAAGAAAATACACAAAAGCTAGGGATGACTGAAAAAGCCAGAATTTTACAGAAAAATGCTGCAAAATGTTAAAAACTGCAAATTTTCCAGAAAGCTAGTCCTGTGCTTAAAAATTCCAAAATCTACAGAAAAGGCTACAAAATGAGCTAAAAATGCAAACTTTTACAAGAAAAACCTAAAAACTTAAACTAAAAAAATCAAAATTTTACAAAAAATACAACAAAGAACTTCGCAGATTTTACAGACAAATGCTAGTAATGACTGAAAAACTCACAAAAATTTCCAGAGAAAAGCTACAAACTTAAAACTCTCATTCTGTTCTCCCAATACTATCATTAAACTAAAACATTGACATGGCATTTATAAAGTTCTACTGCATGAACAACAATATCTACTGTCTTTGTTTTGACATAAAATCATCTAAGAACATTAACTTATAAAGCAAACCTTACATCAAATACAACGAATAGAATAAGCTCCAGCCTTAACCTTGAATTAAAAGCCTTTTCTTTGAGACTCTTCAGTGTAAATCATCATTAAATGCATAAATAGAAGTGTTAAAGTATGAACCTGTGTCCATGGTGGAGCGGAGGTTTGTTGCTGCGTGCAGGTCGTCTGGTGGCGATGACTGGACATCAGACGCCGTCTCTCACTGGTTTTTGTTGCTCTGTGTGTCTCTCTGATCTTTGGACTCATTTTATGACTCTTTCAGGGGACATTCTGCAAACGTCCCTGACATGAAAACCACCTCCTTTCCTGGCATACGATGGCACACGTTTACCCTCGAGGTGAGAACAAGAACTTTTACAGCAGGCGATAAACGAACGACTACTTCTGGGAAATCACATGCCCGATGCTCTGCTCTGATTGGTGGAAAAGTAACACTTATTCAGAAATACGCAAATGTGGGGAAAGTAGGATAGATGAGTTTCCCCTGGGACAGGGATGTTAAAATCATTTTAGTTCAGGGGCCACATATGCCAGTAAAATAACAACTCTAAACTTTTGTCCATGTTTTAGTGTGAAAAGAGTAAAATAACATAATGAAAATGTTTACATCTACAAACTATCCTTTAAAAATGTTAATAACACAAACTTTAATACTTTAATTGATATTTTAAAGCTCAAAAATCCCTCAGATTTACAGAAATATCTACATTCATTATAATTTACTGTATGAATATGTTTCCAACCAAACTGCAAATGTAAATTGTTGCTTATTGAATTTAATGGTTTAATTGTTCTGTAAAAATTAACAAGATTTTACAGCATAACATCTGTTTTTATCCTCGGTCACACTGGCTGCAGGGTATTCAGGTTTTGCACATACGTCACGTGATCACGTGGTTTTCTGTTTACGACGCCATATTGGTAGGCAAGCTTTCCTCGGATCATACAATTGCCCATTGTTGGTGATATTTATCTTTCTCCTGTGTAGATCTACAATAACATAAAGCTTTAAGCAGTGTGATCATGGTAACCACGTGTTGTGGTTGGTTGCTATAGATGAGTTTCATGTGACGTATGCATACATTAAGTCTTGGAGGCGGAAGTCACGCCGAGTTCGTAGCTTGTTAAACGATGGACCTGCTAAACTCCTGCGTGCCGTTTATTACTTAGCTTTCACCAAGTATAAGTTAGGCATACAGACCGCTGGGTTCCATTAGTGGCAGCGGTGGTTCTGTTCTGCCGACCGCTGTTTTATAGTTATTACCGCGGTTAGCGTAGCTTCTCAGTATAGTTAGCCTGCGTGTCTGTTGCGCTTAGCGGCGTGGAAAAAAAAGGGAGAGACATCTGACGAAAGGCGTTTAGACTTTTCAACTGCGCATTTTCTAAATGTAGCTTGCTCGAACCATTTTTCTAAGATCTCAGACCCCACCTTTAATGGACCATTTTAGAGCTAACATCGGCTCGTTCACGAGTTCCGGGGGAGAGCCTAGAGGTGTACGCAGCCGGCTGGTAGCTGGTACTCATGTTTTGGCCTCCGAGTTGTGCGTGCATCACTCTTGTTAGTAAACATTGAAACTCATCTATGGTGCCTTTATCACAAGCAGACATACTCGCAGATAACAAAACACGAGTCCAAAGAAAAACGCGATATAAAGCAACAGTTCTGACTTTCTGGATCCAGATAGCGTGCCTACCAATATGACGGTGTAAATAACAATCACATGACCAGTGACGTCAGCTGCAGGTGCTGAATTGTCATTAGTTGGTCGTCCGTCCGTCTGTCATGCCAAAAAACTTTGGCATGCACTGATAAGTCAGGCCGCTGGGGGCAGTAGTGTGCCTGATAAGTCAGGCTGAGGGTTTTCAAGTGTGCACGCATTGTTTTTAACTCTTTCGGTGCCAGACAGTTAAGGGGCTAATAAGCCTTAAAAGTGCCACAGAATTTGGCCGTTTTTCAGTATTTCGCGTCGTTTTTATAATCGAAGTCTGAATCGTCATCAGAACTCATTTTCTAGCAGATGGGACTGTTTTGACCGATTGCTGTGTTTACGATATTACTACAAAATGGCCATCTAATTTGCATATGATTTCATTCATAAATTCATTCATAAAATTTCCCAAGCAGAAAATGAAACGCGAGCTCTTCCTTGGTCAAAAACCGCTCGGTAACATCCGACCGATTGCTACTTAGATTCAAAACGCACCGGACGCAGCCGATTCATTTTTGATCGTAATTTGCAAGAAGATTTGAAAGAACGTCATCGAAATGTGAGAAAGAAATGGGGGTAGATGGTTTGTTTGTACACAAATATGGCGTGTTCTCCAAAGCCGATCTGATCGGCCCGTGGCACTTTAAAGGTTGTATTCATAAAGCCGATTTAATCGGCCCATGGCACTGAAAGGGTTAACATGCAACAGGTGCCTTTCCCAAACTTAGGGTCTAAAATAGGCAGATTTTAATGTGTTACCTACTGTCAGAATAAGAGAAATATTAACTGTGAATTAAGAAATAAAAGGATTGTTCTCTGGGAGAATTTAATAATGCAAAGAGAGAAAAATGACAAAAGATAAAAGTAATGTAAAGCATAGGATGAGATGAGATGAAAACTGTTAAAAAAAAATGAAATGGAACAAAAAAACCCAGATGAAATGATGAAAAATGAAAAAAGAAAAATGATGTAAGACAAAAAAAGATGCAGCATGGCAAAAAAAACAAGTAAAAGACAAAAATGATGTAAAAGATGGAACAAGATGAAAAAAATTTAAATGACAAAAGATGAGGAATGATGTAAAACATGCAATAAGAAAAAAAAAAAAAAACTAAAAACAAGCAACAAGACAAAAAAAGAGCAAAAGATAATGATGTAAGAGCTGCAACCAGATGAAAAATGGCCAGTGGTAAAAACAAAAAATGAAGAATGTCAAAAAAAAAAAAAATTTAAATTACGTAAAACAATGAGACAGAAAGTTTAGAAGATAAAAAAGAATGATGTCAAACATGAAACAAGACAGAAAATAAGATAAAAATGACACGAGTTAAATGTGGTGTTAAAGAATTATGTAAATAAGATGAAACAAACGAAAAACTACAAAAGACAAATATTTAAGACATAATTCATGTTATAGGAAAAATGCTACAAATGAGCTAAAAACTCTCTAATATTTAGCAAAAATGCTACAAATTAGGTAAACACTGCAAAGAAAAAAAGCAACTGAGGTACAAATTCTGCAAAATTTACAAACAAGCTTAACACTTAATCAATTCAAATTTTACAGCAACATTGTATTAAAAGCTTTTTCTTTAAGAGTCTTCAGTATAAGCTGTCATTTAATACATAAAAGTATCATGTAAAAGGCTAAAAAGTGGTTAAAAACTACAAATTAAAATACTCCAAATTTTACAGAAAAGCTAGTAATGAGTGAAAAACTCAAAAGTTAAAACCTCTCTAAAATTGTATTTGTTCGTTCTGTTCTACAGCACTAATACTGAATCCAAAACCTTTTCTTTAAGATGCAAATTTATAGGAAAAAAAAGCTTCAACCAAGTTAAAAGCTCAACTAATTCTACAGGGAAATAGTTCAAAAAGACTTTGTTGTCGTTCATTTTGGACACCCTGTATTTTTTCAGCACTAACATTGAGTTCAGTGTAAGTTATCACTAAATACAAAAAAGTAACCTGTAAAAGACTTAAATTCATAGTAATATTTTATAGTTAATCTGTATCCTTTAACAGGAATCCAGTAAAAACCTGGAGTTTGTCCAAATGTCGTCAGTTGAATAAAGGTTAAATCCATTTCATCAAGAACTTCCTTGTCAACTCTGAAACACAGTCCCTCCTGGGTTTAGACAAATAAAATCAAATCATAAAGACATGAACAGTTATGTCAGTGGCGCCGTAACTTTGTTTGGCTTTTCCTTTCGCACAGAAGCAGGAAGTCCAACAGTCACGTATTGATGATCTCAACCCTTCAGTTTATCAGGATAATGGGAGAAAAATCAATTCCACCAGATTAGAATGACTGTATGATCTGAGGCTAAAGGAGAGGAAAACAACAGGTGTAGTCTCTGAGTCTGTTGACACAATGGAACAAAACAAACAGAAAACATCGATGATTTACATTAGATTATTAAATGTCAACATACAGATTTCAGAGTCTCTTAACCAGGTATTAATGACACTAAATAGTGTCGTAAATATGTTAATAGGTAAACAATAAAACACTTTAAGAACGTTAACACCGTAGAGGCTGATTAAAGGTTCAGGGTGTGATTTTAGTGACGTCTAGTTGTGGAGTTGCACCTTTTGACCAACTGAAAACCCCCACAACGTCATCTACAGCGGACAAAAAAACAGTTTGTGTTGATATTCTCTACAGGAAGTAATGACAGTGTTTATGTTGGTCAATAAGAATGCAAACTACAGAGATCGAAGGTTAAAAAAAAAAAAAAAAAAAAAAAATTAAACGTAAAGTTTCTGGAAAAACCTGCAAATGAGCTAAAAATTCAACTAATTTTGCAGAAATATGCTACATAAGAGTTAGAAACTAACTAATACTGCAAGAACAATGCTACAAATTAGTTAAACTCCCCAAATTATACAGAAAAATGCTGCAATTTAGGTAAAAACTCAACCAGTTTATCGGGAAAAGAGGCAAAAAAATCACAAGTTTTACAGATACACACTAAATGCAAAAAGCTGCAAGCAATGTAAACTCAACAGATTTTACAGAAAATTTAAAAATGATCTAAAATCTCCGCTAATTTTACACAAGAAAGCCTTAAAATGTGCTAACAAATTTTAGAAAAATGAGCTAAAACCAAACTACAAACCAATTATAGTCAAACTTCACTGAAATTTACAAATGAGCTACAAAATATAGCTAATCTTACAGAGAAGTGCTATAAATGAGCCAAAAACTGCAAATTAAAAAAAGCTACAAGTAAGTTAAAAACCCACATTTCAGAGAAATGCTCTCATTGAGTTAAAACCTTAGCTTTTTTTTCCTGTAAAATTTCCAAAGAACCTAAAAACTCTCCAGATTTTACAGATAAAGGCTAAAAATGAGGTAAAAATGGCAAATGTTACAGAAAAGTTACAAACGAGCTACATCTCTCCAAATTGTATGAAACACTAGAAATGAGCTAAAAACTACAAATCGTAGGAAAAAGATACAAACACGTTAAAAACCCTAAAAATTTTACATAAAATGCTTAAAACAAGCTAAACACTTAGCTAATTTTACAAGAGAAAACTTGCAAATGTGTTGAAATCTCAACAAATTTTCTAAAAACAAGGTACAAACAAGTTAAAAATGAGTGAAAAGTACTCAAATTGTGCAAGATATTGCTACAAATGAACTAAAACCTCAAACTGTACAGGAAAAAAGCTACACACAAGTTAAAAACCCTCTGAATTTTACATAAAATGCTTAAGACAAGCTGAAAGCTCAGCTAATTTTACAACAGAAAACCTGTGTTGAAATCAACAAATTTTAGGTAAAAATGGCAAATTTTACAGAAAAATTACAAATGGGCGACAACTCTTCAAATTGTATGAGATATACTACAAATGAGCTAAAAAAAACTGACCTAATTTTAAAGAAAAATGCTACAAATAAGCTAAAAACTACAAATCTGATAGAAAAAGATACAAGTTAAAAACCCTCTGAATTTTACATAAAATGCTTAAAACAAGCTAAAAGCTCAGCTAATTTTACAAGCGAAAACTTGCAAATGTGTTGAAATCTCAACAAATTTTATAAAAACAAGCTACAAACAAGCTGAAAATGGGCTAAAACTACTCAAACTGTGCAAGATATCCTACAAATGAACTAAAACTTCCAATTGTACAGGAAAAAAGACTACAAACAAGTTAAAAACCCTCCAACTTTTACATAAAATGCTTAAAACAACCTAAACACTCAGCTAATTTTACAACAGAAAACCTACAAATGTGTTGAAATCAACAAATTTTATAAAACCAAGCCACAAACAAGTTAAAAACTCCAAATTTTACAGATAAATGCTACAAATGAGGTAAAAATGGCAAATGTTACAGAAAAGTTACAAAAGAGCTACAACTCTCGAAACTGAGGTATACTACAAATTAGCTAAAAACTGACCTAATTTTACAGATAAATGCTACAAATAAGCTAAAAACTACAAATCTGATAGAAAAAGGTACAAGTTAAAAACCCTCTGAATTTTACATACAATGCTTAAAACAAGCTAAAAGCTCAGCTAATTTTACAAGAGAAAACTTGCAAATGTGTTGAAATCTCAACAAATTTTATAAAAACAAGCTACAAACAAGCTGAAAATGAGCTAAAACTACTCAAACTGTGCAAGATATCCTACAAATGAACTACAACATCCAACTGTAAAGGAAAAACAGCTAAACAAGTTAAAACCCCTCTGAATTTTATGTAATACTGGCAAGCTAAAAGCTCAGCTAATTTTACAACAGAAAAACCTACAAATGTGTTGAAATCACAAATTTTATAAAAACAAGCTAAGCACTCCAAAGTTTACAGATAAATACTACAAATTAGCTGAAATCTTGAAACCGAAAACAAGCTGTCATTATTTTGATGCTCGTGTAGATCTAAACACCTCGATAGTTCTGCTGTTGGTTCCTTAAACACTGCAGCTTTAAATATCTGTTAAGGTCTTATTTAATGTTTATTCAGACAGTTTTAGTAAAAATGCACGAGGGATTATTCTGACACGATGTTTGTTGAGGACTAATTGACCCACTTCATCTGAAAATAAATCAAACAATCCAATCTTAATCTAACCTCAGTTTTATTATATCAGGTCCAATAAATAGGTGATATCGTTGTCGTTGGTGGAGTTGGATGAAAGAAAAACCACGGCTCAGTTTCAGATTCATTTATTTAAATTGTTCAAATCTGTGACACTATTCAACAAAAGTAAAAAACAAAACGACTAAATCCAAACTGGTTTTTACTTTATCTGTTTAAACTCATCAGAAACTCTTTATGTAGAAAAGTGGCATCACATCTGATTCTAGTCCAAAAGTAGTAACAGTACCTTACAAATATGTACAGATGAGTCGATGCATATAAAAAATGAAATGTGTTTGGGTCAGATGATGTTTATGTTTGGGTCTGAAGGGCTTTTTTTCAACTGATGTTAATTCCAGTTTTTGAAGAACTGCTTGAAGATGATGGTCTCCTTCCCCTGAGGCAGAATCTCAACCTGAAACACAAACATTTAGCACAAAATCATCATCTTGAAGCAGCATCACAGGGAAAATAATGACATGATTAAGGGGATTTCACTCTAAACCAAACAGGCATCAAGCAGAAGCGGCTACTGTATTCTCATTCTGATGGTGAGACTAAAATTAATCTGAAAAAATATATACATACACAAATTGAAAAATTAATGGAAACACAATGAAAATGTTAATTCTAAAAAGATGAAAACATACAGGAAAGAAAAAAAAGACAAAATTAAAATGTTAAAGCTTAAATGAAAGATGAAAGGACACAAAAGGCAAAAAGCAATATTAAAGAGCATTATTGAAAAAAGACAAACAATGGAAAAAAAAGATATCCATATGGTAATTGTGTAAATGTTAGCATCTGTACCTGTGTTTTCATTCGGGCGTATTTCATTTGTTCGATGAAGTTATCTGCCATCTTCAACGCCGCTTGCTTCTCCTCTGCGTTCGCTCCATTTCCTGTCGATCAGAGAGCGACATCAGTAGAACAAGTCACTGACATTTTCTTAAAGTAAAAGAGGACTTTTGGAGTTAAACGTAAAGATTCATGACAGGTTTTCCTTAAAGTGCAAATTATCCTGATTTCTACTTCCTCAAACTTTAAAGCTGCATATGACTTTCGTCACCATGCTTGAGTAAACTACCGGCTCTGTTCGCAAACACATAGTGTTTATGGTGGAGCACACTTTGAAATTGTTGACCGTGAGGGCAGAGACTCAGGTGAGTAATTACGGAAAGACTTATGGATTCATGATACTTAGGCTATGACTCAGGTTTAACAGATTTGATGAAAAATTGGTGATGAAAGTCATACGCAGCTTTAAGGAAAGTAATCAACAAAAAGGTATAAAATGAAAAGAAAAAAACTTTAAAATAACCCGTTCTCATGTAAGTTTCAGTCATGAATTGCGACAGAAGATCAGCTTTTACAGCATTGCTCATTAAAATTTAACGCAAAAACTTCTAACATTCCCCGAAGTTGAGTATTATTTCCTAAAAATCCTAAAATTTCCTATTTTTACTTCTCATTTCCTAAAACCTCAACAACTTAGAAGAAACCTAAAAACAGGCTAAAAATATACTCAAATTTATGAAGAAAATCCATAAACAACTAAACTTGCACAAAAAAGCTACAAACAAGCTGAAAACTAAGCAAATTATACATAAATAAAACCAACAAACGCATAGACCAAATTTTACAAAAAAGTCTGTTTCAATATATGTTAAAAGTACTATATGCTTATTAATAATTTCTTTTGTATAGCTACATAAAAAATTTAATTATCTGAGTGTTTCATTTGTATTTTACGGTCAATGTGCTTTTAAAAAAAATAAAAAAATAAATTGGCTTTAAATATCGGCCTCAAAAATCCACTGTAGGTATCGGCCATTGGCTGACTACATCTTTTAAAATCTGCACCGGCCTTAGAAAAACCCGTATCAGTTGACCTCTACTGCAAACGAGCTGAAAACAGATAATTTTACAGTAGAACAGCTGCGCTAGTGGAAAATTCCACAAATTTTACCAAAATGCTAAAAACTCAAACCCAAACCCATGTGTTAGGTGTTAAGTTTTTCCCCCTCACCTTTCCAGACGAAGATCTTTCCGTTGGCACCGTTGTCCAGGATGAAGCAGTCGTCACGGACCAGCAGCTCTTTGGCGAACGGACTCTTCTCCGACACTTTGGTTATCGTCATGCTTCCTGTGGCGTCCGACACCTTTGAACAGAATGGACACGTCTTCATTTCTTTCTACTGGACATTTGTTAGATGAATGCTGGTGGATGTGGTTTTACCTTGTAGAGGGAGGCGGAGTTGGAGGCGTCGGCCTTGGTGTCCTCCTCCGGTGTACTCTCTACCAACGCTGGCATCTGACCCAGAACCTGAAACACAGTCAACTGTCACACCACATGTCACATTCAAGACCTGATTCACCGATGGGTTGTCTGGTCCTCGTTTACCTTCAGCATCTCCTCTGGCTCCTCCCCTTCATTGGTGTCGATGATCCGGGCTTTTCCATGTCGGTCGGTGTCGCGGATCAACGATGCGATCTCACGCACTTTCTGCTTCTCGAAGATGTTGGCCTGCGAGCCGATCCACGACACGATGATCTGGAAACATAAAACTATCACTTTACGCTTCTTCAGTTTATTTATTCAAGGCCTTTATTTTTCATTTTTCATGTGATTAACTTCCAAATTCTGTGTTTGATAGATGAAGAAATCGAAAACAAACGCTCAAATCCAAGCATGTGAAAAGTTTTTACAGTTCATACCTATATTATTGTAAAAATAGATCCTATTCTTTGACAATATGTTCAGTAATATTTGAATCAAATCAATTAATGTAAAACATTAGTCAATGATGGAACTGTGACATCACCATATTGGCTTTTTGGAGGTTAAAGGTTACCTTGCTTTATTATCCCCACAGGGAAATGCAGTCTCTACATTTTACCCACAATACACATACACAGTGCCTAGCATTAGCACATGGCACACGTTAGGAGTAGTGAGCTGCCAATGATGTTCCCATATTTGGGCAAAAGGGGCAGGCAGAGTATCTACAGGTTTGACAAAGTTGAATTTAAGACATTTCTTTCATTTCTGTTTGGTCTTTGTTTAAATTTCAAACCTTACATCCACATTAACAACAGTACAATGGGCCTCATAGATGTCTTGAACCTGTTATTTATGTGAATGGAAGATCTAAAAGTTGACCAAAGGCATCTTGAAAAATGCCAGAAATTCATCATCTTCAAACCTGCGTATACCTTGTTTGTGTATTGTGTGCTAATGTCCTAATGCTAATTGCTAATGCTAGGTACTGTGTTTGTTTTGAGGATAAAATGCAAACTGAATTTCCCTATGGGGATAATCCAGTGTGTTAAACTTTAAGCTTTTTAGTAAGCAAGCATTTAGCATCAACTCACCTCAAACCCCTTGGGCCCTTATAGCCCTGCCCCCTTTTGTCCATATATGGTCACTTCAGTGGCAGCTCACTGCTCCTAATGTGCGGTATGTGCGAAGACTAAATGCTAATGCTAGGTACTGTGTGTGTATTAGCATGTATGTAGTTCAGGTTGTATTTTAGTGAAGTGAAAGTAGTGAAACCTTTCCCTTGATTAATTTCGTCTTGTGGTTCTTCAATTATAAGCTTTGGAACTTGGTAAATAGTGGAAAATTAACACAAAGTAAGTGGAAGGAAGACGCTAGAAATGAAATGTTGCTGTCATTACAGATTTACTGATTGTCTTATGTGTTTTGTGTAGCAGTTAAGTAATAGTTGTAATTGCTAAGGATCTAATCAGAAACTGTGTCTCTTAAACGATACATAACCGCTTATCTGTATTTTTCTCGTTGCTAGTGGAAGTGCATTTGTTTTGATATGAATAGTGTCCTTACGTCACCGAGGTCCAGGATGAAGCAGTCGCCCTTGTTGAAGCTGCTCCAGTTCAGCTCCACCTCCTTGGCACGGATGTTGCGTTTGCCTTTTATCTGGTACAACCTCTGCACCGTCCCGGACCCCTGGGGCCGTCTGAAGCCCGACTCTACGCCGCCCTCCTGCGATACGACACACACTGTCAGTTCTAAACATGTCTTAACATCCTAAGCTGCTCAAGTGTCCGTGACATATCGGTTTTATTGAGCTCCACGTGGCATCAGTTCAATGCAACATGGCATGAATGCACTTTGGCACAGAGGCCATTAGCATCTGAGAGCTGTAAAACAATAAAAAGGCTTAGCAATAAAAACTGAAATACAGCTGATAAAATTATCTGCTGATATGTTTATGTACTTAATAGAGGGTAAGAATCAATACATGTCACAGTGAGTTTTACAGAATACCTTCATTTCGCTGCAGATGTTTATTTACTTAAAGAATCGATCGAAGATACTGGTATCTTTGCAAAGCACCATGATTAGTGCACGTCACGCCTCTTATTAAACCAATAAGGGCACCTGCTTTAGCTCATAAGCAACATTTTACAACAAAGAAGTTAGAACCAAGCTAAAATATTCATAAAAACAAGCTACACAGTTTTACAAAGAACCTGCAAACAAGCTAAAAGCTGAGGTAATTTTACAGTAGAACAGCTACACACTAGCAGAAAATGCCACAAACCTGATAAAGAAAAGGTACAAACGAACTAAAATCGCAATTTTACAAAAACAAGCCACAAAGCAGTTAAAAAAAGTTGACGAATAAAAGCAATGTACGAGCCAAAATTTCAAAAACAAGCTACAAACAAATGCTAGTTAATTTACACAGAAAAGTAAATATTCAGCTAATGTTACACATAAGCTAAATACTAAGCAAACTAGACAGAGAAAAGCAGCAAATTAACCTAAACAAAAACTCAAAATTAATCAAAATTTCAAAAAAATTTCATGAAAAATGCTACATATTAATTTTACAGAAACAAAATCTGCAAATAAACTAAAAATTTAGGTCATTTTGGAGTAGAGCAGCTAAACACTGGCAAAAAATTCCACAAATTTAATAGAAAAAAACAAACAGATGAGTTAAAAATCGCAACAAATTTGACTAAAACAAGCCACAAAAAAAAGCTACAAAATTGTTAACTGTACGGAGAAAAGCTACAAACTAACGTAAAACAAAAACAAGTAAAATATTTGTTTAAAAAAAATGGAAATAAATTTAATAAACAGCAACAAATAGATATGTAAAATTGATATCCCCATGTCTGTGTCTGCAGAATCCATAATTAATACATAATCAGTTGGGTTCAAAGGTATAATTTGTCATTTTGCTGTCATTAATTTTCCTCCTGAATCTGGCTCATTTTGCTGTTTTTCGGGTTCATTGTGACCTGACCTTGTAGCTGACTCCTCTGGGGAACAGGAACATGAACTCGGCCGACTCGTAGCCCTGGACGTGTCGATGCTGGACTGGGTCACCACCCAGGAAGTTGTCCAGCTGAGTGGCCAACATGGCGCATGCAACCTGCTCATCACGAGATGACTTCTCACCTGCAGCACAGAAATAAAAACTATAAATAAAAACACAGTCGTATGTGCCTTATATCCAAACCAGGTCTTATGGACTTATGTTTTCATAGAAGTATTTGGGCTGAAAAGTCTGTGGTTTTCTTTATATAAATATATTTAATCTGTAAATAGAGCAGCCCACTGAAACAATAAAAGAAACCCAAAATAAAATAACACAAACTGAGGCATTTTTTTTACTTGGCAAAGAATTTTCATGAACCCTTCTGTGGTGTTCAGATTTTTGTTATGCAGCCAATGTTCGTGGGTGTGGTGGACCCGCTGCATTTGTGGGTTTTAATTCAACAAACTATTTTACGTTAACATACGCAACAGATAATTACTTCATCCCAATTACAAGCAACATAAAAAGCATACATGTTTAATTTTTGCCTTTGCTGGATCACATTTATGAATTGAAGTGCTACTCGTTTTTAGTTCGTTTTTTTAATAAAAAGTAATCAAGATATGAGACGAAAAAATTCATTAAAAAAAAAATTACTCATCATTTTTCTTTTCATAAAAAATGAAAACGGGTCCCACAGACCCAAACACCATACAAGGGTTAAACTGACATGAATGATTCAAATGAGAAACAAGCTGTCTTTTGTCTGTTTTTAAGATGTCCATGATGATTTGGACTAAAAGTATTAAGTAATTAGTACATGACAAGTACTAAAATATGAAGAATGCAAGCTCATTATTTAATTGCATTAAATATATAAAACAGCTCAGTTAATGTTTAGCATCTGGATGCTGCTGAAACGCTAAATTGAAAAAAAAAAAAAAGATCAAATACTTAAAATTGCTTTGGTATAATTTCATACAAATGTGGGTGGCAAAAATTATGTATTCTTGTACGTTAAAGGAGCTATATGCAGTATTTCTACTTTGAATAAGTCAGAAATGGGCTAAAATTATTAGTGTTGAATCTAAATAGTTCTGATGCTAGGTCTTTAAACTGTACAGATGTGACCACTAGAGGCAGTAGTGAATCACTCTGCTGGCCAAGGCCAAGTTGAGGATAAAAACCGCTAATAAACTTTTAGTCAAAGAAAAGAAGTGATAAAAATAGAGGCTGTAGTTTTCTCACCTGGACACAGCTCTAAGTGTAAAGAATGGAGTTTGATGCTACACTGGCAGCGTGTCTTCACAGAAGAGTTTGATTCCACGGTTTATGAAAGTATAAATTTATTATGGGACGTTATCTTTGCTAAGTTGCCATTTATATCCTCAGTTCTATTTGGATAATACAATGTAAACACTATCATTGTTCACAGAATTAGGTGGTCAAACATCACTGTGTCATTATAACAAGTTCATCAAAAGTAGACAGTACTATCCCAGTACTGTCTACTTTTGAGGGAAATGTCATAGAGGTGGTTCATGTGTATAAGTATCTTGGTGTCTTGATTGATGACTCCCTCATGTACTGTGTGAAAGCTGTATGATGTCTTATATTTGTGCTTTGCATTATCTTGTGTTCTTCACTGCAATTTTCGAAGAAAAGGGTTTGTGGCAGCGCTCTAGTAGGAGCAGTGGCCCAATGTCCCTAATCATCAAACTCAATTTCGTTTGATGTACTTTGTACTGTCAAATGACAATAAAGGCTATTCTATTCTATTCTATTCTATTCTCACTTCCAGGCCCTACATTGAAAACCTGGTAAAGAAGTTAAAGCTTAAACTGGGCTTTTACTTTCGAAATAAGTTGTGTTTTTCTTTTGATGTAAAAAAAAAAAAGCGCCTTGTCACTGCCACTTTTTTATCAGTGTTAGATTATGGAGATGTACTTTATATGAACGCATCGTCCAAGTATCTTCAAATGATTGACACAGTCTATCATGCTTCTCTGAGGTTTATTACTAATTCTAAAACCATGACACATCATTGTGAGTTGTATTCCAGAGTGGGCTGGCCTGCCCTGTCCACTAGGAGGCTGGGATACTGGTACACCTTCATTTACAAGGCCATACTTGGGCTACTGCCTTCCAATATCTGGTGTTTAATAACAAGAAGAAGTGTTGATTCTTATTGTCTGCGATCAAATGAGCATTTGTTCCTCTTTGTGCCATTCGCCCGTACAGAGCTGGGTAAAAGGGCATTTGTGTACTCTGCTCTGTCCACATGGAATATGTTGCTAAAAGACTGAAAACCGTCTGAACTGAATGCTTTTAAATCCAAACTCAAAGTGCTGGAGAACAACTCAAGGACTTGCACATGTTTTACATAGGTTGAATTGTCCTGTAAATTATTGTTTGTTGTAACTGTTTGAGGTAACTGTATGTTGTAACTATGTGTTGTGTTTCATGCTGTCTCTTGGCCAGGACTCCCTTGGAAAAGAGGTTCTTAATCTCAATGGGATCTTTTTCCTGGTTAAATAAAAAAAATAAATAAATAAAAATTGGAGTTTAAGTGAATATTTGTGTATAATATTAAGGAGGTGTTGCACGTGGATGAACCCAAACACTGAGCCTTTGTACAAGACCATAAAAATCTAATAACTTTGAGTAATCAGACATTGCAATATTCAGATTTTATGTGTACAGTAAAGGGCATTGGTCCTTTTTTTTTTTTTTTTTTTACACATGCACAGACGTGAACGAATGAAATAATTCAGATGAACAGGTACACATGTATACCTGTTCATCTGAATTATACATATACCTGTTAATCAGATGTTAACCCAGGTGTAGGTTAATGATGTTCAGTTTGTGTTCTGTTTATGTAGTTATACTTTTCTTTTTTCTTTTGTTCAGACAAGGTATAGTTTTTAGAGGTTACCTGCTTGACAGTTTCGACTGTGACTCCAGTCTTCCTCAGAAGTGTCATCCAACGTGCTGCTGACGTGTCATTTATCAGCTGGTTGGCTCGACGGACGGACCAATGAGAGGAAGACTGGAGTCACAGTCGAAACTGTCAAGCAGGTAACATCTGAAAACTGTAACTTGTCTGAACAAAAGAAAAAAGAAAGGTTAACCCAAGTGTATTAATCTGATTTCTCATAATCCGATTACTGCTTTAATCAAGTAGAACATATCAGACTATTACTTCTGCCAGGGAACGGCAGAGGTTATGTTTTCATCAAGGTTTGTCTGTTCATCTGTCTGTTAGCAAGATAACTCAAAAAGTTATGGACGGATTTGGATGACATTTTCAGGAAATGTTGATTCTGGCACAAGGAACAAATTATGAAATTTTGGTGGTGATGGGAGGGGGGTTAATCTGCCTTGGTGGAGGTCTGTGCTCTCTGAGTGCTTTTCTAGTACTGTTTATATAATTGATAATAATCTGATAACTCCAGAAATCAGTATTAGTGTGGACGTAAACTGATTCAGTGAAACACTCTTCACTTTAGAGGGTCAGTGCTTTTTCAAGCTAAAAATGATCAAATATAACAGAAGAAAATCAGAAAATAAATGGTATGGACGGATCAGAGTAAAAGTGGGGCGGGATGTGGATTGGGCGTCATAAAGGTGAATATGTTGGTGATGGACGGGACCAGGTGCCAACAGAGGTGATGAGTCATGGAGACAAAGATGACAGAGACGAGGAGGAAGAGGAGGAGGAGGAGACGCGTGGCTGAGCATCAAGAGGCCTCTCCGATCCACGACAATCAGCTTAGTGTTACCTAAAGCACCGGATACATGTGGAAACAACAGCCACAGTTGAGTACTGTAACAGCCCTCATGCATGTTTAATGACCCACTTCCCTCGGGAGGATCTGGGCTCCGACAGCCAGCCTTCATCCCTCGCCTGTCCTCCTCTTCCTCTGTCCATACTGCAGGTCAACCCCGAGGCTCAGGTGTCAACATTGTTAATCAGAGGGTTATTAGCTTTTCACCTGCAGCAACAGGACGGTCCACAGGGGACACCAGGGTGGGCGTCCACAGGGGACACCAGGGTGGGCGTCCACCGGGGACACCTGTTAACATCTTTTAATTTAATGTAATTTTTGTCTCATTTTGTCTTTTTATCATTTTTCATCTCGTGTCACTTGTCTCAGTTTGTCTTTTATGTTTCCTTTTTACCCAATTTTCACTTTGTTACTTCTATTGCTTTTTTTGTTACTTCTTTTTCATCTGGCTTTGTCTTTCCAGTCGTTTTTGTCTCATTTTGCCTATTATATCTTTTTTGTCTTTTACATCGTTTTTTTCTCCATTTGTTTTTTGCATCATTTCTATCTGTCTTTTACATTATTTTTGTCTCATTTTGTCTCATGTTGTTTTTTTGTCACTTTATCTTTAATGTCATTTTGACGTTTACATAATTTTTGTTTATTTTGTCTCATGTCATTTTCATCATTGTCCTTTATATGGTTTTCATTTCAGTTTATGTTTTTACATAATTTTTGTCTCATTTCATCTTTGTGCCATTTTTGTCTCAGTAGACAAACCAAGACAAAAATGTTGCAAAAGATGCTATTTTTGTCCAATGTTATGTTTTTCACATTTTTGTCTCATTTTATCATTTGCATCAGTTTTGTCTCTTATGTTTTTTTGTTTTTTTTTTTACCTCATTTTCATCTCGTTGTCACATTCCATTGTTTTTGTGTCGCTCAGTCTTTCACATTGTTTCCACATAGTTTCATCTTTTATGGTGTTTTTGTCTTGTTTCTGTGCTTTATTATCACATGCATTTAGGCCGAATCAGCACTGATGATGGAAATTCACACAATACAAATTAAAAACAATCCCTTACAATGCATTTAAACTATAAAATTATTTACCTGTAGTGACACTGACAGAGTAGAGTCTACAGATATTGTAGAGGATAACTATAAAAACTTGTATCAAGTACAGTAACACAGTATTTGTACCCAGTTTCTTGCCATTTTTTCAGTAAAATAAACTTGGCAAGTGCAAAAAGAGTCACAGTTCAAAGTTTTTTTTAACTGTGATGTGTAACTTTACTCTTAAAACATGTTGAAGGGTTTTACTTTCTGATCAGTTCCTATGTCAGAGGGTTATTTTTTCACTGTTCTTTTTTTTTTTTAATTTTCTCACCAATCCACATGTGGATGTCAGCTCCCTCTTCCCCACGGTTGTTCAGAACCAGGTACGAGTCTCCATTGTAAAACGCTCCGAACTCTGATGAATCCAGAAGCACCGCCTTCATCTTCTCCACCCTCCAGACCAACAGGCCCGGATCCCGGACCTCTGGACTGAACTGACCCGGCGCTGGCTTGAAGCAAATCATACTGTACGAAAGAACGAACCAGGAGGAAACAGCGATCAGGCTTTGGTTTAAGGTCAGTGGATACAACAATGAGTTATTTATACAAACCTGAAACAACAGTAGGTTGGACTGAACTTTATAAAGAACAAACTCACAGTTGGTTCTGTGTCCATCAGATACATTAGATCAGGGGTGTCAAACTCATTTTAGTTCAGGGGCCACATGCAGCCTAATCTGATCTGAAGTTGGCCGGACCAGTAAAATAACATAAATAATAGGATAAGAACTGATAAATAATGTCAACTCCAATGTTTTCTCTATGTTTTTGAGTGAAAAAGTAAAATTCTGTACTGAACATGTTTACATCTATGAACTGTACTTGAACATAACATGAACAAATATGAACAACCTGAAAGTGCAATGTTGACAATATTACACCTTAATGCATCAGCATCATTTATACATGTGCATCACAACTTACAGATCACAGTGGATATACAAATACACAAAATATTTAAAAACAGGCAGAATATTGCTACAATTCCACAGACTTCAGACATATTTGTAAAAGGCCAGTCTGTAAATGTAACCATTTTTGTGTAATTTTACTTTTTTTTTTTTTACATTAAAACAAAGAGGAATATTTGCAGTTTTCATTATTCATTGGTTATTATGATAGTATTTTACTGGTCTGACCCACTTTAGATTGAACTGACCAAAAATGATTTTAACACCATTGATTTTTAATATTGTCAGTGTATTTTTGCATTTTACACATTCATCCCACGGGCCGGATTAGACCCTTTGGCAGGCCAGATTTGGTCCCCAGGCCGCATGTTTGAAACCTGTGCATTAGTTCAATACATCACTATTTACCAAGGAAAGACAAATAACCCATTAAGACCCAGTGCTACTTTTGTGGCAGTTCCCAAATTCATTTTTATCTATATTATATTGTATTTTCCTATATTTAATTTACTGATCACGTAAATATTTCATAAAAGCTCAGATTAAAGTTGAGGGTTATTATATCAGAAACAGAGAAAACTGAAGAAGTAGTGACTTTTTCCAGCAAAGATATAAATAAATGAACATAAAAACAAGCATCTCCATCCACTGTCATTTAATAAAGTCCAGGGGTTTTACTGATGAATCAGTGTTGTAGAAGATGACTGTGTTTGATCGGATCAGTGGATAAACAGGTACTAAACTGTTTACATCGGTAGATGGTTTTGGTTGCCAGTGGCTGTTTGGGTTTTTCTGGGTTAATAAACGCTGACATTTTACAAACTATTGGTGTTGGTGAAGGTCGGTGTTGACAGTGTCCCCTTTTTTTTTAGGCAAAATCACACATTTGAAACCATAAATGTGCTTGGAAATTATGAAAATACACATCAGACATGGTGAAAGCAGTAGCAGTATCCCCTTTGTGCGTTTCCACTGAAATTATCTTTCCCTCGACCCCAAACTTTCCCTGATAAAGAGTTCCTCAAAAGGGGGCGGGACTTCAGAGTCCCCAGAATTCTCAGGGGCGGAGGTGTGTGCTGAAGAACACCGATTGGTGGAACACACTTGCAGTGTTCTGTACTTACGTTCACACACTATAACCAGCGTTTGTCTGCAACTTCCTGTCGACTGTTTCCTGTATTTAGAATTCTGGGCATTAGATTTCGTTGCTCTGAACAGTTGTATTTTGAGATGATATTAAAGCTTATTCTAAACTTTATTTCAGCAAAAGAAAAGAAGCTACAACACATGGAAGGATGATAATAACATCTATTTGACAATTTTTCATCTTCTCCAAAGGTCATTGTAATAATCTGTCTGTCCATCTGAGTACAAACATATTTACAGAATAAAATCAAAACTAAATTCAGCAGGACTTTGAAACAACTGAAACTGATTTTAATTAATTTAACCAGAATTTTGAGGTGGAAACACAAACCATATAGACACAGGAATTCTTTTACCAGGTAAATATATTCCTGGTAATAAAAGTTCCTGAGAGTGTTGGTGGAAAAGGGGCTAATTTGTGGAATTTGCACATGACTATTAAAAAAAAAAAAAAAGTGTCATTAGCACCCTCTACACATCCCTAATCAACGCCAAGTGTCACCTACATGTACAAAACATGGAATGAAAGTGGTCACATGACCTGACCCCAACAGGAAGCCCATGTTGAATTAAGCTCCATCTACATGTTTTACCGAAATTCCTTGAAATGTTGTGTCATCTTCAGACCTTTGGCAAGTTAAACATAGGATGCCCAGCTTGAGAGCTGTTGCCATGGTGATGTTGCAAATTTGATGTTTTGATGGATTTGCCATGAAACAACATGTTGTTACAACTCTGACGTTCCTTATCTGATCTGCCCCAAATCTTTTATGCTTCATTGAAGACCCTGATTACATCTACATGTCAATCAATGATGTTTCAATCATTTTAGTTCAGTTCCACATATAGACCAATATGATCTCAAGTAGATCAGACCAGTAAAATACTGTCATAATAACCTATAAATACTGACAACTCCAAATTTTTCTCTTTGTTTTAGTGGAGAAGGGACGGGATTAAATAAGTTGCACTTCTTCCCACCCCTTTTCGGGCATGTATTTTAAGATTGTCTTGATTGTTCATTCTTGTATTATTATTTATGTTTTACTTGTTCACATACAGTCATGGAAAAAATTATTAGACCAGCCTTGTTTTCTTCAATTTCTTGTTCATTTTAATGCCTGGTACAACTAAAGGTACATTGGTTTGGAAAAATATAATAATAACAACAAAAATAGCTCATAGTAGTTTAATTTCAGAGCTGATATCTATCCATTTTCCATGGTTTTTTTGATAATAACCAAAATCACTTCAGTTCTTACATCAATATCTATGGCATTGTACTGACAGAAAAAGTGCTTTTAGGCATTCCATGTTTTCTTTTCTGTCTGTTTTAGTCACATGATACACACAGGAGTTAGTACTTGATTGCATAACTATTGTTTTTGATGACTTTTGATGGTCTAATAATTTTTTCAGCGAATGTATATGTTAAATTTCATTGCATGTTCAGAATAAATCACTCAATCAAACAAGATTACATAAAAATGTTTACGTTTACAAAGTATCCTTTAAAAAATGTGAATAACTGGAAATGTCTTGATAGAAGTGTAATTTTACCAATATTCTACCTGTTGCTAAATGTTTTGTGTAATTGTAGATCCACTGTGATCTGTAAGTTGTAATGCACATGTGTACATGATAAACTGAGGCAGAATATTTAAAATTGCACTTACTTTTCCCTCAAGAAATTTCAGGATGTTCAGGTTATTCACATTTCTTAGGATAGTTAGTGAATGTAAACATTTTCATTCTGTAATATGTAAACACAGACAAATAGCTGTAGTTGTCATTATTTATAGGTTATTATGTTACTAGTTTTTACTGGTCTGACCCACTTTAGATCATATTGGGCTGAATGTGGAACCTGAACTAAAATGATTTAACAGAGGTTCAACGGTTATCTGGTTTCTACTGAAGTGAGAGTTTCAGACATGCATAATGTTTTCAATGGTAATATTTGCTCTTTCCTGCTCTGAAAATTTTGCTATCAGCCTTTAAAGTCCACTAACAATCGCCTGTTTTTCACTTGACAACATTGCTAACTTCCTTAATTTTGCTGCTGTTTAACATTGGTTCCACTGTTGTGTTTCACACAGATGCACGTTGTGATGCACATGAGGCCAGGAACAGCACAAACAACAGAAGAGACAAGGACAAAAAGGCAGAAAATGTCTATATGTTCACTTTTCTTCATTGGAACCATCACTTACTCCTTTAAACCTTTAAGCCTTCACATAAACATTAAAAATATTTGGCTTTATTTTTTTAAGTTGTGTGTGAGTTCCATCGTAAGTTGTTAGTAAGTTGGATCCAAATGTGTTGAACACTGCGGTCAACTGATTTGTAGATGTCATTTGACTTGTTTGTTGTTGTTTATATTTGTAGACATTTCTATATATACTTTTATACTGTTATTGTTGTTATTATTTCTATATAGATATTTTTATTAGTGCTGTCAAAGGATTAAAAATTTTAATAAGATTTATCACAGGGTTGCTGGGGATTAATTTCGATTAAATATAAATAATTCATTTTTAATCAATATTAATCATCACATTTCATTTTGCATGAGCAAACAAACTCAAAAAAGAATATATATATATATATATATATACACATATACACACACACACAACTTTAAACAACTGTTCCATCTTGGTTTTTTTGTCCTCATATTTCCATTTTTGCATTAAAAATTTTAACTAGATTAATCATGATGTTGGATTAATCCACATTAATATGACAATTTTGACAGCCCTAATTTTTATACATGCTTTTATAGTGTTGTTATTTCTATACAGATATTTTATTCACGCTTTTATATTTTAGTGGTTGTTTCAGCTGGTTCTTGAATAAAGAACAAGTTGTTGGTCATTTTCAGAGATGTCTGCTTAGCATTTATGATTTTTTTTTCACTTATTCAAATAATCATTTAATTGAAGAAAATCATCAATAGATTAATTGTTTACAAAAATACTTAACAGCTGCAGCTCTAAACCTTTGTGGAAATGGGATTGACTCATGTTTGGAAACTGTCCAGTTTGTCTGAGATGTGACACAGATCATCGCCCACAAAGGGGAAGAGGTTCATCTGAAACAGGAACAAAAAACATGTGGAGTTTGGTCATAGTTTCCCTTTGAGGCGCTCAATGTCAGAAACATGAAGGAACTGCCTCAACTTGTCATGATGCTGAGATACAGAGCCAGTTTTTCTTCTTTCACATCAAAAGTTAGGACAAGTTGTTCTTTAGATTAAACAGAGAAATGAAAGAGGGTCTGGCTAAAGCAGGTAAAACAGGTACTATAAAAGCTTTCAGATAGTTCTCACTCTGAAAGGTCTAATCCAGTGGTTCCCAACCTTTTTTGGCCCGTGACCCCATTTTAGCATCACAAATTTCTGGCGACCCCAGACATTCAAAACGGAAACTTTTTTTTTTTTTTTTGCTAAAATTAATTTGTTTTTGATCATGTAATAATTTGCTATACTATGTTGCAAATAAATGTTAATTTTAAACGACATTTAGTCTATATAATGTATATTATTATGGATGGAGGGAGAAAAGCCAGGTATAGATTACTGCACAAAGTGAGAATTTGATTTTCCTTGGTCAGGATATGTACAGTCAGTCCAGCTTGGATTTACAAGGCTGACAATTAATACTGAACAAACAATAACTCAAACTATGAATTATGAAAGAGCTGCAGCATCTGAAACCGACCACAATGAACATTTGAAAGATAAGCAGTACCACAGTGCTTCAGTTTCAGACTCACAGTTTGTCATGTTTTTTATGGATTGGGATTGTCTCTCTCAACTCACCATATATTTTTTATTAGTAAGTTGTTGTTTGTTTTTTTTTATCAATTACTATAAATTCCAGGCGACCCCACGTGGGATCCCAACCCCAAGATTGAAAAACACTGGTCTAATCATTATATCTTTGAAAGTCATGGCTGGTATTTTTGTTCTAAGGGAAAGTCGAAGTAACTACACAGTCATTGTGGTTGTAAATTAGACACAAAGACGAAAACATCCACAAGATGCAACAGAATGAAAACAAAGCAAGAATGAAAGCAATGAAATGAAAACTTCCAAAAGATGCAACTGGAGGAAAAACAATGTAAAACATGTCATACATCTTCAGCCCTGCTCAAAACTACCAAACATGCAACAATTTTCAGGATTTTAACTGTTTAAATGGCTGGTTAAATTATTTGAATAATGAATTATTTATTTAATATAAGTTAAAAAAAAATACCCACAACATGCCACAAAACAAAAGTAAGAGAAAAATAGATGCAAAAAGAGGAAAATGATTTTTAAAAAATTCAACAAAATTAAAAATGTCCAAAAGTTGCAACTGAATGAAAAAAAAAGAAAGACAAAAGACACAACATGGAAAAAAGAAGTGTAATGATAAAAAATTATGTAAAAACAAAAAAATGCTATAAACAGAAACTTCCAAAACATGCAACTGTAAGAAAAAATTGTAGAATACACGAGTACAAACATTCAGAGCATGCAAAGAACAAAATTAGGAGGAAAAATAGACCAACAACAAACAACCAGATGAAAATTCTATTAAAAAAATGCACCAAAAGATGCAACTGAAAGAAAACATGTCTAGAAGATGCAACAAAACAAAAAAAAATTTCAAAAGGCAACAAAATTAAACCACCCAAAAGATGCACCTTGAAATAAAAAAACAAAAATGTACCAAGATAAAAAAAAATTATGCTAAAAAGGTGCAACAAAATGAAAACTTCAAAAGATGCAACTGGGTGAAAAAAAAGTAAACCAAAAGACAAAAAATGTTGTCATGTTGTAAGATGCAACATGAAAAAAATGACTTTAAAAAACATAAATACCATGAAAATCATGTGAAAAATGCAACAGTTTTACTTTTATTGCTTATGATTTCATCCTTATTTCTCTCGGTTTTTATTTTATTTAATGAATAACATGAGTGTAATCTGAATTTTTACACCAATATGACGGATTCTGTGTTGATTCTTATTATTTTAATTAACAGTGGGTCGGTTTCAACCCACACCCGTTCAGGAGCCTCAGATCAGTTTGTGGTTTGTTTGATGAGCTCTATTACACCAACACTCAACACAAAATGAGGGTCCTGTTGCTGCTTAATGACTGTGGCTGCGTTACTTCAGTTTTATGCAACATAACACCCAACAGGACATGGTGTGGCTGCAGGAAAACCAGGCGTGAACATCAACAACACGGATCAGGTCACAGTTTAGGAAGACGAACATTTACAGTGGAAGAGGCATTTCATAGACATACGACCAGGTTTACGAGTCAAACACTAACTAGAACCGAACCCCACTGGAGTTTCAGCTTTAAATTTTTATACAATCATATGTTAATATAAAGTAGCGTCAGGTTCCATTTTCCAGGTGAGCATATAATGCACACTTTGCACTTCATGTTATAAAAAGTTATATTTCTCACAATTTGTATTTGGTCAGAATTCAAAAGTTGTTCATTTTTGCATCATTTTTAAAATTCTGACCCATTAAATAACTAATTCCAATTAATTAACTAAACTAATTCTAGCCACTAAAATCAGCATTGTAAATATTGGAAAATTACTACACTAGCACACTTCTCCAAAGTGAGTAAAAAATGCACATTGGCACATAAAAATAATAATGCATATTAACCAATGTTACTGTGAATCATTTGCATATGCCAGGCTGCAGAAATAAGTAAGTAATCAGTTTTTATGTAGTATTTTGAAAAAAATTTCTTTTTTTTTTGTGTTTTTTTTTTTTGCATCAAAAAACGTGGTGTGTTTACATTACAAACATGGTATTTAAAGGGTTAAAAATATGACTATTTGATATTTTTGTTGATGGCTCAAACTGAAATTGAATTGAAATACAAATAAATGTAAAAATAAAAAAAAAAAGTTAAAAACAAACTTTATGAAAAACATTTTGCCTTTATTGTGGCGCTGTGCACATTATGCGCTTTAAGGGATTAGATGGACCTCTATATGTGGGATACCAGAGGAAGGGTCAAATACATGCATCTGATGATCTGAAAGGTCGATCACACCAAATAAACTCATGACATTATCTACATTTTGTTTAGTCTTAATGGTTTATTTTACTTACATTCTCACCTCCAACACTTCAGCACAAAACATCAAAGTATTGTGTTGGTTTTAGTTCATTTTCACATTTTAAAGGTTCTGCCGTTTGTTGATATTTAACAATAAATAAGGGTCCAAGCACAAATGACTGTTTTACGTTGATTACATCTTGTTTTGTCTTTTTGTCTTTTTTATGCCATTTCATTTATTTATTTTTTTGTGTATACATTTTGTTCAGTTTCTTTACATCTTTTTTGTCTAGTTACAGTTGTTTTGTCTGGTTATATCGTTCATATTGTTGCATCTTTCATGTTACTTTTGTTTGATTACGTGTTTTCACATTTTGTTTTTTTGTTGTTGGTTTTGTCTAGTTTTGTTTCATCTTCGTACTCCTTTTTCATCTTCTTACATTTTGTTACATCTCTTTTGTCATTTATTAAGTCTTTATTGACTTGCTACATTTTGTTCTATTTTTTATGTTACTTTTTTGTTGGTTTTGTCTTGTCTGATTTCTTCACATTTTTTTTAACAAGATTACACGAAAAAATTATGATAGAAACAATAGTCTTCAGATTAAGACAATAAAATGACAAAAATCTGCAACTATGAAGGTTTTCCTGAATGCTTTTCAGATTATTGGTAGTATTGGCAGTAGCTGAATGTAAAATTAACTACTGTCATAATAACCTATAAATAAAGATGATTCCAAATTTTTCTCTTCGTTTTAGTGCAAAAAAGTAAAATTACTACATTTCCAAACTGTCCTTTCAAAAAACAAAAAAGTGAATAACCTGCACAAATATAAACAACATGAAATGTCTTAAGTAAGAGCAATTTTAACAATATTCTGACTGTTCTGATCTGTAAGATGCAATGCACATTTGCAAATGATAAACTGAGGGATAATATTGTTAAAATTGCAGTTATTTTTCTGAAGAATGTTCAGGTTGTTCATGGTTATTAACATTTTTAACCTCCTAAGACCCAGCTATGGGTTTTCTGTCCACATTTGCAGACAAGAGTTTCACAACTTTATACAAAAAAAAAAGAAAAAAAACAAACAAACAAACAAAAAAAACTGTCCACCACAAAGGACATTCCATAAAAATTTTAAAACTGCATCTGAAAAAACTGTTGCATCATGATGTTTCCAATATAGGCACTTATTTAATAAAGAACAAAAAAAGCTTGTACTTTGCTGACATTTCCTGGGTCTTAGGAGGTTAGAAGATATTTTGTACAGTTGTAGAAAAAATTATTAGACCACCCTTGTTTTCTTCAATTTCTTGTTCATTTTAATGACAACTAAAGGTACATTTGTTATAACAAAAATAGCTCATAAGAGTTTAATTTCAGAGCTGATATCTATCCATTTTCCATGGTTTTCTTGATAATAACCAAAATCACCTCAGTTCTTACATCAATATCTATGGCATTGTACTGACAAACACAGTGCTTTTAGGCATTCCATGTTTTCTTTTCTGTCTGTTTTAGTCACATGACACACACAGGAGTTAGTACTTGATTGCACAACCATTGTTTTTGATGACTTTTGATAGTCTAATAATTTTTTCCGCGACTGTAGATGTTAACATTTTAATAATGTAATTTGACTTTTTTTTTCACTGTTATTATTTTACTGGTTAAGATCATATTGTTCTGGCCCCTGAAGTAAAATGAGTTTGACACCCCTGGTCTTAATCCTCTGGTAGAGAAACCTTATCGTGGCCCAGAATCTGCTGTTTCCTGGTTGTCGTATTAGTCAGCAGAGTTTAAATAAACATCCAGATAACACGGGAGGAGCTTTTAATGCACGTTCTTAGAAAACCACGCTCATATTAATCACTGGTTTGTGTTTTAATTCCATGGCGACAGAAGCAGCAAAACAAACTTCTAACTAGATTTGAGTCACCTGAGGACACAGATGCAGGGTGTCACATACTGATGCTGGTTTAACGGCACTCACTGTGGGTTTACACCAATAACTAGTCGGCAAAGAGTCAGCAGGAAACGGGGGAGCATTAGCGCCAATTGTCAGCATTGTGGTCCGTCAAAGAACAGCTCTATGGCACGTTCAGGAGACCAGACATCTGATGAGTCGCTGTTTTTAATAAGAGTCACATCAGCAGAAGAGTAAATATGTAAACCAGGAGATGACCGGTAACAGCAAACAGTGGAAGGGCCAGAGGCCAGGTTCAGGGGCCCCGGGTTAGGGTTTCAACGCTCAGATAGAGAGAAAAATCAGCGGTCCACTTAACTGTATGAAGGCCTCGGGCGCCTCGGGCATGCTGTCGGACTCGGGCTCCATTTGTGAGTCCACCGGAGTGTGTGTTTGGGAGGTTGTAAAGGGTCGAAGGCCTGGCGAGGACGAGTGTTTGCGCTCACCTGGCCTGGTTAGCTTATATGTGGAGGTAACAGGAGCCGGCGTGATGAAAGCCTACCTGTGGCCTGTGGATACGAGGTGGGGGGGGTGGTAGGGGTGGATGGGTAGAGTCGGGTTCCTGGTTCCTGGCTAAAGCTAAACACCACACTGATAATTACGGGGAGAGCAAGTACCTGGCACATCCATCTTTCCACTCTTTTAATCTCTTCTGACCCCAATTCTGGACTCGTTTGTCCTGTTTTTGTGGCGCGACTTGGTTTGATCTTTTGTTTTCTTTTTGTTTTGTCTAGTTTTGTTTCATATTTTTTACCGTTTTTTGTTGTTATTTTTATGTCATTTTTGTCTTGTTCCATCTTATACTGTGTTATATCTTACAGTACTTTTGTTATGTCTAAGTTTTACCTTTTCATTTGATCCATTTTATGTTGGCTTTGTCACTTTTACCGTTTTTACTTTTAGGTCTCGTTACATTTTAAGCTTTTTTTGTCTCATCTGTTACATCTTTTTCATCTGTTACATCTTATGTCACTTTTGTCTTTTTACATCTTTTTAACACTGTTTTACCTTATAACTTTGTAGTATACTTTTTCAGACAGGTGATGTGCTAACAGTGATGTCTTCATTATGCTAAATAGTCATGAAAACATGTATGAAAATATATTGGTATGTATAAGTTGGAAAACAATTTTATTAACTCATTGAGTGTTTTGAAAATAAAACACAGTTGGAAAGAGAATGATGATGATTTACAAGGTGTGTTATGATTTCATCCATGATAGATATTGCATGTAGTGATAATTTTATACAGTGAAATATAATAAAAAAAATAAAATTAAATTAAAAAAAAAACAGTAAGATATAATAATAATAATAATAATAATAATAATAATAATAATAATAATAATAATAATAATAATAATAATAATAATAATGATGGATTAGATTTCTATAGCGCTTTGTGGGACACTCAAAGCACTTTACATTATAATAGTGTAAAGTACAGTTAAACAGTGTCAAAGAAGAAAAGGTTATATACGGACATGTCTGTGGAGGGGTCTAAACACAGTTTTGCTTAAGGGTACAGCCATCAAACATTTACCCCATGCAAAGCTATTAAGCATTTATATCATGTGAAGCTTTAAGCCACTATTCAAAATAGGTCAAGATGCCCACTGAGGCCATCCAGCGTTAATCAGGAAAAAATCTGATGTAAAAAAAAAAAAGTGATGTTATCGGAAAAAGACAGATGTCCCTGGGAACTGTCCAGATACAGCAGGACCACCTGACGATGGGATGAGCCAATGGTGTAATCTAATACAATGTCCAATGAGTATTAAAACGTTCAAATGATGTCATTTTGTAAATCTAGTGATAATGACCAATGGGTGTGGAAGACGACCTTTGAAGATGTAGATAAAGTAAAGATCCTGACCATTTGGTAAATGTTCAGTACTTATATAGTGCTTTTTCACACTTTTTTTTTTTTTTTTTTTTTTTTTTTTTTTTTTTTAAATGGAGCTCAAAGCACTTTACAAAACCTCACATTCACCCATTCACACACACACTCATACACCAGTAGGTGACTGCCAGGCCCTATTATTTTTTTGTTGACAATAAACCTCTGTTGCCTTGAAAACCAATTTCTCCTGTCATTCCTTTTTTAAGACCAATTAGAAATTTTTGGCCAGAAGAACAAAGTCATATCTTTTACTTAAGCCCTTTTGATCTGGGACAACCAGTTCCACGACAACTTCTTTTTCATCTTGGAACATCTTTTTGTTTTACTACATTTTTATGTTATTTTCATCTTTTACATCAGTTTCATCTTGTTGCTTCTTTGACAAATAATTTACAACCACAAATAACCATCTGGTTTCCTGAACGTTTCACTGACGACCAAAAGCCAGCCTTTATTAATAAGTATTAAGATAAATGTCAAATGTTATTGACAGATATTAACATTTCTATCAGAATGGAATTTTAGGCCACAGTGTCCAGTGTTAATAATAATCATTTTATTCCAACAGTACCTTCCACTGGATTTGATATACACCAGCCAAAAAAAAAGTTGAACATGCAGTATTTCACTGCACCACTTCTGGTTTTGATTACAGGAGACATTCACTGGATTTAACTGAGCAAATAGTTCAGATCCTTCCATCGGTAAGTACTGCAATGGTCAATAATGTTTCACAAGTAACAAGTAAGTAACTCACTTTATTTATGATTTTTTTTTTTTTTCATTAATTTTGTTGTGTTGACAATTTAGTTCCTTTTGCTAAAAAAAAAGAAAAAAAAGTCAGGTTTTTTTTGTGATTTTGATGTAAATTTTGGTCATTTCTTGACCATTTTGTTCACTATCGAGTTCATTTTGATAACTATCGTATTCTTTTGCATTCATTTTTTATCATTTTGTAGGTTAGTTTAGTCAATATTTGTTCATTTTGTGGAGGGTATTTATTATTCTCAAATTGCATTTACTTCTTTCATTTCAAGTTATTCACATTTGTTCAAGTTATTCACATTTTTTATGAAAGGTTAGTTTGTAAATGTAAATATGTTCATGGAATTTAACTTTTTTTTCACACTAAAAGAAAAATTTGTAGTCATTATTTATAGATTATTATGATAGTACTTTACAGGTCTGACCCACTTGAGACTGAACAAAAGTTATTTTAACATTTATTATAATAATATTTATTTTTCCATATCATAAATTCCTCCATCGGCCTGATTGGACCCTTTGTTGGCTGGTTTTGGCCCACAAACCGTATGTTTGACACCCCTGGTTTAGAGAGACATTGGTCATTACTCACCAATGAGACTAGTATCAGAAACAGAGTAAAACTTTCAATCTCTGTGTCACACTTTAGTAAAATCAGCACAAAATGTCTTTAAAGTTCCAGTTTAAATTACACTTAATGTCTCTTATTAACTCTGGTGACTTATGAAGCCGTAACAAAAGGAAAAATTATTCAAGTCATAAGGCCAAACCTGATCTGGAGGCCAGGTTCTGACAAGACGCTGAGCTACAGCAATGTCTGGTCAAAGACATGGTGACGGACGGACGGAGGTGGACGAGGTCTGAGATAAACTCCAGAGGTCACCGAGTCCGTCAGTCATCCATGTGTCGATACCCAGACAGAAATGTGAGACCATACACCACCAGGTTTATACTTGACTGGACTCAGAGATTAGAAACTGAAATCAAAACCAGTTTCATACGAGTCAAACAGACGATGGAGATGGAAAAGTATCTGGAGCAAAAAACAGCTTTACTCAAGTGTCTGATTAGAAAATGAATATGAAACCAATAACAGCGCTTAGTTTACAGTCTCTAATTGGTAAGTACTTATCAGAATGATTCACAGTCCCAGTGTGCAGTGGCTGTTTGTTGTTGTTATTCAAAATTTTTTTTTTTTTTTATTTTATTTTTTTTTAATAGCTAATTGGTCATCATTATTATTGCCATTACTGTCATCGGTGTTACTATCGGGTGAGGTCAAGGGTGTCACAGATGGACAGCCCACTACTTTTTCATTCATAACTTTTGAAACAGAAAACTTTAAGACAAATATTATACATAATTGGATCTTAAACATCTTAAACATACTCAAAGGGCAAAATTTAGTTTGAAATATTTTTAAATGAAAAATATCAAAAACTACACAGTTGGACCAAAAATTTACGTCCATTTTTTGCACGAATTACAAAGTTCTCAAAAGTGAAGTTCCTATGACATTTTCAACCTCAGATGTATTCAGCAATATGACCTGAGATGGGTCAAAATATTTTATCACACCTAAATAGCAAGAGTTTTGACAAATGGCAGTGTCACGGATGGACAAAGCCAAAAACGTCAAAAATGGACAACAAAAGTAAATGTCAAATTAAACTTTGTAACATTGAAAAGAACAAATGGACCAAGTGTACTAATGCTGTGTACTGTGCTTCAAACTGGAAAAAAATACTTCTATAAACTAGAAGTGGGCGAGCTGAATCATGCATTGACTATTACATAACTACAACAGTGATATTACTTCACCTAGTCTGCATTTACATCAGCAATAAAATCATTTTAGTTCAGATTCCACATTCAAACACTATCATAGCAACCCATAAATAATGACAACTCCAAACTTTACTCTATGTTTTAGAGTGAAAAAGGAAAATTACAAAATGAAAATGTTGCTGCCGGGATAAATTAAAACATGAACCACTGTCTAATAAGAACGTGTAGTAAAAGCGCCTCCCGTGTTCTCTGGATGTTTACTTAAACTCTACTGACCAATACAACAACCAGGAAGCAGCAGATTCTGAGCTGTGGTAAGGTTTCATTTCCTGTCAGAGGGGTTTCAAACTCATTTTAGTTCAGGGCCCACATTCAGAACAATATCACCTGAGATGGGTCAAACCAGTAAAGTAATAGTGAAAACAGTTAAATTACATTAAGTAAATGTTTATATCTACAAAGTATGCTTTAAAAAATGTGAATAACATGAATAATCTGAAATTTCTTGAGGAAAAATAAGTGCAATTTTAGCAATATTATGCCTGTTTATCATTTACTCATGTGCATTACAACTTACAGATCACAGTGGATCTACAAATACACAAAACGTTTAATAACAGGCAGAATATTGGTAAAATTCTACTTCTATTAAGACACTTCATATTGTCCATATTTGTTCAGGTTATTGACTTTTTTGTGACAGGATAATTTGTAAATATAAACATTTTCATGTAACTGCACTTTTTTTTAAAACACTAAAGGCAGCCATACACTGTACGATTATTTCGATCGTTGCACGCAGCTCCAACTCAAACTGTGTGAATCAATCATGAAGTCAGGCTCACGATTCATGTTCTCACACTGTACGGACCGATGCTCGTATGCGACCTGACTGCTCACACTGTAGGACCATACACCAGAGGATGCATGACACGTTCGAGTGTTGGATCAGGAAATACAACATTAAAATACCAAGGAAAGTGCATAGACGATTGTGTATTGGCGTGAGTTACGAAGTGGTAGCGCTAAACAAAAACCAACGAGCTGCTTTGGCAATATGTACCATTATCTGCAGGGAATCAAAAAAGAAGAAAAGACGACGATGCGTTTGGTGCAGGAATTAGTTGGCCAGACGTGGACAGTATGGGCTGTCAATCCTACAGCAAAGGGAACTAGAGGTAAGCTGCAAAAGCTAAACTGCACTAGGCCAGTAGCCAGCTACTGTAAGCTTGTACGCTACTGTGCGCTTCTGTGTTCGCACATGCACAGTGTGAGTTTTTGAGGCACATCGGCTCGTGGCACTGCTTTGACGGTGTGATACCTTCACGAGGAGCGAGCAGGACTTCAAACAGCTCCGTTTTCCTTGCGAACATACGACTGCTGATCGTGAGGTGGTCGTGAGGTGTTAATTGTTTCTCCTTACCCCATGTACACTGCACGAAGCACGACACACGATTAGAGGCACATCTGGCCCAATCACAGAAAGAGTCGCACGAGTGAGAAATCGTCTCTAAAATCGCACAGTGTATGGCCGCCTTAAAACAATGAGAAAATTTGTAGTTGTCATTATTCATGTTATTATGATAGTATTTTACTGGTCTGACCCACTTTAGATCATACTGGTCTGAATGTGGAACCTGAACTAAAAGGATATTGACATCCTGGATTTTTAATGTCTTCAGTTCAATTTTTGCATTTCACAAATTCATCCTGTGGGCCGGATTGGATCCTTTGGCGGCCAGTTTAGGTCCACGAGCCATATGTT
Organism: Sphaeramia orbicularis; assembly: GCF_902148855.1. Taxonomy (NCBI): domain Eukaryota; kingdom Metazoa; phylum Chordata; class Actinopteri; order Kurtiformes; family Apogonidae; genus Sphaeramia; species Sphaeramia orbicularis. Next base: position 33,228,728 of record NC_043974.1, read on the forward strand.
TGACACCCCTGTTCTAAAAATTCAGCCACTACTTATAGTCTGTAACAGCGGTCAGGAAAACTTTCATAGTTATTGTGGTTTGAACAGATTTTTGGTTTTTTTTTTTTCCATTCTTTGTTTATTCGAGGAAGCAGATCATACCAAACTTCCCTTTCGGGTACAATTCAATGTCCACACCTCCAATGTGAACGAAAGAGTGAGTTGCTAATCCAAGTTTTTCAGTAGAATATAGAACAAATATAACAAGTGGGCGGGAGGAGAGGGCTTGCTCCGCTTCTTCATCAAGATAAGACATATTAAGGTGTGTATGTTTAAGTTAACCTAAACATAAGTGTATATCATGTAAATGTTTTCACATAACCGATATATTCATTTCACATCAATGACAGGTTTGCCATAGTCTGTCCATTTTGACCAAATATGAAAAGAGATTCCCTTTGACCCTTAAAACAAAATGTCAGCTTCTCCAGAATGTAAATGTCCTGTACGATATCGATCCGTTCTTCAGTTGTGGGTGCTTCCGGCAGTTTAAACAAATTTTTAACAGTTATTTTATCATCTAAATCTGAATTCTGCTTCTACCGTCTTTGCTTTTTGTTGCAGTTTCTTAAATTCTCTCTTACGCTTTTCATTCTCAAGTATAAACGACATCCCTACATCGGTAGAATGCAAAATTTAATAAATATTTACATCTATTTTGACAATGAGGTGGACATGTTAATATGTGTCAATATCAAATGTTTACATTAACACTATTGTGTCACCGGTGACACAGTTGCATACTTGTCATTGTCTCCACAGTCTTTAAAGGGTTAATGCGCTTATGAAATCCAGCTCACACTCACGACTCCACCCTGATTTTAAGGAAGTAGCTGCAAAAACCGGCAAAAACCCAACAGGAGCATGTGTATGCAGGATACAGGCATGGATAAAGAATGGAGGTTTAATGTTCGGATTGTGCAAACTAATAAACAGGATGGTGGAGAAGAATCAGAGTAAATGTGAGGTTTAGATTTTAAAGAAACTCCCTGAAGTGAAAACTAAAGGGTCTTTGTGTCGCTGTCACATTCTTTCCTCAGTTGGTTTCAACAGGAATGTGATGAGTAAACAGGGAAAGAATGAACAGGAGGACAATTAGGAGAAGAATGTCAGGAAAAAAAAATTTTAAATGAGGAGAAACAGCAGAGAAAGAAGGAAATAAGAGTAACTGGAAGAGGATTGAAGATGAAAAATAAAAGTCTCTGTTCAGGTCTTACCTCAGAAAGTGAAGTGGAGGTGATACCCAACACGTCGCAGCAGGAAAAGCCGTCGGTCGAACGACAACACGAACTAAACACAACTTCTCTCTCTCTCTCCAGACCAGCACTAGACGTTTCCTGCCTCTGTCGGAGGTTTTCGTCCAACCCACTGACTCAGCCTCGGAAAGAAAAGTCAAGAAAGTAGAAAAAAAAAAAAAATCACAACCAAGAGGAAGGGAAATGAAACAAAAACAGAAAAAGGCTCATTCTGTGATTGAGTTAATCAGAAATACACAAGTTTAGAGGACATAAACACAAAACAAAAACTCAATTAATCTCCTTTAGTTCATTCATGCATAATCTTTTTAGTCACAAAGTTAAATTTTTATCACTTCTGTTTTCATTTAAAGCTGCATAATTAATCTGTCCTCACAAAAAAAAAAAAAAAAAAAAAAAAAAAAAAACTAGTGTTGTGAAATGATTAAAATTTTTTAATCAGATTAATCACAGGGTTACTGTGGAATAATTTCGATGAATCATGATTAAATGTCATTCATTTTTAATCTATATTTATCATGTTTCATTTTGCATGAGCAAACAGACTCAAGAAAGAAGGGAATATTTATGCACTTAATGTGTTTGTTGCAAGCTTGGTGACGTGTTAGCCGCAGTACTAGCAGAATTTCTGACTAACGTATGCTTTGTGTTAATGTGGTATTTTAAACTGGAAGTGCCTCAGCGAAAAGAAAACTCCTTCCTGCAGAGTGTGTATAATACTTATGTCAGTCAACTGTTCCGTGTTGGGTTTTTTTTGTCCTCATATTTCCATCCAGAGGGCCAACGTGCTGTTTAGGGTCTTCACTACTTGTTGCAAAATGCTTGCACTGAATGCATTTGTCCAGTCACACATGGATATGCTGTTGTGTTACATTGACGCTGGTTCTATATAGTATTGATATTCCAAACTCTGACCAGCAGGGGTCAGTCTGGTACCAGAACACACTTAACACACTTCGAACCAAAACCATTAACAAATCAACCCCATGTATCCACAGACTGTATCAGTCACTGAATAAAGTCTAAAACTCATTGTTTCCACACATCTGTATTATGGTATCATCAAGTTTTCTTCTTCAAATAAAAACTCACAGACGCTTATTTTAACACTATGTCTTATAATCTTTACGTGCTGCATCAGCTGATAGTTTACATTACAGCTCTGTTAGCTTAGCTCTGTTTTTAGACTGAAAACAGCCACAGTAAAACCGGATATCACCTCTGTTTTATGTACAGTTTGTGTTGTCAGTAGCTGAACTAAAGATCTGTTACAGTTTAGTCTGAACTGTGGATCAACAAACAGCAGTGGAAAAAAATTCAGTTCATATCTGTACAATCCAATACACTGGCATCTTTGGCAGAACTTCATAGCTCTTTATTATAAACACTAATGATAATTTTAAGTCATTTTTTAAACATTTAACAGTAGAAATATGACTAATACTCCTTTAAATAAATACCAACTGCACAGTAGTTTACAGACTAAACCACAGTCATTACAACATTTTAACAGATTAACTGATTGTGAAAATAACCACTGTAGGACGAAGTAAATCATGGCCTGACTCAACATCACCCCTCTTAAACACAGACCATTAGTCAGACATGGATTCTCCCATCGAACACGCCTTGAAACCATCCCAGTGAAACCTGTGATTCAGTGTTTCCATAAAGTCAGGATTAGTTTTACTCTGCAACAACGATCCAATCCCCTCCATGTTGGACAAGTATTAACAGAAAATCTACTAATACAGGTTATTTTCACAACAAATGTGCACAGGAGACGTATTCAAAAGTGTCTTTAATGTTCTGTTTCTGATGAATAGCATTAATTATGTACAATTTTAGAAGGTCATTGAGACTGATATGTTTCTACTGTAACTTTGAGTCCACTTCATTGTCTGCTTTTTTACTGTTTCACTGCAGGTGTTTTCCAGCCTTCAGGAGCATTCACTGTTACCAGGGTGTCAAATGTATTCACATTCATTACTCAGATAGAAGTACAGGGTGGGGAAGCAAAATTTGCAATATTTTGAGGCAGGGATTGAAACACAGTCTATGACCAATTAGTTTATTGAAAGTCATGAGAATTTAAATCTTCAAATCATATTTTACTGCATTTCTAACGGTCTTGTTGTCTACCTCAAGTTCAATTGTCATTTTTCTCATGGATTTGGTTGGATCCTTTAGGATTTTGGATTTGAGAGCTTTAATAAAAGCTTTGGTACGTTTTTTGTTGCTTCCTCCACTTCCAGACTTTCTCGTAATAGTTTTGCTCATAGTCATTCTCTTCTTTCCATTATAAACAGTCTTTATGGACACGCCAATTATTTTTGAAATCTCCTTTGGTGTGACGAGTGCATTCAGCAAATCACACACTCTTTGACGTTTGCTTTCCTGATTACTCATATGAGCAAAAGTTTCTGAAAAGGTATGGATAATAGTGTTAGGTATGATTATGACATCAATATATGTTTGGTTTCAAAACAACTGACGTAGTGCCTGCTAAGAAAAAACAACTAAATGTTCATTGTAAATTTTGCTTCCCCACCCTGTAAAGATACTAAGGTTTGAAAAGACTTCTGTAGAAGCTGAAGTATCAACTCAAACTTTTTACTCAAGTAAAAGTGTAAAAGTACTAGTTTCAAAACTACTTCAAGTATAAAAGAAAGTGTAAAGGGAAAAATGCCATTAGGACAAAAGCTTAGGAGGTGCCACAGGGGTCTATAGTGCACTACCCCAACTCCCCCAAAAACATTTTTCTAAAGGCCATAATGACTATAATGTTATATTAAAATGTTAATGTTGAAACGTTTGGGATGCACTAGGCTACCTGTTTGAGCTGCATATATGCTCATTGAAAATGAACGTATTTGAGTCCAATTCAAATGTATTAAAGAACCATATATGTATACTACTGAGCATTAACGTGTTGTTGGAGCGGAAGATCTGATGACTAGATGAATATAGGTATTGGAATGGTGCAAAATTCAAGTGTGATGGATCGAGTTATCCGGCATGTTTTAGATATTTCCCTCATATTTCAGGTTTCTGCAGAGCTTGATGATAGGCTTATCATTTGAGGGTGTGTTGGAAGAGGGATACATCTACAACATGCAGGTTACCGGCCCTCGAGGACCAAGATTAGTGACCCCTGCAATAGGGTGTCGGAATGGTATATGTTTATACTTCTCATCCAACCACTATCAAATTCACTCTATCCAGATGGTGTGATTTATCTGGATAGTTTTTTTTTTTTTTTTTTATTTGAATGATGACAAACAGCAATGAAAACAAACCTAAATTAAATAGGAGTAATGAGGATATTTTTAAAATATAAGGAGTAGAAAGTACAGATAATTGCATGAAAATGTAAAGGAGTAGAAGTAAAAAGTCAGCTGAAAAATAATAACTCCAGTAAAGAATAGATAACCAAAATTTCTACTTAAGTAAAGTAACAAAGTATTTGTACTTCGTTACTTGACACCTCTGACCGTTACCTACTTAAAAAAAAAACGCCTCCATCTGGATTTAACTTTTAAATATTTCAGATCCTTCCATTGGATAATTATTAATGACTGAATTTCAGCTGCAACAACTGATGCACTGAGGAGCTTCTCCTTTCTTACCTCTCACCATGTTTTAAATACAGTGGTGGGGGAAAAAGCTTTCAGGCACCCTTAAAACTTGACACAATCTCAAATATAATCATGAAATATTTGCAGGATTTTTTTTGGTAAGTGTTTCAAAAGGTGCAAATGTATCAGACAAACAATTTTTTTTTCCTTTTTGTTTTCTTTATGGTTACCAAAAAAATAAAATAAAATAAAATAAAATAAAATAAAATAATAAATTCTGATTCTTAATGCAATACATCACAAATCCACGTGGTGTCCAAAACCTTTTTCCACCTACTGTACATTGAAGTTTCTACAATAAACTTTGTGTCTATACAGATATGTTATACCTCGTTAGAAAGTTTAGATTCTCTAAAATTGAGTCGCTAAGTCTATTTTAGTGTATTCCTGAAAGAATCGTCTGGATAGGGATGGAAACTAATGGGACTTCCTGTTTGGTGTCATGACAGGTTCACTCCATCATTAATTATATTCATATAAAAAAAAAGAGAGAAAAAAAAAACTTCTGCTAAATGCAACTTGACATAGTTCACGTTGTATTTTAGCCACATAGTAATGACATTTTCTGAAACTAGAGGTTATTGTCTGTCAAACGAGGCATCATTGATTAGTTTAGTCCTTCTGGTTTTTCTAAACAAACACTGAGTGAATCCATGAACAACAGCACGTTTGGTCTAATTACACAAAAAGTTGATCATTTTAAAAAAGATTTAACTTGAAGACGATTAAAATACATCCTGTTTTTTATACTTTACCTGCAAATCCGTTTTCTGGATTGAGTTCTTTTGGTGAAACACCTGTTAAACATCTTCCCGTTTGATGCTTTTTCTGCTCCGTCAACTGAAGGTGAATCCGCTTTAATGTGAGGTGACAGCGCCCCCTGCAGGAGGAGGAAGGTAAACACTCCCCTGGAAACTCAACAACAGCTGACACCCAAACTCTAACCAATACTTAAAATAATACACTTAAACTAATAAAGTTTTGGTACAGCATTATAAAAAAAAAAAGTGTATTAACAGAAAAGTGAGGTACGTACGATGAGATAATAATAATAATAATAATAATAATAATAATAATAATAATAATAATAATAATAATAACAAAAGCGAATAAAAGAAAGAAAAGAAAAATGCAAAAAAAAAGAAATGAGATAGAATTAAACAAAACAACAAAAGTAAAAAAGAAAGAAAAGAAAAAAATGCAAAAAAAAAAAAATGAAATGAATTAAAATAAAATAAAACAAACAAAACAACAAAAGTAAAAAACAAAAACAAAAAAGCATAAAATAACATAAAATAAAATATAACGAAATAAATCTAAACAAAAAATGATGAATAAAATAAAACTATGTGACAAATGTAAAATAAAATAAGGTACAAAAAAAATCTAAATAAAATAAAATACAGCCAGAAGATGAAACGTAATGTACTAAAACATGGGGGAAAACAAACAAACAAACAAACAAACAAACAAACAAACAAAAAAACCTGGGAAATAACTGCATTAGATACCACACAGTAACAGCAACAGTAACACATACCACTAAAAAATAAGGTGAAAAAAAAAATACTGTAAAATTTGTTAAAAATAAGAGTAATTATTTAGCTCACTAAAATGACCAAATAAACCATGAAAATGTCTGTATCAATAAGAATAACTTATCATTGATTAAATTATATTGACCATAATTTTATTTTTCACAGCAGTAAAACCGGAAGATGTCGAGGTTTAGCGACTATTTCTTAAATGAACGCATCATCCAGTTGCCCTTGTAAAAGGTGGACTACAGTGTCCTCTTGTGGCCAAATGACACATCTCAAGAACTACAACCACTACAGTAGGCCAACATGAAAACGAAGACAGACACAAATATGAAACATATTGAAGCTTTATGACATTTTGAAATTATTGGATTTAGGTTATAAAATCACAGCCATGTGACTCATATTCTCCGTAATAAGTACAATTTATTGTAGGTGTAGAAATGTTTGTAAAAAGAAACACTTAAGTACAATGAAATATAATCTGAAACAGATCAATGACTCCAGAGGCTAAAGTGTTGGATTTGTTCTTCACTAAACACATTCAGTTGTTTGGAGACACAGAACAAAGACAGTCATGTAGTAAAACTTTTATTAATTTTTTCCAAGTCAAAAAACAGAACAAAGATACAGAGAATGAGATAATGAGCTGATTTCTATACAGTGGCAATTTAAGTTAAACCTTCCTTTGCCCGAAAGCGTCCAGGCTTTTCTTCAGCTTGAACCCTGTCTCGCCCTCAGACACACACTCGTACACACACTCAGACATTCATACAACCAGGAGTCCTGAGTCCTGGACTGACCAGACCAGACCAGACTGGACTGGACCAGACCAGACTGTGGGACCAAACATCGGATCCACTGCAATATTTACTAAGTGCAAGAACCAAACCAGGTCCGATCAGTTCAAGACCTTGGAGGCAATAATTGTTCCAGAAAAATTAAACACTTTCACCCAAATTGTCTTCTGTTTGAGAGGATGATGATGGTCAGGACTCCTGGTCAGATTTGAAACATAACCCCCCCCTCCACATAATTCCCCTGGTCACAGGTACATACACTGGTAGAAAAACAAAACAAAACACTGATTTCAGAAATGAGGACCATTTGTGGATGAAGGAGGAAGAGGGAGGAGATCCAGCTAATGAGAAATCAGATGTACAGACGGTTTCCAGGAGGTTGAGACGTGAGAAAAAGCACCAGGATCTGAAAAACGATCACACTAATGTAGTGGGTAAAATATTTTTAAAGAGAGGCCTAATGCGCCGTTTCTTTGGACGATCTTTGAGAGGAATAATCTGTTTAGTTGTAGAGAAAAGGCCAACAGGAGGGCACATGTCACCCTTGAACTATCACGAACGTCTGACAGCAGTGTTTTACAACTGGTCGGTTCTTTGAAAAAAAAAAAAAGAAAAAAAAAAAAAGACGTTGAGCGCAGAAAGAAAAAGAACTCCCCTCCATCCCCTGCCCCTTCATCCACAGTATATGAACATGAAACTCCTGCCAACAGGTTTACAAGTCACCAAAAGCAAACGAGAGAAAAAATTTAATTCTTATTTGTCCTCTATTCATATTCACACAGAATAGTAGTTAACATTTCCTTAAATAAACTGAAGAGTCCAAATAAAATGAAAACCTGCGTACACTATCAGAAATGGGGCGAATTATAAAGAAGCAGGAGGGATTTGAAGAAAATTTCAACCTAAAGCTTGATTAAAATGTATTAACATGTGCTACTCATGCAAACAATGACAAAAGCAGCAACGCCAAAAAACTAGTTTCCCTCATCCACATGAGCCCCATTTCCTCCTAGAATCAAAATTAAAGACAGAATAATCATTCTGACAAGTAGTTTTTCATATAAATGTTTTTTTAAATTCCCAATGTGAAGGGAAGATTAATCTGGAAAAGTTTTTTTTTTTTTTCAAGTTTTTTTTGCTTTTGATGCAGGACAAGAGGATGCTGGTGGATGTTTTTGTGACATCTTTCAGGTTTCGTTTTCTCTGGGGCGTGAAGTAGGAAGATGGGAGGGCAATGGGTACATACTTCTATGTATTCTGGATGTTCAGACTGGGGGGTTGCGGGGTGCAAGCCAGTTTCTCTCTCCTGTCATGAGTTTTCTCCTTGAGCTGAAGCAGACTTTTTAAATATATCTGCCAAATGTCCTCATGTTCTTACATAAGCAGCAAACGGTGGAAACAAATACACCAGTAAACAAAGTCTAAACCTTAACTCTGCGAATTTGTCGTAAGCTTATGCTCTAGTGATGAGTACAATCCACAAAGAAAAGGCTTTTGGCAACATGTACGACTTCCAGGAACAACAATACACCCAATATTTAGACTGAAAACGAGAGAGAGAGACTGGATGCAGTAGTTAAAAAGGGTTATCTCCCCTTATGCGTTTCCCCTCATCTTCCTCTCAGTTTTGCAGTTTTGCTTCAACACCCCATGTGAAAATTAAAAAACTAGAGTAAATTTCAAAAGGCAGCCTTTTTTTCCTTCAGGCAAAGCAGTTCAAGTCTTTCACATAAATGTTTTAACTATAGTTAAAGTTATTTTCTGGGGTGAGAGGGGGAAAAGTCCCCCAGGCCTTGAAGATGGAGGATGCCAACAGAAGCTCCACCACGGGCACCGTCCTTCATGGGGGGTGATGGGGGTTCTGCGTGGGTGTCCTCCTCATCTGACCCCCCAGCTCCGCTGCAGCCCATCAGTTGTTCTCCTCATCGCTGTCATCAGGGCTAATGGCGGGGCTGTAGGTGGGGGAGGTGGGGCTGTATCCCGGAGAGGTGGGGCTGTACGTGGAGCCTTTGGGGCTAGTTGGCGAGTACGTAGGGGATGTCGGGGAGTACTTGGGTGAAGTCGGGGAGTAGGTGGGGGATGTAGGGGAGTATTTGGGGCTTGTGGGGGTGTAGGTGGGTGAGGTGGGGGAGTAGGTTGGAGAGGTGGGGCTGTATTTGGGCGTAGTCGGGGAGTAGGTCGGAGAAGTCGGCGAGTACTTGGGCGATGTCGGGGAGTACTTGGGCGAGGTCGGGGAGTACTTGGGAGAAGTCGGGGTGTACTCCGGCGAGCTGGGGCTGTACGAAGGGGAGGTGGGGGTGTATTTGGGGGAGGTGGGGGAGTAGGATGGGGAGCTGGGGCTGTAAGAGGGGGAGCTGGGGGTGTAGGTGGGTGACTGCGGGGTGTAGCGAGGACTGGAGGGCGAGTAGGACGGAGAGGTCGGGGAGTATGACGGGGAGGTGGGGGAGTAGTTGGGACTTGTCGGGGTGTAGTTGGGGGAGGTGGGGGAGTAAGACGGCGACGTCGGGGAGTAGGAAGGAGAGGTGGGGGAGTAAGAGGGAGAGGTGGGGGTGTAGTTGGGTGATGTGGGGCTGTAGCTCGGGCTGGTTGGAGAGTAGGAAGGAGAAGTCGGGGAATAGGATGGGGAGGTGGGGGAGTAGGATGGAGAAGTAGGAGAGTACGAAGGGGAGGTGGGGGAGTAAGAGGGCGAGGTGGGAGAGTAGGAAGGCGACGTCGGGCTGTAGCTCGGTGACGTTGGGCTGTAGCTGGGCGAGGTGGGGGAGTAGGACGGTGAGGTTGGGGAGTAAGACGGTGAGGTGGGGGAGTAGGATGGAGACGTTGGGGAGTAAGATGGAGACGTTGGGGAGTAGGAGGGGGAGGTGGGGGAGTAACTGGGTGAAGTAGGGGAGTAGGAGGGTGATGTCGGGCTGTAGTTGGGGCTGGTGGGGGAGTAGGACGGAGAAGTGGGGAGTAGGAGGGGGATGTCGGGGAGTAGCCGGGGCTCTGGGGGGTGTAGCCGCCAGGTGAACGAGGCTCATAGGCGGGGGAGGTGGGTGAGTAGTTGGGTGACATGGCGCCACCTGGAGGAGAAACAACAACTCAGAGTAAAAACTGTGTCGCAGATATTTATCATATTACTTTAAATCAGTTTGGGATCATGGTGGAGCTGTATGGACAAATTATGACAATATCTACATCCGTAAACACAACAATCTGACTGGAAATATCATGAATTTAAAGAAATGTTTGCTAGAGAAGCCCTAATTTTCAGTTTTATTATGTTCAGTGGTACGTCTAAAACAAGCCATTATCGTCGGTTTTTGTGTCACTGGTGTTTGTTAAACATATTGGCCAATACATCAACATCAGAAATATTTATCCTCAGACTAAATAGATATTATCTCCATAAATCACACACTACAATTTTCATCAAGAGTAAAAACAAGTCAAGGCTGGACCACATGAAACATTTACAACATTATCTTAACTAATTCGACTATTTTATGTTACTCTAGTATTTTCATCTTTTGTTAATGTTGTGACATATGGTGGTGTTCGACAACAGTAATAAACTTGGTGTTAATACACCAATTAGCCATCTGGCTAAGCTAATTATCAGGCTAGCAGACAGGCCATTTAATATCATTTACTGTCAGCATTAGCACATGTGTCTGTTGCTAACTGGTTGGTTATTGTAAACACTATGAACAGTGAAATTCATTAAATATTTGTATGACAGTTTAACTGTCTTGTTAGTATAGCTTAACATAAATTACAGTAGAGCTGTTGACTCACTGCTAAAACCATATTAATAGAGCAATAATTGACACAACTACTACTAGCTAGATACAGCAGAGTGACTCAAAGAAATTAACTGCATTTTGCAAACAGAACTGGATCTAGTGACCATCAGAGGTATGACATGTCAAAATACTGTGGTTGTTACCATTTCCTATTAGAAAATACCATGGTTTTAGTCTTATACATATATGATGAATTCCATTATTTTTGTTTGTTGAAATGAAGCCTGATTTAGTCATTCTGAATCATTTTTTACTGTCTAACCTGGAGATGGGATGTAAGGACTCGCAGGGCCTGGAGATCCAGGAGACCCAGGGGTGGGGGACCAGGCTGGAGAGTAGCCTGGAGAGAAGCCACTTGCATCTGATGCAGCACTGGGGGAGAAACCTGCCGCCCCAGGGGTCATGCCGCTGCCTGAAGAAGCAGGAAGAGATGGGACAAATGTCAGTATGTGAAAGTAAACTCAGAAGAGCCGAGTGAACATGAACCTGAGGACGTTACTCACCGACACTGGGGGACCAGGCGCCATAGGCTGGTGTCGCTCCTGTGTTCCAGGGGGTCATGGCAGGTGACATACCACTCATGGGGCTCGGAACCGTACCAAAGAACATTCCAGTTGCTGTAAATAGGACAGATACAAAGACACATAACTCCATGAGAGATTGTATATCAAACTACACCTGCTGCATTTCCAACAGCAGAGCAGTTACTTCACTGTGTATTCAAGCACTTACGTCCTGCCACACTGATGCCAGGGATGTTTGTTGGGATTTCCATGCCGTATTTACACTTCTCAGCATCCAAAAGCAGGTCAAAGCAGCCTGTTCCAGCGGGGGCGAGCTGGCCAAGCATGATGTTCTCTGACACTCCCTTCATGGGGTCACTTTCACCGTGGGATGACGCCTCCATCAACACATCCACCTGGAGAAGAAACCAGCAAAAGGAAAAATGTATTTAGAAAGAACATCATGAAAAAATAAACACAGGAGGAGCTCCAATAGTGTTCGCTGAACTCACCGTCTCCTCAAAGGAACACTTCATGAGGGGTCCTGTGTCCTGACGGTTGATGCCGTGACGTGTGATGGCCATCAGGTGACCTCGACAGGTCATGGTGTCACAGAGCAAAGCCAAGTGACGGTAGTTGACGTAGGAACCATCGAAGGAGATGACATGGTACAACTCCCTCTCCAGAGCCTTTCGCACAGCTTCGATTCCCAGGACCTACATGAGACGACAGACGAGGAAAAGTTAAAGAAGAAAATCCATCAACGTTGCAGTGTGGGAACTGGTTTGGTCCGATTTCATACCGTGAAGATCTCCACGATGTCGTTGGAAGTTGTCCTGACGGGGTCGACGTCCTTCTCGCTGAGGACTCTCATGAGGCTCACTCCGTCTGTCTCGAGGATCCACTCCTGCAGAGCCTTGAACTCACCATCCTCTGTGATGATGATCTTCTTCTTGTTGTCCGTCTGGGGCAGGTGCATGTACACCTGGAGAAGAAGAACATGGGCTTTGACTCCTCCTCCTCCTCACAGATAATGAGGGTTAAACTGTGTAACAGGTGTGTGTTAGCGCTGTTACTTTGCTGATCTGCTCGATGCCTTGAAGGGTCATGTCTGTCAGCATGTTGGACTCAATGCACCTCAGGAACACGTCATCATCCATTTTGTCTACCACCTCCTCATCCTGGACAAGATAAACAGTGGGTTATAGATCAGTAATGCGAGTACCTGCAGCACCACTTTGTTTATCATTAGTAAATACGGTCACCAACCTCCTGGAATTTGTTCTCATCACTGTTCATGATTCTGATCCGCAGGACGAGCTTCTCAGCATTGTCATCATTGAAGATACAGTTGAGGTCGTCTCCGAAACCTTTAGAAAACCGGTCATAGCGACACATTTTATGTCAATTAACTTGTGGCAACCAGGATTATTACAGTTAATGAAAAGTAAGACCAAAACAAGCAGTGAAAAAAATGAATGAAAACATAGTATCTAAATAAAATACAACAATGTACCACAACCTAGAAGTGAAAATATTAATATATAAAATATGAAAATATTAAGTGACAATATTAAGTATAAAGTAAAATCTTTGATTTGATGATCATGTGCTCTTTGTCCCACACTTCTGAGCTTCTACAAGTGAAGACTTCCCACATAAACAACTCAACACCACAACTAAAACAAAAACTCAATAAAAAACAAAAATTAAAATATCCAAACTACATTGAAATCCTAAAATGAGACACCCACCTGCGTTGATCTTCTCTGCGATCTGCTCCATCGTCAGCTTGCGATCAGTCATGTGCTTGCGATCGAGCTCGATACGCAGCAACCACGGCGAAATGCGAGTCACATCAAAGTCTGGCATCTCATAGTAGACGTTCACCCACTCCTGGTCCTCCGCCACCACTGTGTTCTGAGGGTTGGGGTCGTAGTAAATGGCAGTATTTGCAGTCACCTGGAATAAGACTTCATGTTAGTCACCATTTAGGAACTTTTTTGGTTGCCTTGGGTTGTTATGCACCTCTTGCCTCTGACACCTGCTAGAGTTTTCCTGGGGAAATCTATCTACACTAGGAGGAACCGAGTCACCTTTCTCAGAGTGGTGTGTTCCAGTCGACAGAGGATGTCCTTTGCCCTCTCAGCGTCTCGTGCCGCCTGACCCAGCAGGAAAACAGTGAGCGAGGGGGTCTTAGGCCTCTTGGAGATGTTGATCAACTCCTTCAGACGTGGCACACCTAGTGTTACGTTCTTGGCCGACACACCGGCGTAGTGGAAAGTGTTGAGGGTCATCTGAGTGGCTGGCTCTCCCAGCGACTGAGCAGCCAAAGCGCCGACCATCTCACCTGGATGAGCCTGGGAGTAGATGCGGAAACATTTGGATTAGATGCTGTTGTCGTTTATCGGTGCCTGTGGATTTCCAGTCAATCGAGTGGAAGTTGCTTACAATGGACTGGTTGAACTTGGTCTCGATCTCTCCTAGCAGCCAGTCGAAAGCCTCGGTGGAGAGGCGGAATTCCTCCGTCATGCGCTTGGAGCAGAGCGTGGAGCGCAGGTGGATGTTGAACAGCAGTGTGGCATTCTGCTGGGCCTGTCTGCTCAGAGGGTCATCGCCGTTTACAATCACCAGCTTCTTACTCAGCTCATGAACACCTGCAAACCCACACCATGGAGAGTTGGTCACTTAAAGCTTAATAAGGGAAGCGCTTGTCACTTTAATCACATTCACCAAACAGAGGCTGTGATTGGTTATTTCCCCCATCTATAAAAACGACTCTCAGGATTATTTCCCATGTTGTGTAATGGGTGTGGATTCACCAGGTAGATTTACATACTGTAGCTTTAAGGAGCACTCGAGGTCAGGCCGTGACCTCGTACCTATAATTCACAGCCAGACTCTAAGTCCTCAGACTAAAAATATGCTCATGAACCTGTAGAGCTCCTCAGCAGTGACTATACACAGGGAGTTTTATGAAGTCTGCTTACCCTCAACCACCCTTAGAGGATTCAGGTCTGTCGGGGTTCGAGTGTTGATGCGAAAGATTTTCTGAGCGTTCCAGATCATTCGGGCCAGGTTGCAGGGCAGCACCACCTGAAGGAACAGAGACACTAAGATATGGAGGCTAAAACTGTAGAGGATGTGCTACTGGGATCTGCTTAAAACTCATGTAAAAAACCTGATTTTCTCAACCCAAATTATATATAGTTTATACTATGTCTGTAATATATATTTATAATTCATATTCTGATAGATGTGTTTATTGCACAGCAAAAAAACTAATTGCAATGTATTGGGAAATGACTAAAATGACAAATGAGTGTTAACGGAGGGTTCGGTAAATGCACTCTTTTAAGGAAAAACTACAAAATACAAAGAGAAACAAGGCATTTTTTAAGAAGTATGGGACTGCCTTTGCAACATACGTCAATATCAAAATTATTTAAATCTAGAATATACCAATATTGCCTCCAAAAATCAAGCACTGATTTTAAAGCTTTCTCCTGAGTCCGTTTTTAGCAGGATTACACAAAAACTACAACGGTTTTCACCAAGAGAATCCTCCTTTAAAACAAGCCAAACCTGGACTTGTCCTCCCACTTTTTCTGAACACTGTAAGGTAAATTTGGGTTACAGGACTTAGCAGAGGTATATGCTTTTCTGGTGCCTGTCAAGTTAAAAAAAGGTTCTGTTTCTGCATCTCTTTAAAAACACACACCTTACTGTCCCCAGTGGGGAAAATGGCTCGGAGGATCTCCCGGTCCTCCTTCATCTTCTCAAACTCCCTCTCCAAGGAACTCTGCACGTGGGCGTTTGTCAGCACGTCTTTCACCACATCTTCTTGTAACATCCGCCTCAGCGCTCGCTCGTTGGTGCAGTCAAACTTAAACCTACACAGATTTCAAACAGTGAATTAATATCAGCAGTTTTAAGAACCAACCCCCCCAGAGTGGAGCAAATTGACGGTTTACACATAAATAAGCCTTACTTCTTTTCAAAGGCTTTGTGTGAAGGCTTGACTGTTGCCAGGTTCTGGAACTCGACGTTCTCTCCAGCTAAGCCGTCCTCACCGTAACGCAGCTGCACCACCTGGTTGATGGAGTTCCGCACAGTGCCGTCGTACTTCACCATGACTGACTCCATAGATTTGATCAGACGACGCTGGATGTAACCTGAAGACACAACGGTATTAAAATGTAAATTTAGAACAGGGGTGTCCAAGTCATTTTATAGTTCAGGGGCCACATTCCCTCCAATATGATCTCAAGTGGGTCAGACCAGTACAACAATAACATAATCACCTATTAATAATGTTAACTCCAAACTTTTGTCTATGCTTTACCATCCAAAAAATTTAATTGCATGATGAAAATGGTTACATCTACAAACTATCCTTTAAAATATGTGAACATGACCAATCTGAAATTTCTTAACACTTTCAGTGCCATGGGCCGATTAAATCGGCTTTACGAAAACAACCTGTAAAGTGCCACGGGCCGATCAGATCGGCTTTGGAGAACACGCCACATTTGTGTACAAATAAACCATCCACCCCCATTTCTTTCTCACATTTCGATGACGTTCTTTCTGTGTCCCCCTTTTGAGACCAAGCAGACGGGAATTTGAGGTCACGCGACCGAATAATATTTTTATATCTTTTTAATGTTTCTTATTCTCCGGTGTTTCATCAGAGGGAGCCCTCCATGCCGGGGGGCGGCTGTTGACTCCAGGGGCTGTGGCGGCGCCTTCTCTCACTGGGGTCCGCTCCTTTCTGGTGGGTGGGGGTCCCAGTTGGCCCTCTCCCACTAGTTGGGATGCGGGGCTGTGTTGCTGGTGCCTGGTCGCCGGGGTCGGCGGCTGCCTCCTGGTGCGGATGGCTCCTTGAGACAGCACCTCCTAAATTGATGTTTTACTTTTACTTGTACATTTTTGTTCTGGTCTACCCGTGCTCAGTCAGTCTTCTTAAGTATGTGTGAGCTTGTGGGTTTGCATGTGTATGTGTGTGTGTGCGGGTGAGTGGGTGGGTGTGGGTGGGGGGCGGTACTGATTTTTAAACTGATATGTAAAGCACTTTGTGCTACAGTTTTTAATGTATGAAAAGTGCTATATAAATAAAGATTATTATTATTATTATTATTATTATTATGCAAATTACGATCAATAATGAATCGGCTGCGTCCGGTGCGTTTTGGATCTAATCAGCAATCGGTCGGATGTTACCGAGCGGTTTCCTGCAGGATTCTTCAAATATTATAAAAACGACGCAAAATACTGAAAAACGGCCAAATTCTGTGGCACTTTTAAGGCTTATTAGCCCCTTAACTGTCTGGCACTTAAAGAGTTAAGAAAAAGTGCAATTTTAACTATTTAACTAAATTACAGATCACAGTAGATCTACAAATAGACAAAACATTTAGTAACAGGCAGAATATTGTTCAAAATGCACTTATTTCTCTTCAAACATTTCAGATTATTCATATTTATTTTGGTTATTGACATTTTTTGTGAAACTATAGTTTGTAAATATAAAGATTTTATGTTTTTTACATTAAAACAAAGAAATATTTGGATTTGTCATTATCTATAAGTTATTATGATAGTATTTTATTGGTCTGACCCACTTCAGATCATATTGGTCTGTATGTGGAACCAAATAATTTTAACACCATTGATTGTTAATACTGGACCCAGCTGTCTGGACTTACCTGTCTCAGCTGTCTTGACAGCTGTGTCAATCAGACCCTCTCTTCCTCCCATGGCGTGGAAGAAAAACTCAGTTGGTGTCAATCCGGCCAGATATGAGTTCTCCACAAAGCCTCTGCTCTCTGGACCGTAATCATCCTTAATGAAGTGTGGAAGTGTGCGATGTTTGAAGCCGAAAGGGATTCGTTTACCCTCCACGTTCTGCTGCCCCACCACAGCAATAACCTACAAGACATGACAGAGAATGTTAGACCAGTGAGCTTTTCTCACCTACATTAAACCCATTTTGTTTTATTGAATTAATGAGATAAGAGTCTAACCTGTGAGATGTTAATTTTTGAGCCCTTCGATCCAGCCACCACCATGGATTTGAAATTATTGTACTCTGACAGGGACTTCTGGGCAGAAGATCCAGTTTTGTCTCGAGCGTCGTTGAGAATACGGTTCACCTGGTTCTCAAAGGTTTGCCTCAGTGTGTTACCGGGGGTCGGCTCCAGCTCGTTGTTATGGGCTTTTTCAATGACCTGGCAAATGAAACGCCAAGTTAGAAGAATCCTCAGGTAGAATCACGTTGAAACAGCAAGATGTGAATTAGTCTGCCAGCTTTAAAGATGGTTTATGTATACTTACCTCTATCACATCCTGTTTGGCTTTCTTGATAGTATTCTGAATGTCAAGGTATGTCTTGGCATCAGCAATGGAGTCACCAATACCAATGGAATGACCTGAAAACATTAAGAGGGATGATTTACAAGAAGAAGCATTACATTAAGCTGTAGGCTGAGCTGCTGGTCATACTGTGTTGTGGTTAGTTTCCTGTCTTACCCTCAATGAGCAGCCAGTTGTTGACCACAGTCTGAATGTTGGAGTAGAACAGTCTGGTGATGTCATGGCCCATCTCCAGGTAGGAGATGTGGACGAGGGACCCGGCTGAGGTTCCCAGAGACTTTTTACACAAGATGCCCATGATCAGCTCACCATTCTCCACTATAACCTACAAGAGAGAGTCGAATTAGGTTAAAAGCAGTATAATCAACTTATATTGGATGATAAACACATGGTATGTAACTTCTGCCACTAAGGGTTGCTCAATTATAAGAAAATGTAGCTGGATAGAAATGAGGCTAGATATTTCACTACTTCTGTGCCAATGATCAAACTGATTAAATACAGTTGAAAAACCTGGTAATTGTATGGAATATTTTAGGACAAAAAGGCCATCAGTGACACAAGAATGGCTCTATACATTTTTTTTTTTTACTTCATGTTGTTGTAATATGTCCATTTTCACATTCTAAAGTTGCTCTGAGTGTTTAAGAATGCAAATGTGGTGAAATAATATAACCATAATAAAAATTACTATCCATTTAACCATTTTCTAAGCTGATAAGCATTACAGTATAATCTTTAATTTTCTTTATTTTAATTTAATTTGTTATCAAATTCTAACGAAGACACCACAAGTAAGTCTGCATCATGTTTACTGACATTAGAAATTAATGTGAATGTACGTCATGTTTTTCATTAGATGAGATGACATATCTAATGGTGAATTAGTCATTAATATTACATTGGCATACACATCATGTCTGTGCATTAGCTACTGGTTGCTTTTGAAATGAGCTTAGTTGAAAAGTATCAAAAAGTAGCTCTCCAGTGAATTGCTATGCAGTAAAATGTCATTAAAATAATTCTGGAAATTGTTGTTTTGAGATACTTTACTTTAAATGTTACATACACCTTTAACACAATTCGCTGTAACTCTTGTGTTAGATGTTAGTACCTTGGTGTCTCCAGGTGAGATGTGCTTGTACGGTCCACTGTCTTCATCATCAGGGTGGGTGCTGTGTGTGCGGATGACATTGATGTGTCCAGGAATGATGAGGCTAAAGATCTGTTTGCCTGTCCACAATGGACGGGGCTTGAGGATGGCCGGCTGGGGCATTTTCCCATCCCACGTGGAAAGGAACATGAGCAGGTTCATCACTTCACCCTGGTCAAAGATAAGGTGGGGTTACGGAAAGATTCTCAAACCGTAAGTCTGGGAAAGCCATTCAAAAACCTCCTTACCCTCTCTAAGAAGACATCTCTCTTTGTGAATTTGCGCACTGCTGTTAAGGTGTCCTGCACAATTCCCATGACGGGCCTGTTGGACTGAGGGGTGACGATCATACGCGGGACCATGGCCAACTCCTGAATCTCTGCCCTCGTCTCCAGGGACTGAGGCAGGTGGAGGTTCATCTCATCCCCGTCGAAGTCAGCATTGTATGGAGTGGTCACACTGGCAAAGAACCAGAGTTAGAAATAACATGTCAGGTTCTCCAAGTTTCAACAAATTAGACTGAATACTGAGACTATTACTACCCATTTCCTGACTTAAATAATCACAAATCTGGCCTTAAATTGTGAGATGAAGCATCAATGGCATCTGTAGGCTGATGCAAAGGACTGGATGAGACTGAGACACTTAAAGCCTCTGCATTGGCACATGGTCAAGTATGAAGAGGTCAGGGATTAAGTTTGATGATTTTATTATTTTATTAGCGGATTAAACTATCAGTTCATTTCAGATGGTGAGGTCAAGATTTGTTTTGGTACCTGAGATTGAGTCGAAACGTGGACCAGGGCAGAATCCTAACTCTATGCCCCATCATGGACATTTTATGTAGTGTAGGCTGTCGATTAAAGATGACGATGTCTCCATCACACATGTGTCTTTCCACCTACAGAAAAAGAAAAAGTTTTACTTGAAAAGTGAAAATAAATTATATACCATCAACTAAGTAAACATTATTCTTGAGTACACATGCCTTGTAGCCGATCTGCAGGTGAAGGTCACTTGGTTTGGGATGGAATCGCAGGTCAATTCTGTCTCCGTTGTCACGAATGATGTATTTAGCTCCCGGGTACTGGCTGTTGCCCCTTCGTACAAGCTCTTGTAATCTATTAAAAGTGAGCAGGATTAATTAGCCAACAATTAACACTAAATCTACACAAAAGATTTAATGCACTCTCCTCTCTGCTGTACCTGTCGATATTAAAGGGTGTGACGATTTCAGGGAAGGTCATGTTGGCTGCGATGGATCGTGGGACGCCAACTTGGTCAATTTGCAGGTTGGGATCTGGAGTGATGACAGTTCGAGCAGAGAAGTCCACACGCTTCCCCATCAGATTACCACGAACTCGACCCTCCTTTCCCTTTAAACGCTGCTTTATGGATTTAAGGGGGCGGCCAGACTTTTGCATTGCCTGAGGAAAAACAATGAAAAGCCAAAAAAACTCTGTAAATCTCTCTTTATATTCATTTTCCAAACTTGTGTTGAAAAATTGTTCTTTAAATTTTAGTGAACTGTATACATACCCGCGGCAGGCCTGGCAGTTCATTATCCACCATAGTGGCTACGTGAAACTGAAGCAGCTTCACGTCCTCAGCAATGACATGAGCTGCAGCTCCACTCTGCTCATTTCTTCTCAGCTGGTTGTTGATCTTCACTATGTCGGCCAATTTGTGCGTCAAGTCATCCTTTAAAAAAATAAGCAATTCACTATAAACATCTTAAAATGTGATATTACATGTAGTTAAACACAACAAAATGTTATGTTGTCATTTTACCTGGTTGCGAGCAGAGCCCTGCATGACAACAGCAGGCCTGACAGCCAGAGGAGGAACAGGAAGTACAGTTACAATCATCCACTCTGGACGAGCGAACTTGGGGTCCATGCCCAAGATGATGTCCTCTTCATCTGAGATGCGTTTGAAGATCTCATGCACACGCTCAGGACTTAGCAGGATTTTCTTCTCCTGGGAATCCTCATTAACATGCTTCCACTCAGCGTACAGCTCTAAGCCAGAACGTCTGATGCGAGGCTGGTAGCGCCCACAGCCACCATGACCCTGGAACAGTTACAAATTGAGGAAAAAAAATTATGACAAAGCGAAACAGAAGAATTTTACTACCCATGATGAACTGAATTCTGACATATTTACCTTCTCCTTGGTAAGGTCCTCCTCTGTCTCCTGCTGCTCCATACCAAACTTGTTGTCCATCTCCTCCCCTCCTTCACAGATATTTTTTCCTTTACAGAGCTCGTACACATGTGTCAAACGTTTCCGAGGTTGACCTTTGGACTTGGCCAAGATGTCTTTGATCTTTGGGTTGTTCTACAGCAGCAAATGGAGTAAATTCAGCATTAACATAGGGCCCACATTCTTTCATAGTCTGTGGAAATGATATTCATGTATCATTTGGCAAACAGCTATTTAGTGCATATGCTTACCGAGTCCACTAACAGCTTGGAGCAAAAGAAGCAGACACACCGTAGAACCTTCATAATCTTTGTGATGAAGCCAACGTGGAAAACTGGCTTGGCCAGTTCTATGTGGCCGAAGTGGCCTGGACATTCTGTCATGTTGCCTGAGGAAGAAAATCAGAAAAAACGTCAAGGTAGGAACAGTCGGATTCTGTATACATTTTGGCACAAACTAAAACACAATACTGTACCTGCACATGTCTGACATCTCCCAGTGCGTTCTATAACTCCTTGTCTGGGGTCCATAAGGCCACCAAGTTTAGGGCGTCCTCCTTCTGTTGTTTCGGGGTATTTAATTCCCCCTTCTGTAACCGACATCCGTTTCTGAGAAAACAACATATATACATATTACTACAATCATATTTTGATCATTAATCTTTACTGACTCTCTATATGATTTATACATAACAAATGTGCTACAATAATCAAAACAAAAGGTACAATAAAATTCATTATTTCAACCCTGCCGTAAAGTGCTAAAACATATTCCCACAGAAATAAGTTGTAGATAGTCTTTTGTGTGCTGTGTATGGTTAAACGATACATCTGAAAATATTCACGTTAAAATCTATCAAGAAACAAGAAATTCTATCTCTATCGACTCAAAGAAAACATACATATCCGATTTTAGTCACAATACATTTTATTAGTTTATTATATAAACGATACACACCATTGCGAACAAAGCGACTAGTAGCAAACAATATCGAACAGCTTAACCATTACCAATCGTCTTACTGATGGGACAACAAGTAACATATAATAAATTAAAAGGGAGTTTAATTCATGTTAAAGCAAGGATGGCTTTTAATAATGTTGTGCTTAAAGTTTTTCAAACTTTCAGCATCATGCTAATTAGCTCTAGCCTAACATGGCTAGCTAGGCTAGGCTAACCAGCACTTTGCTTTGTAAACAACCGTGTCAGTACCACGTATGGTAAACTACAACATTAATCAACATAAGGTAAAAGTACTGTGTGATATAATTGATAAGAAATACCCCGGTCCCCCACAAGAAAACCTACAAGCTCATCTGGGCTGATGATGCCGAATTGAACTCTCTTGATCGTGCGCAATGGGCATGCGCTGTCGCCGGAGGGCGGTCCGTGCATCCTGTCTATTCAAAGAGACGCGTCCTTCGTCGGCACGCCGCTTTGTGAGCAGGAACAGCCTTTAAATTGTCACCACGACTCTGGTCAGGCCGCCAACGGTGACCGGAAAGTCTCCGAAGGCGATATCCCTGGGACCTCTGTGGTCGGTTGCCTTTAAAGCCGAATATTTTAATGTTTTGGTCCTATGTACGACGGCCACCGACCGTTCCCCTCCCTTTTTCTGATCTACACTCTGGAGCGCTCTGAGCGCTTCTGAGCGTTTAGTGGTCCAACGCTTGGTTATATAGACTGAGCCCGTGCTACGGGGTGACAGACCCAGAAAGCCAGGGACTGACTCTGTGGAAGGTGGGACATGGAAGTCTGTAGTAAAACGCTCATTGGCCATTCGAAACAGTGACATGAATAACTAATTTTATTGCACGTACAGCCAATGAAAGAGCACGTATATTATGTTGACCAATAAAAGTTAAAGGCGGGCCTTAGTTTAATCTGAAGTAATTCCCATTGGTTTAAAAAAACACAGTAGGCAGTGTTGCCTAAATTTTGCATCCAGATCATGAATATTCAATTTGACACATCCCTATTGGTGTGTCTTGTCATTAGTATTAAGTAGTAAAATGGAACGGACCAATGGGCAGAGTGAATACAGCCTTTTTAGATTAATTTTAACAAAACCCTCCTACTTTCCGACAATTGCCGATTACAGCCGATGTGAATTTCTTCCCTCAGAGCAAAAATAAAAAAAATCTCTGTTCTCCCGTTCGTCTCGCTCTGGATCAGCCTGGGCTCTAAGAAAAGAAGCTCAGGGCTGAGGCCTGTTAAGATCCATGATCAAATAGCAATATTTGTTGAAATACATTATAGATTAATTTCGAAATACTGTAATATGGATTATTTTTCGAGCGTTTTGCGATACACGTCGACGTTTTTGTTTTTAAGTTTTTGATTTTTTTGAATCTCTGGGACTTTGCTGAGAGCCTCGGACTCGCCTACAACCGCTGACCGGACAAAGGACCACATTTTCCCTACGCCCTCTAGGAAAATCTCGGGGAAGCCTGAAGTGTTGCTATAACGTCCGTTAAACCATATTTTTGTACTTTTTTCATTAATATGTGTTATTTGTGTAACTTGTTTCTTGTGATATTGCTCGATTGTTCTAAAGATTTTAATGATTTTATTAGAAACAGCAACGTTTCGTGTAGGCCACGTTTCAGAAAGCAGTAGCTAATTGAGCTAAATGGTTTTGGCGGTTGATAACATAAACTACATAATTAATCTCTAATTGACCCCTGGTTGTATGTACTCATGGACTGTATTTTACAAGAAATCTAAAATGTATATACAGATTTCATATACATGTAAGGTATATTGTCGCGCTTCGTTTTCGTAACAGTACAGCCGGAGTTAGCTAGGACGAGTTTGCCGACAACTATGGTATTTCATAAGTGTGGTTTAATGTAAGCACACATCTTATTACTCACGAATTACATACATGTATTAGCAATACGTAATGTTACTGTTTGTGTAAATGGTGTTGTTTTCGTCGACATCTTTATGCAACGTTGAGCTAATGTAGCAGGATAATGCCGTGTTAAACGTTACAGGACAAAACGTCCAGTTAGCGGCTTACTCGTTACCTAAGTTATTATTAAATCTTTATTTTTAGCCATCTTCAAAGTTATAAACAATGTGATGGTGTGCTGTGTTCATTTACAGTGATTGTGGGGGTTGTATCGTGTTTTACCACTTCCTAGATAGCTATTTTAAAGGCTATTTCAGCTAGCATAGTCTGAGTCCATTAGCAGCCAACATGGCGGTGTTTGACGATATGCTTCTTGTTGTAGACAAGAAAGATGGAGTCTGGAATATTCTTGCCAGGCAGTTTTACCAGTCTACAGTCTAGCTTTTCGTTATTTGATCGAACGACCACCTATATTAATACATCAACGCTGACAATGGTAAAGCGGTAGGTATGACATAGTAGTGTAGAAACTGTGTGGAAGTTTGCTAGCCGGTATTTAAATAGTCTTGGCTGCTCGTCGGTGTTAGAGAGTTGAAGCCATTTTCTTTGCCAACTACGTGCATATTCGTCTGGATATGTGGAGATGCGTTTTCTGTGTAGTTACTACACTGGAATAAGCAGCAGTTGCTAATGTAATCATGGTTTTGTGATTGGTACACGTCCTTTTGTCTGGCTATTTGATTACTGAAAGATTAGCCGGTATAGTTAAAGCAGTAATCTTGTCTCCACAGACGAGGAAATGAAATTAGCTTGTTACATAATAGATTTATCCGGTTAGCTCGTGTTACTCTTACCCGAAGGAACAAAGAATGGTTAGTTACTCTTGTTAGCTAAACAATTGTCCAAAAACTTAAGTGTCTTGATGTAAGTCTCATGGAGAGGTAGACATTCCCATTGTCCTGTTTAAGTAAGTATTTGGAAAAGAAACTGAAACACAGTATTGTTCGTCTTGTGTATATGTAAAAGTGAATATTACGCAGTGGTTGAATTAACTCAATACATCATTGCTGTGATTGCTTAATCTGTATCTGGTGTAGTGTTTATACCTTGAAATGAATGTAATGTATCAGTATTTCACTGCAATAAAGACACTTAATCTATATTCTGGGCTGTGAGATTGGTTTATTTTGGGGGGAGGTGAGGCCATGTTTTGGTTTGACATTGTTTAACTGCTGTAGTGGATAGATAAGCATGTTACAGCTGCTACCAGCATGAATATACCTGTTTACCATCTATTTTTGGCAGGTCCAGTTGAGGAAGGCAGTGTTGAAGCACAGAATCCAGGATAGATACTGCATCTGCACAGTCCCTGTAAAATCAAACCATGTGTGGGATAGTGAAAAGGAAAGAAAAAACAGGATACAAGCCAGGTTTGAAATGCACAGATGAATGTTACAGTAAATCACTTTGTTCACCATGTGCCATGCAATACCATGACTATACAAAGGCTTCATTATTGACCAGATGGCGCCCTCCTCTGGCTCATGCTGAGAATGATCAGCCCCGGGAATCCATTGCACAACCACATTTTTAAAGCGGAAGGAGGTCCCACAAGACTGTGCTCCCTCTGCTGCTGCATGGAGGTCAGTGCATGGAGGCCTGTTGAGTCAGCTCTGTCATGTGCTGTGAATACAAATGGACCAAATATTTTTCAGGTCCTGATTATGAAGGAGATCTATACAAAACTTAGCACGTCTACAACACTGTCTTAGTCAAATGAATGTGTAGTAGAATATTTTTAAATCAAACGAGGGTAGGAAATATTCTAATTCTTTAAATGAAACGAGTAAATACTCCACTTAAGCCAAAAGTTTTCCATTCTAAATTACTGTAAGCAAAACATGTCAAGTAATAAACAATTTAGACTGATAGTCTGTAAAATAAAGAAAAATAATGTTTCTGAGTTCAAGTAGTTGAAGAAAAAAGTTATTTTCTAGAATGAAACTGTTCATGGATGTATAAAAAATAAAAGTATTCTTTGAGTAAATGCTCCCATTTAAGGTTTTAGTGTTTTATGGGATTTTATTATAATTAATGAGCACTAAGGAAAAAAAAAAACCAAAATTCTTAATAACTGATGCAGAACAGCCAAAGACACAATATTAGTTCAGAATACAGAAGAGTAAAATGTCTATGCAGAGTATGAGACTTTTGATAAACAATAGTTTTGTAAATGCCTGTTGTGCATTCTCTCATCAGAGTTTTGAAGGTCTATAAACCAAGACTTTTTTCACAATAAAGAACTTAACATTAAAATAAATACAAATGTGTCTAAAACCTTTTTCTTTAATGTAGGATTAAACTTATGATGCACTCATAAAACTATGATGAAAGATTAAACAAAAAGAAAAAACTTTAAGACCTATAGTAACTTTACTTTGGATTGTTACTGACGCATCTATGTGTGTTGCCTTTTCCTGCTAAACACATGTAAGTTTTGAGATCATTTCCACTACTTTATAAACTTTATTACCTTCAGCATCATATTGTATCAGATCATCATGTTTGTAGCATCGCTGTCAACCACAGAACCACAAATCTCTTTTCATGAGTTCAGAAAAACAGACTTGTTTTCAGTTTTGGTATGATGCGTTTTCCAGGGAATCTAAGGTTTTTGGGATTTGTTGTTTTGTTTTTTTTTTTGAAGAGTTGATAGTTGAAGATGAAACTCAACCCATTCAGGAAATACTTGGAAGATTTTTCACTGGACAGGCGGTGAATAAAAAAACGTAAAAGTAACCAAAGATGTAACACATTTTCATTTGGGAACTAGTAGAGAAGAAGTGTAAAGCTGGATAAAATGGAAATGCTGCATTTATGTTAAATTTATACTTGAATACAGTACATGAGTAGAAGTAGAAGTTTAGTTAGTTAAATTCCCGCCCTGTTCATGGTCGTTCACAGCTGTTTAACATTGAAAAACAGCTTCCTTTAGTCACTGAAATGGATTAAAAGTGCTATTTCAGACTAGTTATAGTGTAATGAACTGAGTGTTCTAGTTTCCTTTGGGATTAATGTGATGCCCTTTGGGGTCGTCCGAGTGGCAGCATGTGTTTACCCTCCAGAAGTTTAGTTCCTGGAAGAGGTGAGGAGTTGTGTACCTAGGGGGAGCTGTTGTCCGGTGATGTCAGAGCCAGATATTCACCCACATGGGGGCTGGCGGGGAGCAATGCAAAGCAAGACGCCGAGGAGGAGGGGGTGGATGCAGAACACGGCTGGAGGAGCATAATTCTCTGATTCACAAACAAACAGCGCTAACTGTAGTCGGGTGTTTCTTCAACCTGATTAGATGTACTGAGTCACTGCACCTCGAGCATAAAATCCAAAGAGCAATCAGCCAAAAACATAGAATGCACCCGCTGTTTGTGAGCCTCAGTGACTTTTAAGGAAAAAAGTGCCATGTCCCAAAGCTGTGGTGTTGTTGAATGGAGGTTTCTGTGTGTTATTGAAGTTTGTGAATGAACAACACACTGCAAAAACTACTAGAAAGAAGCCAAATATTCACACACAGAGAACCTAAATTAAAAAAAAAAAAAAAAACTACCAAAAGGATAATCACTAGATTTCTTAAAACCAGACATGGCAAAAATACTTACATTCTTAACTCATGTCCATGTACTCCTGTGATAAATGACTGTAGTAAAAGTAGAAGTATTGATTCAGCTTCTCCACTGCAGTAGAAGTTAAAAAGACTGAAGTGTCCTCAGCGTGTCAAAATAAAAAGTGAGTCATTTGTAGCAGTTTTTTGTGTGCAAAGGGAACTTAACCATGTCATATTAATATAATGTCAAAGCTATTAAACCCTTGTAATTAACTGAAAATACAAAATATTCAGCAAATGATGAATAATACATTAAAAAAAACTTTCAATGCTTCAGTTTCACTTTACTCTTGGTTTTCTGTTGTTACGTCTACATGTTTGATATATGTAATATGTACCGATGAATTCTCCACAGGATCATCTTTTCTGTGTTGTGGTGAAATCATTGTATACTTAAAAAATCTGACTCAGTTTTATGATGCAAAATAGCAAAAAATGAATAATTTCCCTCAAATGCATTAAAACTAAAGTAAAGACTTGTTTTATCATCTAATGAATACAACTACAGATATTTGTGTTAAAATCTAGAGAGTCAAAGTTGTCAGAAAAATAAATTCTAGCACATTGACCCGTGGGGAATCACAGGTACTAGATGTGGTAGTTTTTATGCTGGGGATAGCTGACTTTTGGGAAAAGATCTTAGTCTATATGTAATTAGTCGAACTTTCTTGGTAAATTCCACTGGCATTTTCAGTTGAATAACCTCTCAGCTGGCATGTCTGTTTCTGGACCTGAAATTTGACACAGTGTGTAAGGCTATTGTATTCCAAAATTACTAATATCTCCCAAATTACTGGGCCTATCAACTTGCCGTTTTGGCTAGTCTCTTCCTTGACCAAATATACATAAGGATGCCAAACTGCAGCAGTCAGCTCTTTCTGGATTTTGTGTGATGCCTGAGACACACACTAAGAGTTCACTTCCCTTTTATAATATAGATATGAACAGTAATGACATAATGTACACTGTACTTGGTTACTTAACACCCCTCATTAAGACTAGAATAAAAGTCAAACTGCTGAAAAACAAAACTAACAAAATGTAACCAAAACAATTACATAAGATACACCTAATATTAAATTGAAAAGGAGTACATGTAGATACACTCTTAAAATGAGGAACAACCTTGTTCCTCTGTTTCAGCTTGATAAAGGGTAAATCCTGGTCAATATTAGTTAAAACATTTTAATCACACGGCGAACATAGAGGTAGATATTCTTAAAAGTGTTGAATGAACAATGTGCTTGACAAGGTCATTTTGTCTTTAAAAAATAATTTCCCTGAATGTCTTGATATATTTAATAGTAGTTTAATCTCCATAAAATAACCTATTCCATGATTCAAGTGAAGTTTATTCTTCTATTTTTTGTTTTATAACAACCAAAAAATCTGACCATTTACTTGTAATCTACTTCTAGTACATATCCCAGACATGAGCAGTGTGTTGAAGGATATATTTAAGTTGAGCACCAAGATGTTGTTTTGTAATAGAAGTGAGTGACGCAGGGTTCGAGGTATGCTCTCCTCTGTCTTTCTCTGGGAGCTCATTGGAACAGGCCGGCCCATTTCTGTCCACAGTAGAATGTCCTGTTCTCTAGCTGTTTGTTTTGGCTCATGTCAGCTCCTGCCAAGTGTCTTCATCTTTCTTTCATCCTTCCTTTTATCATCCACACACCCTTTCAGTTCGTCCAAATTCTCATCTCCTCTTTTTATTCAGAATTCCTTTTAGGCCGCTCATTTGGAGAAAATCAGTCGACACAAGCAGGAATGTCGAGTCAGCCGGACTAATTGACCAGGAGGATACGCCGCAGGTTTTTTTTTTTTTTTTTTCTGAAGGTGATCTACGTTTTGTTAAGGTTCTTTCAGCCCCTTCCTGGAACTATCTGGGTGCTAAATTAATTGCTCTTGATCCCACCTCGCGTTGCAATCGGCTTAGTGTTAATCTGGGGTTCTCACAGTGCAGCCAAGTCTGGCCTGGACAGCGCTGCCTCGCTGAGCCGTCCACGGCTCACTTATCCAAAGGTCGCGACCCCTGGCACCGTTATTCCACTCTGTCTTTGTCAAACCTCCTTTTTTCTCCACATCGGTTCCCTCTTTCTAACTGTCACACTTTGACAACCTAATTTTTTTTTTATATCTTTCATTGTGAATAAACTTGGCTTACCTTTTTTGTGCAGTCACAGAGCTTTGTCTCTGAATCGTCTGAACCTTCTTCTAATAGACAGGTTTTGTTCATATCATACTGATGGTTTTTTTCTGGTGTGTTAAGCTCTTAGAGAAACCGTCACGCTGTCACTTTTCGCTTAGTTCAGTCTTTAAATGTGTTTTTTGATTACTCTGTAGTTTACTCACTTTTTGCAGGTGCCTCAATAGTGTTATTATATTTTTATTTTGAGGAATTGACTAGTTTTGGTAACATTTTAATTTAGTTTTGTTGTTAGTTTGGAATTATGAGGAAAGCCCTCATTCATAGAAGATAGAAAATGTCAGGATTTTATGGAATATGACATTCAAAGCCATTTTATTCCAGTTTTTACATTATTCTTGAGAGTGGTTGCAATTAAAATGAAGATAAAAAAAAAACACCTCCAATTCTGATAAGTTTTATCATGTATTGTTTGTTTAGCTTTTATTTAGTTTTTGTGTTTTTGAAAACTTGCTTTTACCTCTGTTTCAGTTAAAAGTGCACTGTGTAACATATAAGATGACGAAGAAGAACAAGAAACACAATGAATATCATGTAAGTTTCTTGCTTTGCACAGTTACTATGTTATTATTTAATTATAAATGGTGAATATCCATGCATTCTCCATGTTCTTTTTTTTTAAAGGTTCAATATATTTGACAGTATTTCCATTTAAAAAAATAGCATCTTTCCTGTCTACTCTTGCGTATCTAAGCACGCCTCCACATTCATTAGTCCCCTGTCAGTGTAGGTCGGTCCAACACCCTACCCTGTGGTTCTGAAGTAGAGTAACAGTTCTCTGAGTTGTGCTTTTGAAAAATAGTGTTGGGGCGAAATAGTTTTGTTGGAACATGTGCACATTAGGAAGTGTCACTGTGTTAACCCTTTAAGCAGCAAAGTCGCAATATTGTGACAAGCAACATAACTGAATGAATCAGCTTTTTGAAATCTTTATATCAAAATTGAATATTAAAAAAAAACAACTCTGGTGCCTAAAGGGTTAAAATGACTTAAGCCCTTCAAAACAGTGCATAAAAAGAGTTTTATGTTGATCAACACTTGTCATTTTCAGGGTGTCATTGCAGCTCTGAGGTAGCTGTTTGTTCATGTTGAGAGGAGGAGTTTCAGGATGACAACACACTGGTAGCAGAAGGAATGAGAATGAGCATCCTACTTTAACACGATGGAAAAATTCACCCTCATTCCGACAGAGGACATCCAGCAACCCTGACTCTTCCCTGACCATCCTGTTAACAGCCTGCAGACTGATTTCTAAGTGGAGGGCACAGGTCAGATGAAAATCCTTGTTTGCTGCCTCAATACCTCACAAACTGCAACTGTTATATATTGTACCTCTAACAACACACACTAGTTTTAGTCTTAATGTTGGTTAAAAGTTAAATATGTAAGATCTGCGTGAGCTCATGTGTTTCCATTAAGTTTGTATTTGATTCTGTCTTGTGCCACATGTTGAAATTAGTCCATTTCTAATTTATCAGTATTTTGTGTTGTACTCTAGATATGCATCAGTTTACCAGCTGTTGTTATGGATGCTAACATAACTGACTCCCAGCACAAAACCAACTCCAACCCAAACTTCATGTAAGCACATGAGCATGCACAAATCTTGTAAAAATGGAACATTGAACTCTAATAACCCTGGCCCGTACCACTCAACCTGCCTCCTTTCCACTTTGTTTGCATTTCTGTGTTCAGTTTCTCTGCTGTACTGGTGTTTTGCGCTTCCCCTGCCATCAAGTCTACTACCATCTGCCTTCCTTCTCTTTTTTCACTTTTTGTACTCTCATCTCAGGTCAGCACACCTACTAGTGATTTATTGTTTTATTTTTAATCAGGCTGGCATCGCTGGAAAACATTTGGTATCGAGCTTTTGGTTTGTTTGGTTTTCTCAGCGCCCCGTCTATCCAGGAGGTTCTGACTGAAGTGTCTGTGCGCTATTTAAGGAGGCATGCAGAAACGCAGTGTTGTTTACTGTGCCCTCAAAATACAGCCTGTCTAGAAACAGGAAGTACCATCGCCCTGAAGCGCAGCAGCAGCACACGGCGTCAGCCAAACATGCAGCCACTTCCTCCTCCTCCTCCTCCTCCTCCTCCTCCTCCTCCTCACGGCTGAACAGCGGCTCCAGCAAAACAACCCTCACGCTTATCAGAGAATTATGCACCCCTCCCCTGCTCTGGCCGCCCTCCTGAATGGCGCACATACACAGCAGGCTTTTCACCCCTCCGCCATGTCCTATCTCGCTTTCTCCCATTCTTTTATGCCCACGCTCCCCCCAACTGTCTCCCTTTTGCCAGTACAGCATGCCTGAGTAGCTGCCTGGAGATGAAGGAGCTAATTAATTTGATTTAGCCGTTCTCTCTCTCTCTGGCAGTGGAAAAACCAGCCGTCCGTCCTCTCCCCCTCACAGCCCCCACCTCCACACCATATCAGGCACCCCTCCCAGATGATTTTCCACCTATCCTTTCCAGTCTCCTTTGGCAACGTGCACACTCCGAAGCCTCTCTTCCTCTTCTCCTTTGCTTTTTCTTCCCTGTTCCACAATTATGTTTTTACCCACAGTTTATTGCAATCAAAATGATTGTACATTTCACGCCTACTGTAACACTTGCGCTCTCCTCTAAACCTTTTTTTTTTAGCATGTTATCTCTTGCGTGTGCCTTGGGACTGTTTGTGTGACTCAGCAGTGCTTCACTGCTCACACAAACATGCTTGTTATGGCTCAATGCGCCCGTTTCAGTGATATGAAGTAGGCCTGTCAGACGCCGAGTGTTGAAACCCAACTCATCTGATACTCTGTTAGATCTGCCCGTTGACTTATATTAAAGTCTAGTATATCTGTCTAGCCATGGCTATGAGTCAATCCTGTGCTTTCATCAGGTGTAAGAAACAAACCTCGCTGTGTAAAGGTTGAAGACATCTGCGCCTGATAGCTGTGGTGCATCTTTGTCCTGCAGAGTTGTCTTGCAGGCAGGAGATCACGCATTGTTGACTCATCTATTGCACCAGTGAAAAAATTAGGAGACCAATCTAAATATCCAGACCTGAACCCTATGTAATGTGATCAAGAGGAAGACAGATGGTCACAAACTGGTTGTTCACACCAGGAGTAAAAAAATCACCCAAAAGTGACATGAAAGACACAAAAAGCATGTCATCGCATATGAAAACTGTTATGCTTAATACAAATATGAATAATTTAAACACAAAAAAAAACTATATTTGTTGTGTCATTTCAACCAGTTTGTAGGTTTTCTGCAAATTAGCACTCTAAAATGACAATATTCTTATTTGGAATTCGGGACAAATAAAATGGTGTTGACTTTACACAAACACTTGCCAATACATAGTAAAAAAAAAAAGAAAAAAATTAACATAAGCGTTTTATTTTTTTGTACAGATGTAATTTGAGATTTTTCTAATCCTTCACTAATATAATAATTTCAAATAGTAATCCAAGGGACTGAATGTTGCTGCAATAAGCAAACAACAAAAAAACTTTTCTGCATTCCATGCTAATGTATATGAACTCAGTAATGTAAACTATTGAAGACTCATATCTCTGTAGGTAGAATATGTAACATTTATGTACGAAGATTGTGTTGGAGTCTGTTTTGTGTTTGGAGACAGCTATTTGTTGACATTAGCTTACTCCATTTGTACGATAAAACTCACCTGCCAACGTCCTTGATAATAATCAGGACACTGCTTTGTTTGTAGAAAACTTGGGTTATTTCCTCTGTAAAAATCCTTATGTTCTCCAGTTCTTTTCTTGTGCAGCCTTGTGCGATATAGAGACTGAGTTACATAGCGTCAAACATTTACCAGTTCTCTGCACAAAACCGACTCCAATTAAAACTTTCATGTTCAGATGTTCATAAAATGTGGTTTTAAGTCTACGTTCTCCTGGAAACCAATCATTTACTGACAAACCACAGCAAGTGCAAGGTTTTTTGTAGAAAAATAGAAATCAGTGTACAGGCTGTTATCATGAATGCAGGCATCTGAAACTGACTGAGCTGAGAAATAGAGCGGGCAGATATCCACAAACAATAAACTTATGGCGCAAAACAGATGGTGAATTCATGTAAACACACAATCATGCAAATCTTACATGAAGAACTCCTGAAACTGCAATTCTATTTCATACATGTCCTATTTGATACGTAATTAAATGTGAATTTCTGCTCAGTTTTTGATGTTTTGTGCATTTAAGGTGGACATCTCCTTGGCACAGTTTGAAGTAGAGCTAATTAGAGGAAATGTCACTTCTGCAGTTGAAGTTCTTCATATTAAAGCTGTGTGGATTTTCTGTTCCATAGTGTTGGCTCCTTGCCCTGACATTTATTTTTGTAAACAGCAGAAAAGTATTAGTTAAGGACGTGCTCTGGCATGCTCACAGTCCTGCAGGAGCTTCATCAAGTTATGGCTCCTGTAGATAATGCTGAGGGCTGAAAAACCCAACAGTATGTGTGACTACGAATGTAAACATTTGTCATGCTTATCTGTAGAAATGTATGTGCTTCAGTTTCACTTTGCCTCTTGTGTCCTCCCCTTTCTTTACACAGGCCGAAGAGACAACAATTGCTGCGTCGTTCTGGTAAAGCCGCTGCTTCCTCTTTAAGAAACCACTGACATTTGAACTCCTCGATGTTGTCTGACTTCCCACTTTGATCGCAGTCCAAGTCAGCTGGAGAGCAGGTTAGTCATCCCTGCTCTGAGATCACTGAGGATGTTTACTGACGCTTGGGCATATTTCAGGAAATATTCACACACATGTATCAATGTTAAAACAAACTGGATCTGCAAGTGAGAGCAAACTCACAGGACAGAGACTCATGCACTTATGGGTTGTCTTCTACGAAAGACTTTATGTTTTTGAGGAAACAAGAGCCAACCAAATAACAAAC
Source organism: Sphaeramia orbicularis (assembly GCF_902148855.1). Lineage (NCBI taxonomy): Eukaryota > Metazoa > Chordata > Actinopteri > Kurtiformes > Apogonidae > Sphaeramia > Sphaeramia orbicularis. Next base: position 33,263,651 of record NC_043974.1, read on the forward strand.
CCATTATTTGAATGAAATATACAGTAAACACACAATCTTTGTATTGAACTCAACACTCAGTCCTGCTAATGATAAAAGAGCTCATGCTTGACTCTGTATTTCTAAACATTCTCCTCTATAAGATTACTTATCATTACATAATCACTGCATCTGCCAAGACAGTTATGTGATCACTTGTCTGCCTGTATTTGTCTGTGAGTCTGCAGGATTACACAAAAACTGCTGCTCTAACTTTATGTGAAACTTGGTAGACAGGGTGGGAATGAGCCAGTTTTTTAACATGTGAGAGCAGAATCCCCTGAGTCTCAGGCCAGTCTCAGTCTCTGCAGTTACTTCTGTCATAATTCAGCTAAGACATATACATACATATACAGATTCTTTTTTGTCACATCTTTATTAAATGTTTCGAAATGTTTAATACCTGTTGATCCACTAATCCTATTAATACATGTAAATTACTGGTGTAAAGTCTTTTCATGGTCATCAGATATGACCCATTTGGACATTCAGAGGCTCCATAGTTACCGTGGAAACACTGTCATCTTCTACAACATTGATTCACCAGTAAAACCCACGGAGTCTGACAAATGACAGTAGATGGAGACGCTTGCTTTATGTTCAGTTAATGATATATTTTTCTGTAAAAATCACTTTTTCTTCAGTTTTCTCTGTTTTGATATAATAAGCTCTGAATTTATTCTGAGGTTTTATGAACATGTACATGATCAATATAGTATAGGAGAATACAGTATTTTCAATGTAAAATGCAAATGATAATATTGCAGCAAAGAAAAAAGGGTGATAAATCACTGAAGGAAGGTTAGATTTAGACAAAATTTCCTTTTGAAGTCAACATAAAAGTCTTGTGTCGTAGGCCTTAACAAAAGTAGCAAATAGTAATGAATAATTATTAACATTTTGCGCCAAAAAAGTAACTTTTGATTAAAACATAGAGCATTGTACATTTTATATTTAATACTCTTTAGTGAATTGGATTTCAGTGGACAATTCTTTCTTAAGTGCTCACTGTGGCTGTTGTCTGCTGTATTTTATGTTACTGCTGTGTATAACATATGTCTGCAGCAGAAACAGCACATGGACTTCATCAAAGCAGTTTTCTATTGCACAACCACAACCTGTAGAGTTTTCAACCACGGCGTCAAACCGCTGCACCAGTTATTTGCAGTATATCTGCATTTGTATCTTCAAGTGCTTGTTGTCCTGCGTACAAGTTACTGAGATAGTTATTTTTTATTACAGTGCATTTAATTGTGCTACAGATATATATCGAAACCTACTGAAGCAGAGCAATATGACTAAAAATGTCACGATAAAAAAAAATTCTAGCAGCCAATGTTACTAATTATCACAATTGTTGTCTGATTATTTCTGTACAGTTTAATAATGGAAATCAACATTCAAAGCAGTTATAGCTAGAAAATACAACAAACATCCACCAAGACGGATACATTCTCCACAACAATTGTCTCCTCCATCACATCCATTTCATAAACAAGATGGTTGACAAAACTAATTACTAAGCAAGTGACTGAAGAAACAGTTTGTAAAACTTGTGGGAACAAAATGGAATCTCTGCAGAAAATACTGAGATATTATGATTTTTAGGGAATCATCTTAACCTTGACCTTTGACCTTTAAAGGTCAAACATTTTGTGACTTTAGATCTTATAATCAGATCAGATGAGTTCTGAGTGAGATATTATTTTTGATTTGAATTTCATCACATCTTATCAAATGGGGAATTTCAGGATTCTACTCTGACTAATTCTGTTTTCAGGAACTTGTGTAAAAAAATCAGTCGGAGCCAAATGATGGATGCTAGATGGATTCTAGACAACCAGATGATTGTAAAAACATAACATACCATGAAATTCATAGGTGAAAATTAGAGTAAAATTTAATTAAAATTGCAAAAACATTGAAATACTTTGGAAGTGTTAAACAATTTAAACAAAATAAACCCAAAAGAAAAGTTTATATGATGTTACATCACATTGGTGACCATTACTGTTTTATCACCAGCCCTACATTGGTGATTTTAGACTACACTCTTTCTTGTCCTGAAAAACCAGTTGAATATTCACACTCGTGGTGAACTAATTGCTTAAATTTTCCACCAAGATGGCTTTCTTAGTTCCTCCATCTTTGTGTGTTCAGATGTGTGTGCCGCTTGGTAGCACAGCGTGAAAAGCTACAATCACGTTTGGCCAAACATCTATGAATAGGGAAGGCTGGACAACAGGGGTGTCTCTGAACACAGAGTTTGTGGATGGCTGAATCCACAGGACAATGTTAGTTCACATATATACATATATACTGTCTATTATCACCAAAACATTTCTGTCTGTGTTCTGTCCTCCTTTTCAAACCCGGGGGTTTCATTTCTAGTATTCCTGTCTTCTGTTACAGCCGTTCATAACTCTGGTCCCTCCCGTTCATGCACACCAGCATGCTTTGAAAACGTGCAGGAGTGCATTAGAGAGCGGATCGGGGGGTGTGAAGGGGAGGGGAGGGGGGTGTTCGTCCAACTCTGAGAGCCAGAGAGGTCACAGGAACAACACCCAATCCCAGTGCGGTTCCCATGGAGACAAGTGTGGCAGTGTACAATGAGGGTGAGGGAGAGAGCGGTGTGAAAGCGAGGGAGAGAGGGAAAGGGCAGGCGAGGAGGAGGAGGAGGAGGGTGGGTTGTTGGCGTCAAGGTTCAGTTGGTGGGTACAGGGTAGGGTGGGGGGGCAGCAGCTCCACTCAAAAGGACAGTGGAAGTATGATGGTGTTGTAGCGTAACAGTGCTAGAACATTCTCCCACCCCTCCTCTCGTTTGTCCAGTTCCCTTGTTCGAGTTTGGAGAATCTCTCCTGGTCTTAGGTTGCAATGTGGCTTCAAGTGGATGGAGTGGAGATATGTGGAATTTCCACTGACCGTGACATGTGTGACTGGAAGCAGCCAGTGGGATGAGTGTTGTGACAGTTTTGCATGATGAATCAGAAATGATATGCAGCCACAGGCCTTGACGCTGGTGCAACAGTGGAGTTGTCTTGATGAGGAAAATGTGGCATTTTAGCTGTGCTATAAATCAACACAGGGATATTATCTGCTATAGTACAATTTAGTCAAATCTTTTAGTTACGAATACAAACAGTGATCTGAAAACAGTTAATTGATATGGCTTACGTCATTGCAGGTAGCACTTGAAAGCTTTTTGCAAAGGGCATTAACAATCAAAGTATGTCCTTGTCCTAGTTTTGACTGTCTCTACAACCTATGAAGATCAGACTCTGTTTTACTTGTGAGAATGAAAAAATCCAAGGTGATATCATCAGATCAGTAACTTGGGATCACTGTGTTTGTACAGCGGACGATGACACAGGAACAACAAAAAACATAGGGAAAATTGAGGAAAAAAATACGAGATTACTTATTCATTCATTCAAAACAAATAAAAATTAGCATACACCAAACTCTTACATGAGCACAGGAGTATAGATTTACTGTATTTGCAGTATGGCTGCAACTAATGATTATTATCAATGTCGATGTATCTGTTGGTTATTTTCTTGATTAAGTGATTCATTGGGCTTTAAAATGGCAGAATATGGTGAAAAACTGTTTCTCCGAGCTAAGATGATGTCCTCAAATGTCTTGTTTGATTGACTGTCCAAAGATTTCAGTTCATAGTCACAGAGGATGAAAGAAACTGGAAAATATTCAAAGTTATGAAACTGAAATCAGAAAATTTTGACTGTTTGTATTAAAATATGTTTTGTTTATTATCAAAATAGTTGATGATTAATCGTTGTAGTGCTAATATGCAATTTGTAAGATGAAATCATGTCACTTATGATGCTGGCACCATTTGTTGTACTAATAGAATCTCTGTTATAGATGAGACCCCCTTTCTTTCTATGACTTGCAGTTAAAGAATTCGACATATTATCTATTCTGGTCATCAGGCCAGTGCTTTATCGATTCCGTTATCAATTTTTGATCATAGACATTTCTTCATCTGCGCCATTACTCCTTGTTGCAAGTTTTCAACGGTGTAGACACTAAAGCACAACTGCCAGAAAAAGAGGCAGGCCTTAAGAAGAGAAAAGGAATGTCTAAACATGGAGGCAAATGACTCCAGTGCATCTGGCAACTTGGAACCAGTTGTCTTCCGGAACCAGTGCGAAAATCTCATCCCAATTTTCAGTGAAACTTAATGCCACCAAGAAAAATACTTAATGCGCCAACTGAAAATTTTCCTGTAGACTTCTTTTTAATATTTACTCTTACTAACCCTTTTCTACCAATGTGCCATGATGAACAGCGGCCTCTCAACTTGAGGTGCAGAATTATTAATTGTTTGGAGCTTTTTGACCAGAATTCACTGATTCAGAATATGGAATGTTGGTTCCCAGCTGGAACCAAGAGGATAGAAGGTTTTCTCTTGAAAAGATGACTGAATCATAGTTGTGGGTCAGATAACAGCCTTGTCCACTGAAGATGCACTTGACAGGACAGATGTTATACTCAAAACCAGAGGACCAACAGGCCAGTTCACCAGATGGTACCAAGGTTCCAAAAAACCTGAACAGAATTGACTGAAGAGGAAAGAAAGACCTACACAGGAAGTGAATCTACAAGTAACTTTTACAGAGTTGAAAGCAGTTGAAAGAACTTTAAAACCTGCCTCCGTGGCCTTCCTGCATCTAGCGGAATTTGAGGGTCTGATATAGAGGCCCAACTGTTGCAGAGGCATTTTTCGAAACGCCAGATCAAGCATACATCCAACTGAAACCAGAGGCCTGGTATGGAGGCCCTACTGCGAGGAAACACCCTGAGGCATTATGGGAAAGGCCAGATCAAGCATACTTGGGACTCAGGCCACTCTGAAGGCCTGAAACTAGGGTATCTCAGCCTCTCCCAGCTCGATTTGGACCATTCTTTTTTTAATCTATGACTCGCGAGGCCGCTGAAGTTTCCCAAAGTGCGGCGCTTAATCGCAGCAGTACCTCTTTAATACACCCCCCCACACCACCACCTCAACTTCACTTGTTCCACAGAGTGCTCCCATCCGCCATTTGACTCCCGGCAGTTTGTCCTCCCCTCTCTTGTCTCACCGCCCCCCCACCCCCTTGCCCGTCTGCCCATCCTGTCTGTCTCACTGTCTGTCTGTCCGTACTCGTGCCCAGGGTCTTGCGAGTTGGCGTGGTTCCTGTTTGTTTTCAGCCATTTTGGGGACTTGCAGCTCTCGTAACAAACTGCTTAAATGGCGTCCTCTTGCTTGCTTGCTTGCTCTCCCACTCTGTCTCCCTCCCTCTCCCTATCGCTGGGCTTTGTGTATATAAAGTAGTGTGTGTGTGCATGCAGGGAGAGAGCGAGAGAGAGGGAACAACACTTCCAAATAAAAGGAAGATTGGATTCAGTGGTGGAGGTGGTGGTGGTGGTGGTGGTGCTGTGGTGGTGGGGGTTTGCAGAGGAGGAAGGAGGCAAAGGGGGTGGGTGGGTGTGGGTGGTTTGGGGGGGATTCACTTGCTGGAAAAAAAGAGCAAAAACAGTCAGAATCGTGTGTCAGAGGCAAAAACTGGAGTGAGAGAGAGTGAGAGAGAGCAAGAAAGGGGGAGTGAGTGTGAGAGAGCAGGCAAGTTGGAGTGTGAGAATCGCTCCTGCCCTCTGTCTTCACACACTGCTGCCTGTATGTGTGTATCTGTGTGCGACTGTGTGCGTCTGTGTGCACCGCCTCTCCCTCCTGCACTCGCTCCCTCTCTCTCTCTCTCTCTCTCTCTCTCTCTCTCTCTCTCCCTCACACACTCAGACCGACCGAGGGGGAGAGAGAGAGAGAGGGAGAGGGAGTGTGAGGGGAGAGAACACATCGCAGCAGAGATGCAGCAGGAGGTTTTCAGAGGTACGTTCTCTTGTATGCTTGCCTTCCTGAGAGACAGACTGAGAGAATAAGAGGAAGAGAGAGGGCTGAATTCTGTTGTTTTCCTGCTTGTTTTTTTTTTTTTTTTCCTTGCTTCACTCCACTGCTGCTGTGGCGTAGTGTTTGCTCCGCTTGTGAAGAGGAGGGAAAGGGTTTTGTATTTTGCCGTGTGTGTGTGTGTGTGTGTCAGTGGGTGTGCGTATGTATGCAGCGCGTGTTCGTGGAATGTATTTATGTGCGCTGGAGCTGTCCGTGAACGTGTGCGTGTGCATGTGCGTGTGTGTGCCAATAACAGGCCTCGTCTCCCTCATCCTCCCCTCCGTCGCTGGCGCACCACGCAGTTCTTTTTCAAGAGCGATGACTCGTTGTGAGATTGTGATGAAACTTTTAATTTATCGATGCCTCTCGCGTCTCGGTGATTCACGGCGGACGGGGGGCGGCTGGCACACAACGGAACAGACATTAAACCGGGGGTAGGCTTTGTTGTGGCGTTCTTAACGTTGTGGGCCAGCTTCCTACCCCTGCCCATCAACTTATGAACAGCATCCACCAGGTCACTCAAGACCCGTTCTAGAGTTAGGTCTGCATTTGAACCATGTTTGATCTGATGGAGTTTACTTTTGACCAAACGCTAAATACACAAACTACAAGATGTTCCCTCTAATACATGTATTTTCTGTTATGAACTTAACCCTAAAACCAGATTAAACTTTGATGAAAGGGTGGATAAAATAAGGATTTGTACAGGACGGCTTCTACATCTCTAATTCACCCGGTTCTGGCTCTTCTTTCGGGTTTGGGCCTCCCAGTGTTGTCCTCCATTTTACCAGCATGTTGTTTTTTAGCTGGAGGTTGTCTGTCGTACAGCGGCAGGCAGAGGGCATATTGATGTCACCAACCCTGTTGTTGCTTTACTTTTTTCTTTCCAAAACAACAGAGCATCTGCTGCCAACTACTCCCTATTCCTGGTTTCCATGGATGCCAAGCCAAGCCCCTCTGTGCTCAATGTATGGAAAATAGGATCCACAGTGCCAAAGAGGTCATAGGTCAGACAATAGGAAGTTTAGTTTCTTGCTGCTCTGGTGTCATACAGATGATATTAAAGCAGATGTGTGTTTCCTTATTGTGTTTTGGAAAATATCTCTTCTTTTTGGCTTTTTTGCCTTATACACACAGCTGCTTTTGCTTACTTTTTTTTTAACACTATAAACTTAAAGGATGTTGATGTACCACAGTGTTTGCTCACAGGAAACTGCGGCAGCACTTTGTTTTATTCACACTATCATCTTAATACTTTCGGTATAGAGCGACCACTTTGCTAATACTGTTGGTTGTTTTAAAGTGAAAACTCCAATGGGACTTTCACACTCTGTTCTACAGGGACTGCGCATGAAATTGAAAATCATTTTGGGGAAATTACCTCAAAAAGGTCACCAGTGTTGTGTTACCGCTCTCCTTGGGTACTTTTTTTGGCCTCACTGTTTCTTAATGTGTCCCATGATTCTGTTGCAGCGAGCAGAATTATGGGAATTACGTGCTGGGCTGAGAGCTAACAGAGCGTGGAGAGTATGGCGTTTTAGACATGGCAGGTTCGCTGGTGCGTGGAGCGGCATGCGAAAACACCACGATACGACAGTTTACACGTGGGGAGGGGGGGAGAGGAGGGGGTCTCGCAGGCAGTCATGCTGAGGGGGATCTGAAAGACAAGGAAACCATGAAATGTGAACATGGGATAGATGCGTTTGAAGTTACCCCTACCTCCCCTGTTCATCCTACCACAACCACCAGTACCAGCTCAGCTAAAACCACTCCCAGACCCACCAACTTCCCCTCCCTGCCTCCCCTTATCCATCTGGCTGGCTCTACCATACTCTCTTGGCCGGGGGGGTTGTGGAGAATTCTGTGGTTTTTTCTCACTAACGATGCCCCACCACCTCCATCCCACCCACACACAAATACACCCTCCTCCTCACAAACCAACTGCTGCTGCGATGGCCGGCCCCTCTGGCTGCCCCTCACTGGGGAAAAAGCCCAACCAACACCTTCCTCTTCCTAACATGCACCACGCTGCTGGTTCATCGGCTGGACCACCATGCCCCCCCCCCCAGCATTCTACCCCGCAAACACTCCCCCTAACCCCTGACACACAAACACTGGCACAATGACGAGATATCTCCACTAAATATATCTGTGACTACAAAATAATTTAAATAACTTACAAGTAAATAAATGATGAGGACATGATATTGGATGACATTGCTGAAAGGAAGTTAAAGCTGTAATATGTAACATTTCCATTTTAAAGTATTTAAAAACAACTATGCCTATATTATATATTTCATTGACTTGTGTACTTACATCATATCAGATGTTCAAATTCAGAGACATTTATCATTTTATTCAGTCAAAGGCCCAGTTCATCAATGCTGTCATATCCCCTTTACTAATAAGTTGTACTTGTGAGTATTTGATTACAGTCACATGAGATGAATATACATTACTTTAATACGTTATCTTGTCTGTAAACATAGTTTGAATAATGTTAGATAGGTATGATAGGTAGATATGTTAGGATTGGTAGTGAAAACAACGACTCATGGTCCCTCGCTATTTCATGACATTGTCTATTACAACGCCGACTTAGATTCTTAAAGGTTTTTAAACTACCACCTAAAATTAAGTTAAGTCAGTGGAAAGGAAAGAAATAAAGTATGATTTTTCATCTTTTGCCAGATCAGATCAGACTTTATTGGAGTGACGTCTCCTGCTTAAAAACCTGAGCAATTACCTACATTGATTCAGTATAATGGGATGTACTGCATTTTTAAATCTAGTGTCATAGTATAAGAATGCAACCACACATGTAGAATTTGTATTAAGACTTTAATGCTATTTTTGCAATATGAGCAATACTATCAAACTTTTCTTTTATCAAAAAAAAAAAAAAAATCTAAAGAATTGATCCAGTATCACAAAACATAGTACTGTGATGCTCAAGAATATCAAGATTTTCTTACACTCCTTGTAAACACAACAGTATCATGACTAATCTAAGACCCGAGTTTTAATATACAGTAATTATCAAGAATGTACTAAGACAACAGACAACTTCATCCTAAAAGTTTTGCTAACATTTGCATGATAAGTTTTGGACTGGCCTTTCTGGTTTTCTGTGATGATATAAAATAAGCACGGTTACTGAATCCTAATTGTTATTTGTCTGTCAGCACAAGCACCAGTTTCAGTGTGGAATAAACAGATTGCTCAACGGCTGGTTCAAGGCCTCGAGCTGGAGCACCAGCCAAACTCCTCTGCTGTCCCGCCGTATGTTATGCAAGGCAACTTTATCTGCGGTATGTCCACTGACTGATTGGCTGTTAAGTTTTATATACTTACTAATAATTTCCAGGATCTTAAAGTCGTCAGTGTTTTTAAGATGTTAATGGAAAAGTATATTCTTGTCAAATAGTAAGATTTATGTTTTTAACTGATTTTAAAATTCAACCTCTTAGCATGATGGATTATAGAACCAGTCAAAACAACTTTACTTCTTTAAAAGTTGCAAAAAGTATACTGAGCACACTGATGGAGATGAAAGATTTAATAGGGTTTACTTGGGTTCTTCCAAAGTCTCAAAACTAAAATGTATTAAAGTGTCTTAAGACTGTCTTAAAAAGTGATTTGAATTAATGCTTCCTTGTGCGACGTAACTGTGTTCAGAAGCGTCAGACTTTCACAGGAAATCAGAAGAACACAAGTGGTGCCAGGTACAACAAACCCTGCCCCTTGCACGTATCGTACCTTTTTTTGGTATTGATTCAGCTGATGTCTATGTGTGTGCTGATGTGAGGATAGATGTAGATAGCATAGGCAAATTTTGGCTATTATAAGTAAATGGGGGGGAAAAAAAGATTTTAAAAATTAATTTTAAAATTTGAACTTTGACCTACTTTTCCCAAAATGTAATCACATCTATTCTGGGTTGTTGGCAATCTATAAACCCAGTTTGGTATGAATTCAACCAATAGTGTTGCTACTAAAGTGTTAACAAACTAACAAAGAAACAAACTGAACCAAAAACAATACCCCTTGCCTCCCCTTTGGGGGGCGGGGTAATAAAGCCACAGAAAAAAGCCACCAGCAATCGCATGCCATCACGCATTGCTCTGTGTTCACATCAGGAGCATCACCAAAGTCTGGCCTAGGGCTGACACGCTAAACACTAACAACTAGGCCTGAAATTGCATCCATAATGATCTTAAAAGGGTCTTTAAAAGTCTCACATTTAACTTGTTGAAACTTGAAGAAACCCTGTTTAACAGTGACTGAGTTCCCAGACTCAAAAGCAGACTGTTTACTTTCGCCTCACTTTTGTCATTTGATATGAAGTACAAATTGAATCAGAGCATAAAGTATGCCAGTGTTCCTTCTGCCTGCTGTTGTATGAAAGCCAAATGCATTTGGTGCATTGTGTTTTTCTGTTTACGTTAGTCTAGTTTGTAATTAGTCGTGCACTAGCTGAGCACCTGTTTGTGCTGTGCAGTCGTGCTTTTCCACAGGCGTAAATAGATGAACGCTTCTTAGGCCGACCAACATGTTTGTTTGCAAAGAACATCCTGTTACAGAGAGGTGTGGGAACAAGGCTGCTGTTTATTTTGATTTTGCTTTAGGGTCCTTGCCACATTCATGGTCAGATTTGTGTGTATGCCTGTGAGTTACAGGCAGTGATGTACCATAAGTGTTAATGTGCATCTACACACCAACAGTAATGATTCTCAGCCCTGCGTTATATACCCCAGGGGGACCGTCTACAGTCGCTATAGGGGAGATATGCATATAACATTATTACACATGTAAAATAAACAAATCCTGATTTCACGCTGTCCCATAGGAAATGAATAATAACCAGTAAGCTGTTCACATTAGTCAGCGAAAACCCTTTTAACTTACGTTGCAATTAAAACAAGTTTGTTAAGCTAGCTTGCCAGCAAGAAAGTTGAAATAGCTAATTAAAATCATTTATATTAATTAATTTAATTTCATCTTCATTTATTTATTTGTTTCGAGCTGAAGAAAAAACAAAACTTTTGTGTGCACAAGGAACTAATAGCAGAGGAAATAAATTAATAAAGGTGATCAAGACAATAAAGCAATTGCCATGTACAGTTGTAATAACATAATAAATTCAATATGTATTACTCGAAAAGGAGTAGGAAGAAGAAAACTTATTAAATTCCACCCTCACCTCTCATTTATACAACATAACACATTATCAACCTAAAAGCTAACAGATACATTCAAATTAGAGTTAAAGTTGAATAAAGTAAACAGATAAAAGCAAAGAAGGGTTCAATGAAAGCACTGTTTTAAAAAAGTTAAGCTAAGATAAATAATAAAATAGTCAAAACAATTCAAAAGGTGCTAAAAGGGACAGGCCAAGTGAAATTAACAAACTTTATGGCATTAAACTAACTAAATAACAAATTGGTTTCAGTAAATGTTATATAAATGCTTCTTTTAAGCAAGTTAAAGTAACAGATCATAAAGGGTTACATTCATGAATAGTTGAAAGTTAAGATGAATAAAATAGCTAAATGTGTTTCATATAGCTAACTATGTGTGACAGATCAGGTTACATTAACACATTGTTGATTATTAAGATGACATAATTTTGTTTGCTAGCCTAAATATTTTCAAATGTTTAATAGCAAACTAATAGCAATAGATTCATGCTAAATGAGTAGCAAAATGTAAGGCAAATTGTAGGCAAACAATTAAAAGTTGCTTTCCAGGAAAATATTATAGCAATAGGCACTTCAACGAAAGTATTATGATTTAAGCTTCTAGTCTATATGAAAGCAGAATTTTCCAGGTCAGTGACGGTGTTCTTGCGCTTTTCTAATTGCACTCTGAAGGTGCAGATCAGATAAAAATGTTTAAAAGCACAGCTCTACACAAATAGGAAAAGTGTGAAAGTGTTTTTCTCGGTGTCCTGTGTATCAGCAGACATTTGTGGGTATAAATCCAGCACATTTAAAGTGCGTTTAAAGCTGCCTGTCACATTTGGAGAGCGTGTCGTGCAGGCTGTGCTTGTGCAGCCGCTGTGTGCGTCACAGCGAGATAAAGAAAAACAGTAAGGGGTGTCATACGCATTTTCCTGTCCGCGGCGCAAGCATCAGATGAGATGGTGAAATTTTTAGCCTTAGCACTGTCTCTCAGTGTGTCCGCCCACTTGTAGCAGGCTGGCGCTCGCCATAAGGGATTTCCTGCACATCTATCGCTCAGTAAATGTGAGTGATGGTGAAGGCCTGTTTCAGTACACAGCAGCAAAACAGTGCAGGCCCGGTGAGACAGCACTGTACATCGTTGTTTTTAACCATAGACGAATATATGCGCTCTGGCTGCTCTAAAGTCATTATAAAATACTTCACTTCCATTGTTCCACTTCTTTCCACCTGTACCTTTGGTTTCAGTGTTGTACTCAGATTCACCTTTTGGTTTTGAATGTCATTTACAAGTAAAAGTATCTTGTTTCTGCCTGCTGTCTTGGCTCTGGCATGCGTTTACTGTGCTGTGTACACATGCATGTTTGCTATAGCGCGAATGTATGTGCGTGTTTATGTACTGGTTGTTTTCTTAGGCTCCTATCTGTCTGACAGTGCAGTGTGTCTGTGTGTTGCTGTTTCAACCCCCCCCCCCCCCCTTCTTTTTCTTCGTCTCCTGCTCTCTCGCTAACCCTCACTCTCTTTTTCTCTCCCTTTTTCTATCACCCTTTCACTCTCCCTCATCCTCACCCTCTCTCTCGCTCTTTCTCCCTCCTCTTCCCTCTGCAATAACAGTGCTGACCTAGTTTCTGCCTGTTCAGGGCTGCCTGTGGAATTTTACAGCGGCCTGCCTTCCTGGCTGCCTTGCTGCTTGAAAACGCAGGCAGAAAAGCATGACTGAGGATTTTTCTTCTCATCGCATCATTATGGCCTCATACTGTCTCCTTCTCCGTCTGCAGACACCAACTGCAAAACGGGCCTTTTTTAAATAAGTAATAACATCAAATTGCCATCAAATTGCAGCTATCTTATGTACAGAGAAACGGCAGGAGAACTGTGTCCGCCACCTTGGCAGTCGAATTAGAATGGAAATGAGAATCGCCTGTCGCTCATCTTCTACAGCTTAGCTGAGATTGTACCGGATGCAGAGGGCGGAAAAACACCCTTTTTTATGCACATGCATGCAATCTCCCTCCCTCCCTTCTCTTCTTCCCCTCTTTCCTTCCCTCCTGCCTTCGTCTTCATGAATAAATGGTTAGAGTCATGCCTGGCAAATACTAGCCACTGCCAGGAATGGCTAACAAGGCTCTTGGTCAAATAGCAAAAGAGCAGAACTATTTTTATGTGCATCAGAGCCATGGATCTAAGTCAGCACTCTATTTTCAGGGAATCTTGATTAAATCTGAGCGCTTTCCAATTAGGCATAGGGAATGTTGTGTCACAGCCGAGAGAGATGGATCTCTGGAATGTCTTTCTGAAGGCTTGGCTGTGGCACGCTGAAATCTAAACCAGCAATGCCGCAGATTCATTCCTTCCCCCTACCCTCTCCCTCTTTTTCACTCGCCATTCCTGGCTGAGCTGGAAGAGTTCAGCATTGTCAGGGCATTCATTTTTCATTGCCATTTCTCAAACCGCCATGACTCCGACTGCAAAAGCTTTCAGTGAAACTTTAATTTGTGTTGGTGTAAATTTTGATGTTTAACATAAATTTGACATAAATACTAATGTTTTGTCTGATTTGTCTTTCAGATTTTGGGGGCTGGTCATGGTGTCCGGTGAGAAGGTGTGGGACCCCCTCCATGTGGGCCTTATTCAATCTCATCTGAGTGAACAACACCTGGCTGCTGGCCTAAATCCTCTCTGCAACCTCCAACATAGTGCAACTGAGGAAGCCACGTGCCGCCCGAGTCAGCAGTTGTCACCTTTGTCTTCCCGGCCACTGTCATCATTGGCCTTCGACACTCTTCACCCTGTCCAGGTCTTCTCAATAGTACACAAGCCTGACAGTTCTTTGGGCTCGATTGAGATTGAAGGGCCACGCAAACCAGTCTGCTGTCTTGGAGTGGCCTCTCAGCATCAAAAAGAGGAGGAGGAAGGGGCTGAGCAGGTGGAAATGAAGCCTAAAAGGCACGGAGGTCGAGGAGAGGCCGTGATGGAGGACATGCCTGATGGACCTAAAAATGCAAAAATCACCTTAAGCTTCCCACTTAGTGCCGCCCCCCCTTCCAACCTCTCTGACTTCTCCAAACCACTGCCGTAGCTCCTCCCCTTCTCCCCACAGACGGCGGTTGTCCTCCAAAAGCTCAGATGAGGGGGCACTGTGGAAATTGGACGCTACAACGGATGTAAAGCACAGACCTTTTAAGCCTCCGAGGCACGACAGCTCTCCATCCTCCTCACCCTCCTCCTCGTCATCTCCCATGACTGTGCATTCACTCGTCAGGAAGGACATAAAATCCCCACCTCCTCTGAAGTGCTCTAAACTTAATGCAGACACTCCGTTTCACAGATCGCCCCCGAGGTCCTCCAGCGGGTCTTTAGGGGGCAGTTATGGTGGGGATGGATGGGAGGAGAGGCACAAGGTGGCCAATGGTACAGCCTCGCCTTCTCAGACAGCTCAGATTCTCTTCAGCTTGGGCACTTCAGCTTATCAGAGAGGTGGGGATGCAGAGAGGAAAGAAAAAATAACAGGAAGACCAGCTGGCAAAGTTGGAAGCCCTCATGGACCAAGCCTTCACCCACCCCCCCTCCACCTCCCTCCCCCATTACCACCACCTCCTCCTCCCCCTTCTGAGGGTCTTACCGCTCCACCCCACTCATCCTCCTATTCCCCCACCGACAGCCTAAAGCCTGAGCTCATATGCGGGGTGTGCCATCGCCTCTTCAGCTCAGCCTCCTCCCTAACAGTCCATATGCGGCTGCACCGTGGCAGCCGCGCCCTCAGCTGCCGCTATTGTGGCAAAGTCTTCATCCACAGCAAGAGACTGCAATCCCATGAGGCCTCCTGCAGGGTGCCAGGCCTACCCTCCAGTAGCCTGGGCCCTCCTTCTCTCACTGTGCAGCCAAAGGAGGAGCCGCTGGAGGAGGGTGAGGTGAGAGTGGAGGGGGGAGTGATTGTAGGCGAAGCAGACATCACTAAGGCGCGGTCAGGGAAGAAAGCACGGAGCCTCCTGGCACGCATCCAGAGTGATGATGCAGCAGCCACAGAGCTACTGGCGGGTGATGAGAACCATTTTGTAAAGGTGGTAGATGGCAATGTCATTTACTTCTGCTCTGTGTGCGAACGCTCCTACATGACCCTATCGAGCCTCAAACGTCACTCTAATGTGCACTCCTGGCGCCGCAAATATCCATGCCATTATTGTGACAAGGTCTTCGCCCTAGCTGAGTACCGCACGAAGCATGAGGTGTGGCATACAGGAGAGAGGCGCTACCAGTGCATCTTCTGCTGGGACGCCTTTGCCACCTACTACAATCTCAAAACACACCAGAAAACCATTCATGGGATTAATCCAAGCCTCATCTCCAGTGAAAAGACAGCTAATGGGGGCTATAAGCAGAAGGCTAATGCCCTCAAACTCTACCGCCTTCTCCCTATGCGCTCCCAGAAGAGACCCTACAAGACATATAGTGACAGTCTGCATAATGGACTGCTTCTGCCACCCACTGAGTCACCTTCCCTCTCTATACCTGGCCTGGGCTGTGCTTTGAGCCCTGGAGAGGTACAAACTATCATTAGTGGGACTCACCCGCAAAGTGTAAAGCCTGACCCAGATGCTTTCCCTGATGGCTTCCCTGTTTCAGTGGCTGCTGAGCAAAGGGAGCTATCCGTGCTAACACCACTCCCCCAAACTGACATGCCGCAAGTTAAAAAACATGAGAGTGAGGTAGTAGAGTTGGATCAGGGCAGAGTAAGTGGTAGCCTCAAAATGTCTAGTAGCAGCAAAACCAAAACTTCCAAGACTGGTAGAGGCACAGACACGAGTATGCCTTCTGTGATAACATATGGCCATCCAAAACCTTCTGTCATAGTCCATGGAACAGCAGTGTCATCCTCTGTCATTGTGCATAGTAATCAGGTCACATCTGGAAGTGACAAAAGCCCAACAAACAGCTTGTCCCCTTCAACCAGCAGCAGTCAGACGTCACATAAGGGCAGTCCTAGGTCAATCAAAAAGCAGAGGGATAGTGCAGATAATCACAGAAAGAGGTCCAGAGATATCTCAGATACAACAGAGGATGGGTCAAGAAGCAGACAGCGTTCAGAGACAGGCAGATCATGTCACAAATCACGCAAGTCCCACAGCAAGAGTGACACATCTAACTCAAAGCAGCAGATGCCATCTGTAGGGTCACAGGTCAAAGAGGCAGGGCCGCTGTGTCAGATTACAGTACGTATCGGTGAGGAAGCGATAGTAAAGCGCAGCATCTCTGAGACAGATCTTAGAAGAGATAAGAGCCTTTCTCCCCCAAAAACCAAGCGGAGTGAAGCATCATCTGTGCGGGAAACCAAGGAGCCCCGCCACTCTCACTCCCACCACCATCACCATAAACACCGTGTCCACCATAGAGCCAGCATGGAAGAAGAGGAGGATGATAAGCAGGGAGGAGAGTGTGAGGAAGAGGAGGAGGAGGAGGAGGCGGGGAAGCAGAGCTGTACGCCCCCCGAGGAAGTAAGAGAATACTACTTTCGTCGGGAGGTGCGTGAGCAGGACAGCGACCATGACACGGAGGATAATTTGTGGCGGCCTTACTATTCATACAAGCCTAAAAGAAAGGCACAAGCACACCTGCAGAGGGTCAAGAGCTGGCAGAGGAAACTAAAGTACAAACGCTCCATCCGGCTGAAGAGGAGGGCAGAGAGACTTAAAAACCGTGTGAATAAAGAGACAGAGAAATCACAATATGAGGATGAGGGTGGAAAGACTGAGGAGGGTGAAAAAGTTAAAGCAGACAAGGTGGAAGGGAAAAATAAAAATTATCCCCCTTCCCCTTTAAAGGAAAAGAATATAGAGGCTGAAGAACAGGTTAAAGAGGCCCATCATGAAGCATCCGCCCCTCATCTGAACTCTCCAAAGCCTCCTCTGTCTACCTCAGTGGCTCCTATGGGAATAAAGAGGCGACCTTGGACTAATGGAAATGCAGCAGAGTGTGGTACATGTGGCCGCTGGTTCTCAAGCCCCAGGAAGAGAGACAAGCACGAGCTGAGCCATCTGCTGGAGTTTGTTTGCCTCTTCTGCAGAGCCACTTTCCCCTCGAGGGAGAAGTTGGAAGATCACCAGAGGGCCCAGCATCCCAAACCCACCGAGGCTCCCTCTGTGCCCCCTAAAGTAGCACTTGGTGAACAAACTGAAGGGGCTGGGGTGAAATCTGTTCCAGACATTGCAAAATACGATGAGGAAAAAACTGGGCAAGTAGTAATGAGTAATTCTAGTCCAAGTCGGCTAAGCAGAAGAGCATTATCACGACACACCTGTCTACAGTGTCATAAGGTCTGCAAGACATCTTCAGCGCTAAACCGACACTTAAGGCGTCATGAGTTAAGCAGTTCCCCAGAGAGAGAGAAAGAGGATAAAGACTTAGAGCCAAAAACGCAAGATACAGTTATTAACACTGTTAGCAGAGACCTAGAAACCGAAAAAGAACAGGTTCCCAGTGCTCTCTCTGTTTCAGTTATCAGCTATTCATCCCAAGATCCACCCCGCACCGGTAACTGTTTGGCTTCACAGCAGCATGAAAACCATTTCACCAAACAGACAAATGAACATAACATGTCAGCAACATGTGACAAAACCGAACTGCCAGAGTTCAAACACCCCGAGAGAGAGCCCAGCCCCCAAATTGCAGACCCCCCATTTGAAACTCCCATTAATCTTACACCCAGCAAACCTGAGTTCACATCAGCCACACCCTCTACTCTCCAGAGCGTGCTGGTCATGAACGGAGCTGAATGTCTGGACTATCGCACACCAAGCAAAAAGAACTTAGACAGCCACATCCATAGAATACCCAGTCCTTTACCATCATCTGCCAACGCTTCTCAAAATGTGTCCGTAACGTCACAGACCAGAATAACCACTGGTGCTCCTCCTGTTTCCATGACAACACCTCCCAGCTCTGAGGGGGGATTCAAGAAACAGGATGGGGTCATTATGGACAGAGACAGGCAGGGTGGGAGTGGTATATTTCTACACGCTGGTTATGAAGAACCCCCTCTGGTCCATGATCTTCGTGTCCAGTCCCTGTCTAGGTGTCCCTCTCCTGATGAAGCACAAGACCTGACCATGTCATCTATTCTGGCCAGAGAGAGGGAGATAGAGAGGCAAAGAGAGAAAGAGAGGGAGCTGGAGAGACAAAGGGAGCAAGAAATAGTAAAAGAAAGAGAAAAAGAACGAGAGAGGGTCCAGCAGATGACTCGAATCGCACACACTCCAGATGACCAGATCGCTTTGTTGGTGCCTAAAGAAGAGCCGTTAAGTCCTGTGCCATCCCCCCAGCATATCCCCACTCAAACCACTATGAATGGACCCTCCTCACACAGGCACCCTCCCAAATCCCCCTGCCGGTCCCCCTCAGCTATTGGACTCATAGCTCAAGCCAAGATCCACTCCAGTTCACAGGGACTGGACCGGCTCCCCCTGCCCAGTGGAGCAGCTGGTACTGGAGATCGCCCCTCCGCCCATGCTCTGCTTCTCCCCAGAGCCCCCCAGCCACCTGAGCCAGACCACCAGGACACTGTTGCTTCCAGAGATTCCCAGCAGGGAGAGGCCACCCCGGTGGGTTACCCCGCCCAGGATTACCCCTTACCCCTCATCGTGCCGGACAGCTACCGGTCTGGCAAGAAGCAGGACGAAAACCTGCTCATGTCCTCCTATCCCGCCGGAACCCTTCCTTTCAGCCCACTGGGAAAGGTGATGGTCCCTAATGGTGGGGACCTGACAAAGCTGCCGTTCTACCCTGACCCCTACCAGCTGCTCTACGGGCCCCAACTGCTGGCCTACCCCTATAACCTGGCAGCTCTTCCTGTGGCTCTGAACATGATGGCACCTGGGGGGGACAAGGTAGAGCCGCTGCCTTTCCTCCCTGCCATCTTTAACTACACTGCTGGGCCCTACATGGGCACGGCACCTCACCCGCTGGTGGCCAATCCTGGCCTCTACAGCAACGGCAACAGCAGCGGCAAGAAGCAACGGGACAGCAGCAGCAACAAACCTTAGGACACGGAAGCACTATAAGGAATATATTTCAAAGGGGACAGCCTGGCCTGTTTAGGATGGGAGTGGAAGGGGTGTACTGGGAGTACACTGGCACAGTACCCCTGCCTCTATTTTATCCAGTAGAGATCAGAGCTAGGCACTAAATCAGGAGCAGGTGTGAAGGGGGAGAAGGAGCAAAGAAGAGTGGTTGATATTATGTCACGCTCCTCTATCTTTACTCCTGCTTGCCTTTCCCCAATATCTCCTGTCTTTCTGTAGTGTGTCGTAGTCCTAGAGCTTGATTAATCTTCCTCTCTCATTATATTATCTATAATATAAGAATACAAACTGCTAACAGGGTGTGTGTTGTGTGAAAAATTAGTTCAGTCTGCTTCCCTTTATAGTCGTCGCATAACAAGGATAAACGTTCTTCTGGGAAGGCTTGTGTGGGCAAGGATAAGCAATGAAATAGAAGTCCTTACTCAACACAAGGTGGCGGAGAATTAAGCAACACAAACCTTTATGTGCGCTTGTGTGAGCAAATGAGAACGCAGGTGTATCCTTCCGTCAAAACTGTCCATGAAAGTTACACACGAGCATGCACATGTGCGTGGGAGATTCGTGCATGTGGAGGTGGGCTTATGCAGGTATTAGTGCATATGAGTGAAAGCGTGTGTGTGTTTGGCGTATGTGCATGAATGGCTTTATCATTCCGCGTGGTTCTGAGATGCACACAAAATTCCTACTTTAGTTGGAATAGCTACTGTAGGTCCGTGTGCAGAAGTGCATTTAGAAGCAATTCCTCGTATCCAAATGTGTGAGGAGTGGATGTTATGGTGGGATGCGAGTTTATGACAATGACAGATCATCTGAGGTTCGTAAGTCTCGACTAAACTGGCGACTCAAAAACTAAACTGGTGGCCAGATGACACTGTACGATCTGTATAGCATTCACCATAGTTTATACCTTATGTGCACAAAGTAGAAAAGTAGTGGTCACTTAAAGGGGACACTTGTAGCTGCTTTGGATATGTAGCTGGCCACTGGGTAAGAATTAAAGGCTGGTAGACCATTGCACTTCCTTTATTTTCATCTCATTTCCTTCATGTTAAAAAAAAAAAAATGAACTGAATATAAAACCTGTCAGCCTTCATCTTGTGAGTAGCTTTTTCCTCTTTGTTGGAAGAGGAAACGGTTCCATTTCCTAGGCCAGGAAGAAGAGACTAAGGAAGGAAAATAGAAACATGGATTCAGGGTATTGAGTTATTTCTGGGTTGGAAAAGAAATATAGTATGGGCACAAAACTGTGGGACTCTTAAGTCAGAACCCCCTGCAGAAAAGCCCCCCCCCCCCACTGAGGGGAGATTGGATATGGTCTGAACTATTTCCCTTCCTACCCGGTGTCATTCACTAAGTGGTAGGACAAGGCTGAGCTCAGCAGCCAAAGTGGTGGCCGAAACTCCCCAGTTGCCCTCCTGGGGCTTTTTTTTTTTGTTTGTTTCGTGTAATGTTCTTTCTATGTTTGTTCTGTTAATATATGTCATTGTTTATGTTGTTTAGCCCTCTTACCAGATGAAAGTGGCTTCAGTGAAAAGGGGAGTAAACTTAAAAATATGAATGTAAATTTAGTCATGAGGTTAATGAAGTACAGCTGCATTAATGGTAGAGTTGGTTTCAGTTCCTTTTTTGTTTCTTTTTGACACAAATAACCTGTTAAAGAACCGTATAACGTCTGGTATGCATATATACAGTAGTCCTAGGAACATGTCAGTAAAACTTGGGTTCTCTATCCACAAAGCATGAGCAACACTTGCTTCCTAACCGTTTATATCTTCAGCAAATCTGGCATTGTGCGCAAAGCTTTCATTTCCTTTCATATTTTTCAGGTCTTTTAACCTTCCATATCTCAGTTTATATTTTTTATTCATTATACAAAGATAATTAGGGGAAAACAAAACAAAACAAAAAGTCAGAATCAGCTGCCACATTTATGTCTCACTGTCACTATATATGAACTGTTGAATTCTCCCTCCTCTTTAAGGCACACACATGCACCCCGCCTCCTCCGAACGAAGTCCATGTGAGCGTGCATGTGTGTGCGACGGTGTAAAAACAAAGCGTGACCAACTGCAAGGGCGCACAAGCATCCCCTTGGGTGTGGTTACAAGCCTTTTGCGTGCGTGTGCGTACATGAGAGAGCGACTGCGTGAATACGAAAACCAAAATAAATCTGCCTAAGCAGCATATCCCTCAACAGTATACAGTCCACCTGTTTTGTTTTTTTTTTTACTTTCTTTTTTTTTTTTTTCTTTTTTTTTTTGCCTTTCTGTGGGTTAGTTTCAGTGTAAAAAGCCTTGCTGTCTCCAATACGATATCTCAAGCCATTCCTGTAGATGGACATGTTTGTGTTTTTTGGACCATTTCTTATGCCATCACAGTTATCATACAGACCAAAAGCATGCAAATTGACGTATTGTAGTGACTGGACTGAAATCTGGTGGTAATATTCAACTATTTACTGTATGTTTTAGTTAAAATGAATGTGCCTCTGCTTTGATATTTAATAATTATCTATAGTACAAAGTGGATCTGCCAGATTTCAACTGTTAAGGTGCCTTGTTATGGCATAAGAAATTTGATTCGTACATGAGTGAAACCTGACAATATGATTTTGGAGATAGATTTCATGGCTTTGCTATGAAGCTGTTCATAGATGTAGGGGTGTGGCTAAACTGTTTTGGTATTGTGTACATGTCTAGGGTAAAACTGTGCCATATAGAGCCCAGAAAATATGTTAATGTTATTTTTAAAAGATGTTTTAATGTTGCCTGATGACTTTGTCTTTAGATTTGATACAAAGGCTTGTAGCCACAGCTCCCCCCAAAGTCTGTAGCCTCCTTTTCTGACATTCTACTTGTTCTCTATCTCTCGCTCTTTCTCTCTCTTTCTCTCTCTCTCTCTCTCTCTCTCTCTCCCTCCTCGTTTCTGTCTCCTTTCTCTTTGCTGCAATCAAACAAAATAAAGTATTAACCTGATGACCCAACAAAACACGCCCTGGTCTGGTCTCCAGTCTGATAAACTAGTATCTTTATTAAACATGTCGAGTCTATTCTTAATGTGAACCATGTGCTCAAAGTTGGCCTCATTTCACATCTTTTAATCCACATTCTTCAGTGAAACATGCAATTAACGTTTTGTCAGCAGATGAAAGCAGATTGTTGAGGTTTTTCTGAGCTCTTGGTCCATTGATGCTCTTTATTTCTCTCTGTGAAGGTTTTCCGGTGCCTTCGATATTTCCTTCAGTTTGACCTGCAGGTGGTGCTTACGTTTTCAGCGTCTACAGGTATATAAAATGTCCTCTGAATCGACAGATACACGAACCCGAGGCTGATTAATGTTTGACGAAGGTGTTTTCTAACAGTGTGGACTTTCCCACTACTGACACTCAGTGGCTTAAACAGGAAACAGTTCAATATGTAAAGAAAATCAATATAGACTGAAACTAATGTACTATCGGTAATTATTCATGTTTTTAAAGCCTTCCTCTACAGACAACACAAATATTTTTCAGTTCTGATTGAAGATTTGGAGGGAGGACATTTTGGAATAATGTGTCAGTTTTCCAAAAAATCTGAATTTAAGAGGCTGGATTTAATGTTGACGCCTGTTGTGAAGAGTGTAATGTGAAAACCTGAAGGAATGACTTTTAGGGACTCAGGAAACATCTGATGAGACTTTTATATTTTAGAGACAAAACAATAGAATGTGTCGTAACGTCTTAAAGTTTTAACAATGGTTTAATTATGAGAAATTTGTTGAGGAAAAAACACAAATCTTAAGTTATTATTAGAATCAGTATCATTTTTATTTGCAAAGTACATAAACATAAGGAATTATTTCACAGTAGTAAATAATAAATACAAGATATAAAAAAAAATGTAAGAAAAGAAAAAGGAAAAAACACTACACATATTAACTCAAAGTATGTGAGAGCAGAGTATCAAATTCTGTACAGTTATAGTGCTTTTTTGGTGCGTTAATATTAAACATCACATTAATTTTCCACTTAACCTCTGTCTCTTACTTATTATTTTATGTTTGCAGCTTGACTTCTCTGGGTAGTCCCTGTTATTAAATGATAATACAATACAAGTATCTTTATTATGTCTAATTTGTACAAGTTAAAACATAATTGCATAATCGTAGAACAGGCCAAAATGATATCAAAACAAAGTAAACTTAATTTTTAGGACAAGAATCCATGAAACCATCTGTTCACTGATGTTCACTGATATCCACAACTCAGCTCGGTTTTTGCTGAAAATCTGAACGTTTGCTCCAGAATTGATGAATCAATGCTTCTTTTCTGCAACATTTTTCTTCAAAACTGATTTCATCAACAACAACCACAAACACAAAAGAAAAAGGCATAATTTCTGGGAAAGGAGTTGTAACTTGTTAAACATGTTTTTCATTGGAAGAAGAATCTCTTTTTAAGAAAACGTATCTGTGAGATATTCCAGCTAACACTGAGTTAGATTTAATCAGTAATAAATCAAACCAATACTTTCACTGAAGTTCTCAGTTCACTTTAAGAACATTTAGATAACTGTTGTTGCTGCTTTTTCTTCCATTATTCACTGACTAGATGTTTTTTATGTTTTTGTTTTTTTTTGTCTATATTTACCCCTATTGGAGTCTTTACTTAATATAGGACAATATTTTTTTTGTAGTTATTTATGAATATTTGTCTTGTTTCTACAGTGCATGGACAAGTCTTACAGAACCTGTTTTTTTTTTTTTTTTTGCAGATATAAGTACAGGGACAAGACAAAGAAGTCAAGCTGTAAACAAGGGGTGTCAAACATATGGCCCGCGGGCCAAAACAGGACTGCCAAAGGGTCCAATCCGGCCCTGTGTAGTGTATTTGTCAAATGAAAAAATTACACTGAAGATATTAACTATCAGGGATGTTAAAATCATTTTACTTCAGGTTCTACATACAGACCGATATGATCTAAAGTGGGTCAGATCAGAAAAGGATAACATAATAACCTATACATAATGACAACTAAAAAATGTATCTTTGTTGTAGTGTAAAAAAAAATTAAATTACAAGAAAGTGTTTACATTTACAAACCATTCTTTCACAAAAAATGCAAATAACCTGAACAAATATGAACAACCTGAAATGTCTTAATAGAAGTAAGTGTAATTTTAACAATATTCTGTTACTAAATGTTTTGTGTATACATGTCTACATGTGTAAATAATAAACTGAATAGAATAGAATAGAATAGAATAGACTTTATTTGCCAATTTCACAGATACATAGCAGTATAGGTACTTTGGAATTCTTGTGCGTTTCCCTGAGTCAGAAAAGGAGTTAGAAAAAAGGTAAAGATATGACAAAAAAGACAGATACAAAACATAAACACAGCTAAAAACATAAAAAAAAACAGTTATTGCACATGCAAGCACATACACATTTGTAAAATAGACTATTATAAAAAAAAAAAAAAAAAAAAAAAGTAATATTAAGAGTACTGAGAGGTAACAAGTTATTGCACATTTGAATTAGAACTGAGGTATGTTGTTAAAATTGCACTTTCTTTTTAAAAGAAATTTCAGGTTGTTCATGGTTGTTCTTGTCAATCACATTTTGTTAAAGCATAGTTTGTAGACGTAAAAACAAAATCATGATGTAATTTGCCTTAATTCACTGTAATTATTTTACTATTTGAGACGATATTGGACTGAATGTGGCCCCTGAACTAAAATGAGTTTGACACCGCTGGTTTAGACATAAAATAATAAGTAAGAGACAGAGTTTAAGTGGACACATAATGTGATGCTTTTATTGTATTTGTTAAAAATGATATAAACTTATACGTTCAGTGGGTGACATTTAATGACGTCTAGCACTGAAAAAGTAAAAGTAAAAGTTAAGAGGTGAAACTCCATTTATCACTATGAACATTATCCATCGTCTCCATTATGTTGAAAAGGTGATAAATAGGCAGCAACTTGACACAAAACATTCACCTACAGGGGTCAAAGGTCACGAGTGGTTGCAAGGCACATTTCTGACCATGACTCAAAATGTCATCATAATTCATTTTTGATTCAAGTTCAGGTTTATTTTATTTATTTATTTATTTATTTTCAGTTCTTTTGTCACACAATTCCAGTGCAATAGCAAGATATATGCACTTTCCGTTCTTGATAATATCATTTCTTTGATTCCTCCCCTACTTTCCTTGATGCTGGCTGCAAGAACTATAAATCCCAGACAGTGTTTGTTTTGTCCGTTCCAAGCTTTTTAATTAATATTTACTCTGGTTAGGTGACAGTAAGGCACTTAAACACACGATACCTTCTGCAATAAAACACAAAAAGATATAAATGACTAATTCTAAGGCTCCAAACACAATTTCTTTCTCAGTATCTCACTAAAGTTCAACAATAAATAAGAATATCCAGTATGTTGCTAAGTAAACCTGTTAGTTTTTCTTTCTTTCTTTCTTTTTTTTTTTTTTAAATCAAATTCGTAAATAATCCCAGTAATGACTATTTGTTTCAGTTATAGTACAGTACTCTAGATTTATTGAAAAACTGTGTCCTTTTTTTTTATATTGTCAGTAAAATATGTGGTGTTTACTGAGATCCATAGGAAATTACACTGAACTTTCTGTGATGCAAAATGTAGTTGTTGGTTGTAAAAATTAACTAGTTTGGGATCAGATATATAAGAAAAAGCTGCTAATGATATGAACCGTGAGCAATGGAGTAATTATGTTCATCTCTACAATAAGAACCTCTTAAATCTCACACACTAGACCTTTAAACTCTCACTCCTGAACTGAATAACAGCCTGTTTACTGATCTGGCCCTGTAGGTTTTGCCTGTTTGTGTATTTTCCCAGTATTTCCCAGTTATCAGAGCCTCACTTGAAAAGGTCTGTATCACAGAAAGGCAGCCAGCTGAGGAGAGAAAAAAAAAAGACTTTTGGGACTCAATGCCCATTTCTCTTTTCATGTCTCTCCCCCAGTTTTTCAGTCCACAACACACAGTGAGTCACAGCCTGCGGTGGTGAATCAAGGTTCCTGTGTAACGGGGTAAACACACATCAGCACTCTGGCCAAGGTCACTCAGGCCTGCAACTTTCAGGTCCGTCCATCGATATGAAACACCACAAACAAACACAAATGGACGCTTTATTTAAGACACATTCACTGAAGTGATAATCATTACTAATTCTGCTGCTAAAGTCCCACTGCAGTGAAGCTGCTGTTTGCTCTTTCTGGCTCTGTTTGCCTACTTTGCCTCACTCCTACGCCTACGTATTCGCAAACATCCTGTCCATTTTAGTCTCAGATCCATGGAGCACTCCCTCTCGGTCCCAGGGATCGATAAGTCTGCACTAACCAGGCCACGTTTGCCCTCTGTACCCCCGTGGACGGTGCCAGATGCACTCAGCTTTCTGCTTCAGTTGGAGCTGCAGTCGGGCCTGGGCGGGTGAATCCACGGGAGCAGGATGGCCGGGTTTTGGACGGGATCGGCAGGTGGATTGGTGCTGGCTGTGAGCCTGACTCTGCTGGGCTGTGGAGTCCAGGGACAGGGCAACGGACGGGGTAAGGTACGTGCAAGCAGGACCGTGGAATCTGGAGGAAACGGCGCTTACCCCCTTTACTGCTCAAATTCATCTACAAGTATAGACAAATAATGATTTGTGCTGTTGCTGTGATACATATTCTAAATCAAGTGGAGGTTGTTAATCTGAATATACTCCTGAGACCCAGGAAAGTAAAAGTTTTGGCTTTTTGCTTATTTTGTTAATTGTTGTTTTTTATTTTGTTCATTTTTTGCTTGTTTCATTCATTTTTGTCCTTTAGTTTGTTTCCTCAATGTTTGTTTTGTTGATTTAACGCTCATTTTGTTCCCATTTAATAATTTGTTTAGTTTTAATGCTTATTTTAGTCACTTTTGTTACTTATTTAGTTGATTTAATGTTCATTTTGGTTACTTTTTTATTCTGGTAAGGTACGTGCAAACAGAACCATGGAACCTGGAGGAAACGGCGCTTACCCCCTTTACTGCTGAAGTTCATCTACAATTACAGACAAATAATGATTTGTGCTTTTGCTGTGACACAGATTCTAAATCAAGTGGAGGTTGTTAATCTGAATATACTCCTGAGACCCAAGATAGTAAAAGTTTTGGGTTTTTTACATTAACCCTTTAACCCCTCATGTGTCTGTGGTGAGCGTTCTGAATGTTTGATTTATTTTGAATGTTCCTAAAAATTCAATTGTTTGCTCAATAGGAAAAAATTCAAAACATGCTGATAGAATAGACTTTGTTCTATTTTGTTGATTTAATGCTCATTTTATTTGTTTGCATGTTTATTTCTTGCTTATTTTGTTAATTGTTGTTTTTTTTATTTTGTTCATTTCTTGCTTATTTCATTCATTTTTGTCCTTTAGTTTGTTTCCTCAATGTTTATTTTGTTGATTTAAAGCTAATTTTGTTCCCATTTAATAATTTGTTTAGTTGTTTTAATGCTTATTTTAGTCACTTTTGTTACTTATTTAATTGATTTAATGTTCATTTTGTTTACTTTTTCATTCTGGTAAGGTACTTGCAAACAGAACCGTGGAACCTGGAGGAAACGGCGCTTACCCCCTTTACTGCTGAAATTCATCTACAATTACAGACAAATAATGATTTGTGCTGTTGCTGTGACACAGATTCTAAATTAAGCGGAGGTTGTTCATCTGTATATACTCCTGAGACCCAAGATAGTAAAAGTTTTGGCTTTTTTACATTAACCCTTTAACCCCTGATGTGTCTGTGGTAAGCGTTCTGAATGTTTGATTTATTTTAAATGTTCCTAAAAATTCAACTGTTTGCTCAATAGGAAAAAATTCAAAGCGCGCTGAAAGAATAGACCTTGTTCTTTCCATAGACATCTGAGCATGCTCAGTGCACCCCCCCACCAACTGTGGAAAGGGGGGCAAAACACAGAGCAGTGAGTAAGACCGACTCACTATAAAAATAGACACTTTGGGTTTTTTTTTTGTTTTTTTTTTTTTTTTTACACCAGTTTTCTTGTGGTTTTTTTATTTTACTGTTGTTTGCAGTGTTGTGGTGATTTTCCTTCTTTTTTTTTTATTGTGTCTTTACTGAGTTTTGATCGTTTAACTGCTTTTTGGAGTTCAACCAGGTGCCAAAAAGCAACTGGACTAATTTAAAACAAAAGAGCCCAAAATAAACATTACTTGGCCAAAATTCAAATCCGTGTTGTTGACTGTGTTCCAGTTCACAGTTCATGTTCAACATCCTAAATCTATCTATCTAGAATTTAGTCAAAACCTGTCAAACTTCAATTTTTCGCCTTGCCTTTTTCTGTTATTTCACCCTGTTTTGACCCTAAAACATACAGTAAAGCAAAACCACTGAAGAAAAGGAATTCAAGCATATATTCACAGCAGCTTTTATGAACCTGAAACAGACACAAATTCACAGCTGCACATTTACCTGGAATAATGTCTCAGGGGTTAAAGGGTTAAAAAAAAATTATTTGATTGGAAACAGCATAAAGCAAATTTTTGTTTGTTTATTTGGAATGTCCTTCATAGTTGACAGTGTTTTTTTTTTTTTTCAACTTTATTTTTTTATTGAACAACACCGTCACAGAAAAATACATGTTCCAGTTGCTACATTTGCGTTTGTTTTTTACATTCTGCTAGATCCAACCCAATCCAATTCAACCCAATTTTATTTGTAAAACACTTTAAAACAACCGCAGTGGACCACAGTGCTGTACAGAAGAATAATTAAAACCAAAATAGAAAATAAAATGCAAGAATAGATTAAAAAACATAAAAAGCCATACAATTAAAAACAAAAAAAAGAACAATAAACCACTACCAAATAAAACCAATAGAATAAAAATAGTACCTTCAAACAACTCACATGGTTTCAAAAGCCAAGGAGAAAAGATGGGTTTTAGGAAGGGATTTAAAACCAGACAGAGAGGAGGCCTGTCTGATATGGAGAGACAGATCACTCCATAGTTTAGATCATAAAACAAAGACAATACTGACAATGTAGAAGAAACTATTTTCACAGTTCCTAGCCCACATGTACAGATTGATAGACTTGATGGGTTTTCCACCCACACTTAACCCCATTCCTCACCTACCACCTCCAGCCACGGTGCCTATCGATCCACAAATAGTGTGTTTTGGAGTCTTAATATAAAAGTTTTCTTTTCCATAATGAAAATTATTTTAACTACTGACTGCCATGTATCAGATGTCAGGGGCTCTTTTTTAAGCCAGTTTAGAGTTATTGCTGTCCTAGCTGCTGCATGTACACTGTAAGCCCAGACTTTGTATTCACTAAAATGCTTTAATTACATATACTTAAATGATTTAAGTTTTATTACGTTACTATAAAATGTTAAGTATATTCTACTAATTTGTAGACATAGTTGAAAGTACAAAAAAGTTTAAGTTGAATGGATTTAAATCACTAAGTTTTCGTCATGACCACACCCTTTTATGGCTGCATTGCATTGTGGGTATTGGGCATGTTGTTGAAAATGTGTTATTTTTCTGTGCAGGGGTTCAGCAGGGTTGTGGTGTTAGTGTTAATTTTGACTTAATGTGCGTATGGCAATGTTTATTGGCCTTTTGGTGTTTGTTTTTGTAGAGCTGCACCATGAGTGAGAGCCATAGGCCCAACAATGGCTTTCCGTTCATCAGTGCTTCTCTGCATGTAATGTGAATCCTTATGTCTTATAAATATAAAGTATGTCTTGTACTTTTTCATGGAATGAGCAAATTTCCAGTCTGTCAGTCCGCACTGAAACACAGTAAGTTTAACAATTGCACAAAACAAATTTTATTGTGAAACATTTAAATGTAAATCAACTTGGAATTGAGTACAGTGAATTGATGATATGAAGTCTAATGATTATACAAAGCAATTGACATTGCAACAAATATTAAGTTAAATTAACTTGGCATTTAGTGTGTTGTACTTAAAATAGCAATTCCATTCACATCAAGCATTTAAGTTTAATACGCTCAAGTTTTCATTATTCATTGCTTAAACTTTTTGAGGCAACCGGTTTCCTCAAATTTTTTAAGTAAACTCAACTTATCCAGTCTTACAGCGTAGTATATGCAATAGATAGTCTTTTTCTTGCTCATCTTTGTTTCAGGGATGGCCCCAAGGATGGCCAGCAATGGGTTCCTAGGCAGCTGAGAAACAAATGTTTTGTCCAAATGATCAAATATCTCCCTCTAAAAATTGTCTAAAAAGGGACACTTCCAAAATAAATGTATTTGGTTTGCAGATTCATCCTCACACTTCCTCCAGCTTGCACCTGTTTGACTGGGATCTATTTTGGGAAGGTTTAGTGGAGTTCTAAAGAATCTACAAACTATTTTCCACTGGAACTCTCTCCATAGTTTTGCACAAGTGACTTTAGGTGCTTCTGAAGAAATACTGTCCCAGACCTCCATGTTAATCTGTAGTTCAAGTTCTGCCTCCCATTTTTGTTTCATATGCAGAGTGTTTTCTTGTTTCTTGTTTTTATCTACTGCCATTTTATGTCCCTATGTATTTTATATATGTATGTGTGTAATTACCTCCTTGGCGGAGGTTATGTTTTTGCCAGCGTTGGTTTGTCTGTCTGTCCGTGTGCAAGATAACTCAAAAAGTTATGGACGGATTTGGATGAAAATTTCAGGAAATGTTGATACTGGCACAAGGAACAAATGATTAAATTTTGGTGGTGATGGGGGTGGGGGGGTGGGGGTGGGGTGTACTGATCTGCCTTGGCAGAGGTCTGTGCTCTCCGAGTGCTTTTCTAATTCTTCTTCTTCTTCTTCTTCTTCTTCTTCTTCTTCTTCTTCTTCTTCTTCTTATTATTATTATTATTATTATTATTATTATTATTATTATTATTATTATTATTATTATTATTATTATTATTATTTCATACTACACAGCCCACTACATACACTAGATATTGGTCTCCTAGTATGCTCTCTTTTTTGGATCCTTGTCAAGTATTGCTCAATAGGTGAATCAGATTTTTTAATGATAGTCCGATCTGGGTATTTAAACATATAGCTCCTTATCTGAAGATACCTATAAAAGTCCAATTTTGGCAAACTGAATTCCTCAACTAACTGCTGAAATGTTTTGAATTCTTGTTTTTTAAGTAAAGCTGTGAAACTTTATTTTTTCATTTCACAGTTAAATAACTTAAATAACATACTCTAAGTATTTAAAACACACATTTACAATCTCTTAACATATTAAATTGCAAAATAAATCTTATTTTTTTCTAGCAAGGAACATATAAATAAAATAGTCACATTTTAGTACATTTAATTAATCGTATCTGATATAAAACAAGTCAAAATGGTTTAATATCAGGACTTTACAAGAACTGCAGATGTTCACTTTGTCATTTTTAACGTCTGATGCTTCTATTATGTTAAGTCAATACAGATGGATCGTCTGTCTTGTCAATGAAATGTTATTGATTTTGCACTTTATTTTCACTTAAAAATGTAAGCCAAGCGCGTGTCTTGTGTGGTAATGAGGCTTTATGTTAAATCAATAGGTTCCTCACTCAGCTCCACACAGTGCCAGTTTCTTAATCAATCGAGATGTATGAGAAGGGAATACAGAAGCAAAAGAGTTTATTTACATTTGTCTGACATAATGAACCCTCTGTGCTCCAGAAGGAAGTATCTGGATCGGCAACGGTCAACCTGGGCCAAGTCCAGGAAGCCTGGAGACCCCTGATGCAGACCATGGTGAACCTAACCCAGATCAGCAGGTACAAAACATACATCCAACACCTACAAATCTGCACTAAAATGCATGTCAGTACACCAAGACAATATTGGAAAAAATTTGACTTCCTTCAGTTTTGTCCATTATTTTGGTCACTCAGTCTTCATATTGTTGATTTAATGCTCGTTGTTCGTTTACTTGTTTACTCTGTTGATTTATTGCTCATTTTGGTCACTCTTTTGTTTTTATTTATTTTATTGATTTAATGTTCATTTTATTTGTTTGCATGTTCATTTCTTGCTTATTTTGTTCATTGTTGTTTTTTTTATTTTGTTCATTTCTTGCTTATTTAATTCATTTTTGTCCTTTAGTTTGTTCACTCAATGTTTATTTTGTTGATTTAATGCTCATTTTGTTCCTGTTTACTAATTTGTTTTGTTGTTTTATTGCTTACTTTAGTCACTTTTGTTGCTTATTTTGTTGATTTAATGTTCATTTTGTTTACTTTTGTTCTGATTTTTGCTTATTCTGTCCACTTTTTTGTTTTTGTTCATTTTCTTGATGTAATGCTCATTTTATTTGTTTACGTGTTTATGTTGTTAATTTCTTGCTTATTTTGTTCATTCTCGGTTTTTATTTTGTTCATTTCTAGCTTATTTCATTCATTTTTGTCCTTTAGTTTGTTTACTCAGTGTTTATTTTGTTGATTTAATGCTCATTTTGTTCCCATTTAATAATTTTTTTAGTTGTTTAAATGCTTTTTTTAATCACTTTTGTTGTTTATTTAGTTGATTTAATGTTCATTTTGTTTACTTTTTTAATCTGATTTTTGCTTATTCTGTCCACTTTTTTGTTTTTGCTTCTTTTCTTGATGTAATGCTCGTTTTATTTGTTTAGGTGTTTATTTTGTTAATTTCTTGCTTATTTTGTTCATTCTCAGTTTTTATTTTGTTCATTTCTTGCTTATTTCATTCATTTTTATCCTTTAGTTTGTTTACTCAGTGTTTATTTTGTTGATTTAATGCTCATTTTTGTTCCTGTTTACTAATTTGGTGTTTTTTTTTTGTTTGTTTTATTGTTTATTTTAGTCACTTTTGTTGCTTATTTTGTTAATTTAATATTCATGTTGTTTACTTTTTTATTCTGGTTTATTGCTTATTTTTTTCCTTTTTTTGCTTATTTTGTTGATGTAATGCTTCTTTTATTTGTTTACATGTTTATTTTGTCGATTTCTTGCTTATTTTGTTCATTGTCGTTTTTTATTTTGTTCATTTCTTGCCTGTTTCATGCATTTTTGTCTTTCAGTTTGTTTACTCAATGGTTATTTTGTTGATTTGATGCTTGTTTTGTTTGTTTACATGTTTATTTAATTGATTTCTTGCTTATTTTGTTCATTCTTGTTCTTTATTTTGTTCATTTCTTGCTTGTTTTGTTCGGTTTTGTCCTTTGGTTTGTTTACTCAGTGGTTATTTTGTTGATTTAATACTCATTTTGTTCCATATCATCCATCCATCCATCCATCCATCCATCCATCCATTCGTGTCTTTCTCCTTCTGTTCTGTCTGTCCAGTATCAAGTCGACCTTCCAGTTCCGTACGTTTGACCCTGAAGGTGTCATTTTCTACGGTGACACCAAAAATGGCCTGGACTGGTTCATCCTGGGTCTGAAGGGCGGTTTCCCGTTGATGCAGATCAGTAAAGTGGACATGTTGGTCAGCGTGGCCGGTGGACCCAGATTGAATGATGGGAAATGGCACACGGTGGGTTTACACTGGGCTTCAGTTTTACTTTCACTCTCTTCTCTGAAATTATTATAATGCGGAAGATACTGTCTTCTTGTGGGTTTTTTTTTTGTGATTTGTAACATTTTATTTCAGGATTTTAGACTAAATATTGGGATAAATGTCTCATAAAAGTGGCATCTGATAAACAAATATGAACTACACATCATATAATATTTTTTAAGCTTAATATATGACTTTATTTAATATGTGTAATATTTAATATTCTCTCTATCTAGATATTTATATATAATAATAGACACTCCTACTTTTATTTGAGCCTGAAGATACAGTCATTTTACTAAGATAATAACGCTGGCATAATGTTAACTTGAGTAAAAACAACTCACGTAGAAGCAGAAGCATTGATTCACCTGCTTTAATACAATAGAAGTGGAAAAGGTACTGAAAGTAAAAGTGGGCCTGAAAAAAATAGAACCTGAACATCTAGACAACTTTTCTGTATCGTTACATCTTCATTTTATGTCTGTTTTGTCCCATTTTCGTCTTATGTGGTTTTACATTTTGTTAAACTTTATAAATCATTTAAGTAACTTGTGTGTTAGAACGTCTCCAGTTTGTTCTTTTTTATGTTTTGTTTTTTTTTTCTTTTTTTAGACCATTCCTTTTTTGTCTTTTTTAATTATTTTCATTGTGTTCCACGTTTTACTTTTTTTTTTTTTTTTTTTTTTTTTTCATGTTTTGGCTGAATTTTTGCTTTTTTTGTTTTTTTACCCTCATTATCATTTTGGTTTGTGCTGTTTCTGTTCTTCATCTTATGTTTTTTTCGCCACATAATTTTTGTCTTAATATAATTTTTTCTTTTCTTTTTCATATTTCTTTCTTCATATAATCTTTGGCTTGGGATTTTTATGTCTTGTTACATTTGGGGTTTTTTTGTGTCATTTTCATCTTTTTCATCATATCTTGTTTATCTGTATTGATGGATTTTCCAAGGCACCATCTTTTCTATATATTTTTGGTCCATCCATTTAGCTTAAAAACTGGTTGTAATGCTTTTGTTTTTACAAAATTAAAAGAGCAATTCCCTTTAAATATATTAAAACTTAAGTCATAAACTTTTTTTTGTAAATTTAAGTGGTAGAAATTGGAGATATTTGTGAAAAAATATGGGGAGAAAGTACAGTAACAAAGTATTTATGCATGTTTCTTATGTATATTTATCCTCGGTTGAATAATCTGATCATAACCTTATAAATGAAACCATAAACATCAATTATATCATTACTTTGGGACATTTTATTCTTTTAATATGAACTAATTTATATGTCTCCTACTTCTTCCTCTTCCTCTTCTTCTTCTTCTCTTGTATTTCAAGTTGGAAGTCAGTAACCATGGTCAGTTTGTGATTTTGGACGTGGACGGCTCTCAGGGTCTTGTGGTGGGTCTTCGGTCCAAACAGACTGACGAGGACCTGATGGGTGAACTCAGACTGGCACTCGGTGGAATCCTGATCAACACAGACAAGATGATCGTCCAGGTAAAAAAACATTAATGCACCAGAATCACCTTCAGGGTCTTGTAAACACCCATGTCCCTCTGTTCATCTGTCTTCACTAATACTCACAGATGGATTCATTCATTTTTAAGAAACATAGTTTTCATTTTACTGAAGTGAATATCTGTATGAAGCCTAAATAAGGAGTTAAAAGAACACAATTTGATCATCTACTGTTTTGGGAAGTTATGCTGTTAATACACATGTACTTTCTGTTCTTCCTCCAAAAATAAAATTCTCTTTATATTTCAGTGACAGGACCTTTATTGTGAAACAGGAAGAACCTGTGATTGTGTTGTGGAAAATCTCATTGTGCAGTTACACCAATCCTTTTGAAATCATGATATTTTAAACATTTATTTGCTTCATATCTCAGTCTTTTTAGCTGCAAATACAGAAATGAATCTACTTTATTAATCCATATGTCCATCTGGTCAGCAAAATAAAAGAAATTAGATGTTTGTGGCACAAATACATCCCTGAGTGTGTTAAATGAAAAGGAAGTGAACAAAAAAAGCACCAATGAATAAGTTTAATGGGATTTACATATTTAATGTGCAAACACAGTGATACAGTAGGGGTGGTTGTTATTAACTCATAAGGCCTTCAACCCAAATCCTCTACTGATCTAAAATGTTTAATACCTGTTGATCCACTGACCTTTAATGGTCATCAGATATGACCCGTTTGGACGTGTAGAGGCTCCGCAGGGAGCATGAAGACACTGTCATCTTCTGCAACATTGATTCACCAGTAAAACCCATGAAGTATGATCAATGACAGTGGATGGAGACATTTGGGTTTATGATATATTTTACTGACGATATTCTACTTTACTATGATTTTATCAAGATCTACAGACCTCTCTGTCTCTCTGTTGTTCTGAAATTGAAAGAAAATTGAACTCTTTAACTACATTTATGATGAAATGAACGCAGATTGATATCGTATTCATGGTAAAGTCATAGAAAAGCGCAGGGCTGGCAGCGGTATCATACTGTCCATCAGTCTGTGGTGAGGACGCCAGTGTTTTTCCAGTGTGCAGGGTTTGCATCCTCTTTATTCGTCTGATAATCTTCCAGCTATCATTCTGAAAGATGAAAACTGACTATTTCCTGGTGTTGGCTCATCTCCTCTTACGCCAGCGTTGTGTGTTTTTGTATTTTTTGCTACAGTTCAGGCCACAGATGGACGGTTGTGTGCGAGAAGGCAGCTGGTTGAACCTCACCATCCCCTGGGAGACCGAGGCGGACCAGATTTGGCCCTGCTATGAAAACATCAAACCTGGCAGCTTCTTCCCTGGCACCGGGTTCGCTATTTTTAACGCCTCAGGTGGGAACATAGCGCTCGGTTATGCAAGAGATATGCAAGTCCTAACACCCCCTCCCCAGCTTTACAACTGGGGGAGATCAGGCAATTTGCATTTGATGTGATATTTCTGGTACCAATAAATGTTTGACTGTGTGTACTTTTAAGTAGACCGTAAACAATAAACTGTAGCACAGGGAAGTTAAACACATATTAGTTCAGGGGTCACATACAGTTTAGTATGATCTCAATGAGCTGGACCAGTAAAATAATAACATAGTAAGAAATACTGTCAAATGCAAACTTTTCTCTGTGTTTTAAAGTGAAAAAATTTAAATTACATTATGGAAATCTTCACATTTACAAACCAGCCTTTAAAAATAGTAACATGAACAACCATGAATAACCTGAGATTTTGTAAGAAATATAAGTTAAATTTTAATGACATTATGTCTCAGCTTATTATTAATGCAACTTTCAGTGTGTAGTGGATTTACAAAGGCACAAATTATCTAGTAAAAGGCAGAATATTGTCAAAATGTTCATATTTGTTCAGGTTATTCACATTTTTTCCGAAAGAATACCATACCATACCACCTTTAATTATAACGCACTTTAAAAACTTTACAGTCGGCCAAAGTGCCATACACGAATAATAAAACAAGGGGGAAAAATAAGTAAAACAGTGATAACATGAGATGCAAAGTGGGCTAAATACAACAAAATACACCAATCATAAAAACAAAGACAAATTCAAATCGGGTAAAAACAACACAGGAAATCTAAAAAGAAAACATCCCACTCATTGATTAAAAACCAACGAGAAAAAGTGTGTTTTTAGACGTGATTTAAATACAGTACAGGCAGAGACTGAGCCTGTCTAACTTCTAAATGATAGTTTGTAAATGTAAACTTTTTCCATGTAATTTAATTTTTTTACACTAAAACAAAGTGGATGGGGGTGGAACCTTTCTGTGTGGAGTTTGCATGTGTTCCCTGTGTCTGCGTTCTCTCTCTGGGTACTCCGGCTTCCTCCCACCATCCAAAGACATGCACTGATGGGTTAATCTAAACTGCCCATAGGTGTGAATGTGAGAGTGATTGTTTGTCTCTATATGTCAGCCCTGTGATGAACTGGCGACTTGTCAAGGGTGTGGGTTCTTCACCCATAAGTAGCTGGGATAGTCTCCAGCAACCCCCGTGACCCTAGTGAGGATAAAGCGGGTTCAGAAAATGAATGAATGAATAAACTTTGGAGTTGTCATTATTTAGGTTATTATGATGAATGTATTTTACTGATCTGACCCACTTTAGATCATATTGGTCTGTATGTGGATTTTAACGTCCTCTATCGTTAATATCTTCAGTGTAATTTTTGCATTTCTCAAATTCATCCCATGGGCCTGATTGGAATATGCTGTGTTCTTTCAGTTTTCCCTACAGATACAGACCAGGGGATCCAGATCGAATTTTGGGGAGATTTCAGTCAGATGGATGGGACCATCTGCAGCATCAAACCCGATGGACAAGATGTGATGTTTGCTTTAGTGGCAAATAATAACACAAAGGTACAATATGCATTTAAGTCACATGAGTTACAATGACTCAGAAAATGACTTTCTATATTTATATACAATTTCACATTTCATCCCACAAGCTAGATTGGAACATTTGGTGAGCTGGTTTTGGCCCACGGGCCTTATGTTTGACACCCCTGCAGTCAAT
This sequence comes from Sphaeramia orbicularis, assembly GCF_902148855.1. Taxonomy (NCBI): domain Eukaryota; kingdom Metazoa; phylum Chordata; class Actinopteri; order Kurtiformes; family Apogonidae; genus Sphaeramia; species Sphaeramia orbicularis. The sequence goes on from NC_043974.1 coordinate 33,301,975, forward strand.
GCTAATTTTATACCAGTTGCATACAAAGAGTATACAGAGCAAAAATGATTTCACAGAAATTTTACTAACAATCAATAACCAAAAAAATAATAAACTGAAGCCAAAGTGTTGTTTCTGCTTATCCTATTGACTCTGTAATATGTAGTTACTGACAATAGAAGAGGATTTAGCTTAATAAAGAACGTGTTCAAAACACAGCATGAAATAAGAGTGTTATTTTCTCTGTACTTTAATTCTAACAGTTTCAAGTTCTTCTGTTAATTATTCCAGGCAGAGTATTAAAAAAAGTCTGTGAACCTCCATTTGCATATGTACAGTGGTGGCCAAAATTATTAGAACACTTTACATATTTAAGAGGTTTCCTCTGTGATGTTTTTTTTTTTGTAATTGTCCTTTAAAATACCCTTAACCCATAAAGACCCAGTGATACTTTTATGTCAGTTCCCAAATGAAATTTTCTCTATATTTAACCTTTCTTAAGTGATTTATCACCATTTATTATAATATTATCCTCTGTCTTTAGCATTTTATCACTATAAATCAGGTATTTTCCTATATTTAATTTACTGATCATAAAAATGTTCATAAAAACTCAGATTATAGTTGATGGTTATTATACCCAAAACAGAAAACTGCAGAAAAAGTGACCTTTTCCGTAGAATCTATAATTACCGGTGTTTCCACTTTAGTACAGAACTTCTGAACTTCCAAATGGGTCATATCTGATGACCATGAAAAGATGACACACTGTATTTTACACCAATTATTTACATGTAGTGACACAATTAGTGAATCAAAAGGTATTAAACAGTTTATATTACTAGATAGTTTTGGTCGGTGATGGATATTTGGGTCTTTATGGGTTAAAACAAATGCAGTGTCTACAAAGTTATCATTATGCTTCATAAACCATAGAATAAGGAGAATTAGTTCATTTTTCTACAAAAATCAAACTATCCTGCTCATTAAGGAAATATTAAAGGTAAAAGTGGATAAAAACACACTTCATCAGACCAAATTTCTGCATGTTTCATCAACATTATGAAATGAAATTATGTTGTGAGGCAAAAATAGGCCAACATTTCCAGATCTGTCAGGTGTTCTAATAATCATAGCCACCATTGTTTGTGCAAAGGTAGAAAGGAAGCAATAAATGAATAAATAAATACCAACTAATGTGAGAGTCTGCAGACTGTGCAGATGAAATACACCCGAAGGGCATTTTAATATTATTACATTCCATGTTAACTTGAATTTTCCGTCATCTCTGAACTGTTTCTCATTTGGTCGTTGTAATTTTCCCCCTCGTTCCCTCATAAATTCTTGTCTCCTGATGAATTTGCAGGAGGTCACACTCACCTTCGGTCCTGATAAACTCATTATGACAGAGTCTTTCAGTCGACTGATGGTGACCTTCCAGACAGATGCTCTGACGGTGCTTCACGACGGATCGGAGGCTGCTCGGATCGCCATCAGTCCAATGAGCAGCCCTGGTTACTGGTCCATGTGGAGGGAGGGAACCCTGGCCATCGGAGGGCTGCTAGGTGACCAAAGGCAGAAACAAAACACCAGCGTCTGTTAGAAACCCCTCTGACTGGACATAGGCCTCATGTGTTCTCCTCTTCCTCTTGTTTGTAGGTGAGGATGACGTTGGATCCCAGTTCTTGTCAGGCTGTCTAGAGAAGATCCAGATCCAGGGGAAAGACTTGGACCTGGATTTATCCACCAAACACATGTTGATGTCATCTCACAGCTGCCCTGTGTAGCAGACGATTGTATAGATTTGGACTGTCTGCTGTGGAAACATTATTTTGCCTCTGGATAAAAATAACACAGATAATGGAATGTTTATAAAGTGCAATAATTGTTTTAATAACAATCTGATGACCAATAAAGTTTATCATCAGGTACTAATCTTCAGCCTGTTATCTTCAGCCGTATTTCAACAAAACAAGCTGTTAATCTAAGAAATATCACTAAGTATTTGACATTATGTGCTGTTTTGAGTTTGAGTCCAGTGTTACAGGAAAACTAAAGGCGAGTGGACGTTTGAGGCGACTGTGGTGAGGAAACAGTGAACAACATGGATTTTGCCCCATCTAGTGGATAGTTTAAAGATGAAGCTGAACACCTACAGTATCCTGAATGAAAATACTGATTATTTATTGAAGTACAGAAAATAGACTGATTCATTTAACATTTTAAGTCCATAATGACACAATGGCACAGTTTTAATATTTTAAATATTGAAATGCTTCCTGAATAATGAAGCCTAATATTTATATTTAGGATTGAGCTTTTTACTCCGCCCCCCGAAGGGGAGGCAAGGGGTGTTGTTTTTGGTTCGGTTTGTTTCTTTGTTGCTTGCCTGGAGGACAAGCATATTGGTCAGTTTGTCTGTCTGTCTGTCTGTAAGCTGTATTGTGGTCACATTTCAAGCATTATTGATATCAAACCATGACCAAATTATTTGCCATGGTCTCTAGTCGACTTAATCAGTTTTTGACAATAGTAGGCCAAAGTACAGCTGAGATTTAGGCCAAAGTTGGGATCAAGCGCCTAATTTGCATATTCAGAAAACGGCTTCTATCTTGAAAACTAAGATGGATATCGACTAACTTTGTATAATCGACTTATAGGAAGTCAGATATGACCTTTCATTTGGTACCAATATTGTTGACCTTGGATGACCTAGAAAGGTCAAATGCAAGGGTATGATTTTCATGATACTCAGTTTTTGCCCATAAATCTCCCAGTTTTGCAGACAGAGAAAAGTGACTAGTACCATGTTATAAAGCGTGAAAAAGTAGGACATAATGTATTTTTTTGTTTTTCCATACCATTTCCTGTTTCAGAGTTGTCGCAGACACAATCGCTATTTCCGGCACTTTTTCTGTATGTAAAATAATGTAAAAATGTAAAAATAATGATGAACAAAAACAAGAAATGTATTGGTTTATAATAGGCTCAAAATGAAACGTGAGTGTTTTACTTTCTGTATGTAAAGTTGGATTAGCTGCAACAGTTACAGCCTCAATATGTACAACATTAATTTACTATATTGTCTGTTAAAAGTAGGCTTGAGTCCCATGCTTTGTTTAAATTCCTACAATTTCACCAAGGGACAATAGTCCATATACATAAATGGAAAGAACCTGAGCAAGGAAGGTGATGTAAATAAAGTAAAAAAATAAATTATAATATACAAAAAAAAAAAAAAAAATCAATACAATTCCGGAAATACAAAATACATTTTAAAAATGTCACAGTTTCACTCATTTTCTTCACTGGTATCCATATACCGCATTGGAAATAATTACTGTTCCTTTGTTAGAAAGTGAAAAGTCAATGTTTGTCTTTGATGTAAAATATGAGACAACAGTCAAGCAAAAGACACGTAAGATGTTTGCTTTAGGAATCTTACCCAAAAAAAACAAACAAACTGTATTTTAATTACAACAAAAATCAAAGAACACCTGATGAAAAGCAATCTAAAAACAAATAATATTCCAAGAACAAGTGGTCTACTAATATTTTCAAAAGTTTAACCAATAACAAAAATTAAGATATTTCCAGTTAGTATATGTTAATAACAATATACAGTGTATACAGTATACACATACAGTTAATATTTATTTATTTATGGATGTACAGAACTGTCTTGTGCTCTGTTTTTGTGTCTTCTGCAATTTGTCATCTTTATTTTTCTGTTGTGAACACTGCACTTTCCTTACGGTGGGATCAATTAAGTTATATCTTTATATTTCATATCTTTGGGAGTTATGTGTATGTATGAATATGTTTGCTCATAATAAATTATATGTATACTTGTATTTATGAAAATGTAACCTTTAAAACGGTCTATTATTGAAACAAGAGAGATATTAACTATTCAAAATATATATTTATTTACATCTATTTTTCTGTTTTTGGGTTTTTTTTTTTTTGGGGGGGGGGGGGTTGTGTGTGTGTGTTTTTTAGTCTTTCCAAATATTTCTGTTTTCTATTTTTTATTCAGTGTTGTGTCTGTAGGTGTGGTTCCATCGTATCGATGCAGAATTTGCCGGTTTCCATAACGTCACTGTCGCAAAGCTCGACTGTCGTGAAACCTGGCCGCCCACTGAAGATGGCGGCGGAGCTGCATCCGCGGAGCGGAAAGCTGATCGGCCTGTCCAACTCGAACCGAACCGCCCGGCGCAACCAGCCAGTCCAGGAGTTCAACCATGGCCTGGTGCTTAGCAAGGAGCCGCTGAGGGACCGGGATGTCTTCACTGTCCGCATCGACAAGAAGGTAAACAACGGCAGCCGGGCCCGCCGCTGCCGCCGCTCGGAGCGGGATGAGGGCAGCGGGAATGCGGGCGCAGCGGCGGTGGGCCGGGCAGGGGGTCTCCGCTCCGTCCGCAGTCAGGGGCTTGTAGCTCCGGGACGGCTCGTGTGTGTTGACAGCGGGTACGGTGTCTGCTGGTCCGGGGAGGTCTGAGAGCGCTGTCAGATGTGTAATGTCACCGTGAACACGAGGGTTTGTTGGACACTGTTGGGTGCAGAAACCGTAAATTGGACACTTAGCTCAACCTGCCCCGGTGCCTCCGTTAGCCGCTACCGGGGCTAACCAGCCGGGCTAGCAGTTCTGGAAGGTGCTGTGTGTGCCTCTGTCGTGTGTTGACCAGAACTGTGTGTTTTTATAGTGTGACAGGAGCTCCGTGAGGCTGGTGGAAGTGTCACAGTGAGTCTTTTGTGTTTCCTTTCTGCTGATGTGTTAATAACACTGCAGTGGCCACACACCAGACAAACACAATACACTGAACTGGGGCGCAGGATGTATTCAAACATATCTGTCGGTCTGGTTGTCTTTTTAAACATCACCACATAGCAGACCTTAGAACAGTCCTATTAGTGTTTGTAATGTGTTAGAAGTTCAACCAGTGACTTATCTCTTCCTATTATCTGTAAACAAGTGGCTTTTGTTGCACTGTGGACTCACTTCACTAGAGGCATTTTAGAAGGAACATGCTTTGGTCTTAGAAGTATTCAGTTCATGTCCTTCTCCAATGCAACTTAACTGTTTGAGTCTATTTATTTTTAGTGTGAGGTGTATTAAATATAACCAAATAACTGCCTAGAATATGCACTTTTTGCCTCATGTTAACAAGCAAGTCCATTAGTGACTGTTGTTTTTCTGGGCTGAATGGCTACACCTCCTCCATATCATATCAGTGCATATGCACAGTGTGATCAGAATCAGACATCCTGCTGACATGTTTTCTCTGCAGTCTGTCACTGACTTTGGGTCCTGTCCTGGTGCCAGTTCCATCACACACCCTCTAAAGGGCCACATGTCAAGTCAAGATAGACACCTGGATTATTTAGAAACTGGAAATGCATGTGTGTACCAGGAAAGCTGGTTTAATAGCACTGTGCCGCTGTATGTTGAAAGCGATTATCCTTATGGGTCTCTCATAAACAGCCTCATCCTCTGTCATGACATGCATTGTCTGTCTGAAAATCAATACCATTCCATCGCAGAGTGCCCAGTTTGGCATGGTTGCCCATCCTGTGTCCTCACATCCACTGAGCTGCAAAGGAGGCCTGGAAATTAAGCCAGTTTATGCAGAGAGCTTCCTGATCTTAAGGGTTATATGCAGGAAATTAATCATTTGCAACTAGTTATAGTTTCAAAGATGATCTGGTGTAGGACTGTGTGATATGAGGATGATGATAGTATGTTCCATGGTTTATTTTGTCATGTCACAAATTTTTCTTTGCTACAACACTTTTGGAGGATGTGACACATTGTAATTTCATTTGCCATTTTGTATAGTAGTTCACCAGTCCTGTGTTTATTACAGTGGCTGCAATTAACAATTATTTGCATTGTTGATTAATCTGTTGACTAATCTTGTCTTGTTGGTTAATGGAGTCATTGTTTCGTTGGTGAAATATAAGAAAATGCTGAAAAAGTATTTTCCAAAGGCTAAGACAAATGTCTCGTTTGAGCACATCCCAAAGATATTCCTGTCACAGAAGAGAAAAGAAATCAGAAAATATTCACATTTAAATGCATCATATTATATGTCATTAGTAACTATTTGCAATATGGGGAAGTTTTGAACCAGAACACATCACCAGCAAAAAAACACACCAAACAGCAAAGTTGCATCACCATCTTAAGAGTATATCCACAAAGTATTTATGGCCAGATTTTAATTCTTTCTGTAGATGCACACTATATCGGGTCCAAATATCGGTTAGATGCTGGTTAATTGATATTATCAGCCGTGTAAAAAAACACACAAACAAAAAAAAAAAATACAAAAAAATTGTGGTTGAGCCTTAACTGTTACAGTTTTCTAAACATCCTTCTTCTTTCAGTGGCATCAAAATAAGGATTAATGTCATCATTCATTCTTTCATTTAACTTTCATTCAATCTCAGACTATATTGAAACTAAGACAGGAAAAAATAAAAACAACGGAAAACAGTGGGGGTAAGAAGAATACATTCAGAAATATTACTAATTTCACTAAAAACAATAGAATTAATGATAATAATGAAAATAATACACTATCATTGAGAATGTAATTGGGCCTCGGCACAAAGGTAGTAGCCTATACTGTGTTTCTTCGCTGTCTGCTGTTTTATCAGCATCAGCTCAAAGCGTATAACAATCATCTTCTTCTACTGTCTCTGTAACGGCAGTTCAGAAGCTGCACAGACAACAACAAAAAGTCAGTGTTAAACCATTTAGCAGAAATTAAATCAACCAAACATTATGCCTAAATAGACTTAAATAGACTAAAAGTACCGTCATACATAAATATTACTCACACTCATGCTTCTAACATAATTTTTATCAGAACACATTTACTCCGCTGTTGTTGAAAAGTGTTTTTTCTTTACCCTTTTGTGTCAGTTCCCTTTTTTTTATATATATGTATTTTTAAGTTACAGGGCTGTGTTGTGATGGAAAAACTGACACTGCAATACATATTTTTTCATTGCAATATTAAAAAATACAGGAAGTTTCATCAGAGGACAGGAAAGAAATGAATTGTTGTATAATCATTAGGATGAGTTGCATGTGCATAAGTGAACCTGCATAGAAAATCTAAAATAATGTCAGTAACATATTAAAAATGAATTGACCTTCCTTAAGAGATTTTGGTCATATCAAACAGCATTATTCACCATTATCTGTTTGATATTATCTGCTGAAGTTACGTTTGTTCTAATTCTAGCTAACATATGACAACCATGAGTTAGTTATTACATTTACTGGCCATGGAATTAGATGTTGTCAGCTGTTTTTATGGTACCTGGGTGGTGTTTTTTTTTTTAATTGTCACTTGAGAAATCAGAATCAGTTTATTTGGCATTTGCAGAAAAGCAGAAAAATGTCACCATTTTAGCTGCCTGCTTATGCAAACCCTCCAATACACAGCTTCTGGAAAAAAAAAAAAAACAGGTGAAATAGAGCAGGTGAGATTGTTAATTTAGTTGCTCCATTATGGAAATGTGCAATAAAAATATGCAATTCTCTGCAAATAAGATGATGTCTGCAGGATTTGGTGCAAAGGCTCCATTATGGCTTGATTTGTTCAGTTATTGATGAAAATGCACGACACTACGTAGAGACTTTCATTTTGCATCTTTTATACATCACTGATTCCTGGTTTCTGCAAATTTAGAGTGACATTTTGGGATGGTAGTTCGATTAGCTGTGCAGCTCCAGTTATTATCAGGATATGAAGTGATTTCCACCACAGTGTGAGGCTTCTCAGGGTGTATGCGGATCCTTAAAATGTCATTAAGGCTTAAATTATCCTTCAAATTGATCATTAATCCTTAAATCTGACACTCATAGGTCTTAAAAATCCCCCAGACACAATAAATAATATTTATGTATTTCTGTATTTGTAAAATTTGTACAGAATTAACCACATATGTAATTAGTCATCATTTTATTGTAACTGAGATGGGAATAAGCGGAGCCTCCAACAATCATATATTTTAGAGTATTTCAGTGTATTTTAGCCTATTTTTTTGTATATATTTAGTGTATTTTTGTATACTTTGGTGCATTTTTTGTGGTTTTTAGTGTAACTATACTATATATGAGAGTCTAGCGCAATATGGGTATGTGCAGTATGTGTGGGTTATGTGATTCCATCTTTGTCTGGTCTGATGCTTCTGTGTTAATTGGCTGCTTCATCTGTGCAGCTCTTGGAGTCAAAGAAAAATTTTCCTAAGAGGGACAATAAAGTGTATCGTATCATATTGTATCATAACTTACTGAAGTGTATTTTTTAATGCATGATGGTACCTCCCACAGTCAGTCATGGGTGGAGTGGTTTAGGTTTGAGCTTTAGCAGCTTGGACGTCAGTAACACAAACATTAGTCATGGACAAATGGAAATGGAATGGTAGTTGGATTGAAACCTGATTAAGACTGGTTCAACACAATAACTATGAGGCCTGTTGGACTGATACTTATGTGAATGGAAGGACTGAAATTTACCAAAAACGACGAGGAAAATGTCTTAAAATGTCAGAAATTTGGCTTCATGGAACCTGCACATGTATTTACTGTATTTTGGTGCATTGTAGTGTATCTTTTGTCTATTTTAGCACATTTTTGTGTATTGTAGCATGTTTTAGTGTATTTTTTGTGTATTTCAGTGTATTGTAAGATATTTTATCGTATTTTAGCTGGATTGAAACAAGGTTAAGACTGGTTCAACACAATAACTGTTGGACTGTTTTGAAAAAACATGAAAGGAAAGGATAATCTGTAAATATATACATATTCATATAATTTAACTTTTTTTTTTTTTTTACACTAAAACAAGGAAAAAATGTGGAATTGTTATTATTTATAGGTTATTATGTTATTATTTTAGAGCTGTGGTCCACTTTAGATCATATGGGTCTGTTTATGGAACCTGAACTAAAATGGTTTTAACACCACTGATTATTAATATCTTCAGTGTAAGTTTTTTATTTAACAAATTCATCCCCCCGCCTGGATTGGATGCTTTGACGGGCCACTTTTTCCCACGGGCAGCATGTTTGACACCTCTGTCTTAAACAGTCATAGATTTGGCTTCTGTAAACCTGCGGATATCCTGGGTTGTGTTTCCGATCATGCTGCCATAGTGGAATATTTCCATGCTGTTATTCAGTAACTTCTGTCCACAGTGGGTGTCAGACGCCCACCTGCAGATGTAACAGAAGTGAATGAGCAGAAGGAGGATGTCTGGCTTCCACACAGCGACCCGGTCAGGCTGAGCTACTACTCAGTCTGTTAACCCAGATCCTCGGACGGTTGTAGCACACTGCCTTACAAAGCAGGGACCAGGAGGGATGGCGCCAGCGAGGGAGGGTTAAAAAATACTTATTGATCTGAGGACGAGGTGTTTTTTAATCTCCTTGGCACAGAGTTAAAACTGCAGAGCCTCATCCAGGATCTGGACAGGCTTCAATGTGACGCTCAAGGTCACTTCAACAGGGTGGACGAGTGCCAACTTCAGCTCCTGAGCGTCAAGGGAGAAAGGAAAACAAAAGTCACTGAAGGTTGAGCTTATTTTTACCAGAGGAGACTGTCAGGTTTTGTTGGATGGGTTCATCAGGGGGCGGCAGGTGGAGGGCGGCAAGCCCAGCGATCACCCCTCAGCGGGATGACGTCGCCCGAGCGATTCCGCGCCGACTGCAGAGGCGGCGCCGTTACAGCTGACACGGCGGAGGTGAAACCAATATGAACAAAATTTAATTTATACCCCAGATGATCAATAAGGTGTCGCATTATTGAGAGCTGATATCCAGGTTAGTGTTTCTGGGAAGAAACTGATATCTGAGGATGGAAGTTATGTGATATGAGCCCAATGTCAGGCAAAGACGTGAGGTTCTGCAGAGAGACAGTTATGGAGCTGAACAAATATGAGGCTTAGTTAAGGCTGTGAGGCGGAAGGGACGACAAACGGAGACAGAGTGGAAGGTGATACAGGACAGAATTAGTATGAACCAGAGGTGAATAATGAGTTAAAATAATGAAGTGATGATGTGGTTTAAACAGGTGATTGTAACAGCAGCATCTAGGAAAAGTCTGGTCCTGAAGAGCTGAGGAGCATCAGTTTGTCAACAAATACAGCATGAAAGAAACTGTACTGAAATGCTAAACACAATGTTCCTCAAAAAAGACTAGAAACTCTGCATTTTTGCATCACTTTGACCTGTGATTATTACAATATTAACAAGAACCAGATGATGTAAGCACTAGTCCACATTTTCCTGTACATACAGCTCCAGTATTTTGATTAATAACCTCAATCGTTGATTCATTTTTGCTGCTGGACTTTTATACCGAACATAAAACATCAGAGTTCAGAAGCTGACGTGACATTTACTCTGAATTTACTCTGAGCTTTTATGAACATCTATGTGATCAGTGAATTAAATGAAGGAAAATGCTGGAATTTCACTGAAAAATGCAAAATGTAAAGGATAATATTATAATGAATTGTGATAAATCCCATGGAGAAAGTTAAATATAGAGAGAAACTCATTTGGAAGTGAGTTCAAAAATAGGTAATTAAGGGTTAAACACAATCGACATGAATCGCAGTTATTTATCATCGACTCATATTTCAGTATTATGATCGCTCTAAACTCTGTGTCTTCATTTCCATTGTCACAAACCCTCCTGTACGTATTTATTTAAGTGTCTCCTGTGCGTTCACTCTGTCCTGTTTTATTTCCAAAGACCAACTATAAATAACACGACGGATCACAGAACAAGGCCCGCTTTGTTTCCGTAGACATGTACCTGCTGTTTTTAGCGCCGTGCTTCACCCTTTTATCACAAACATCTCATCTGAGCTCAGATCTGTCCAAACTCAGTCGACTAACACTCATTTACATGTGTATTTGTTGTTATTGCGGCTGCCGGTGTCTCTGAATTTATGATCTGATTTATGAGTGTAAAATCCAGTTCATTTCATTACAAACTCTGGGCTTTGAGGGTTTGGACTCTTATCAGCTCCTCTGGAGTTTTTATTTAGAACTTCTATCAGTTTGTGAAATGTCATTAATCTCCTATTTCAGCTGTTTATTTGTACAGTTTATTATTTATCTTTGCTTCCCATGTTTCCACCCTGATTAGCTTGTGTCTGGTTCTTTTAGCCCAGTAGTGCCAGTATAATTGTGGTATTTTCAAGGATTATTACAACTCTCTTTTAAGTGTATTTATAGTGATTCTGTCAGTGCTGAAAGAGTTCTGTTGTTACTGGAGTTTCCGGTGTCTCTGAATTTATCATCATCAGTATAAAACCCATTTCATGCCTTTTAAGAGCTGATGGTTTTAGCAAATAACTTTTTCTAGAAGCTGTCAGAAGTCTTTATTTAGGACCTCAAACAGTTTGTTGAATGATGAAGTTTCATATTCAGAGGATTATTAATAGATTCATGTGACTGGTATTTGAATAATTTGGTTAAATGATATAATTGTTCATTTTATGCTGTTAGTGAAGTATAACTTATATTTATACACTAATGTAAACTTAATGAAGAAGCAGTGACATTATTGGCAGTGAGCACAAATAAAAATTGCATTTTCATTTTTTATTTTTAGGTTTTGTATAGTAAGTTCAATATAAAAAACCTATTAGACAGGATTTTATGTTGTCTGGGTTTCAGAAGTTGTTTTATGTTCAATTATCTTTGCTTTTAACCTGCTTTACCCTTATTTTATTTTGGAAGAAACTTGGCAACATTATTCCTATAAATATGGACCCTTCTGCATGTTTTTCAATAATTTGTTTTTCAGACCATTATTAGTGTTGCATATCCAGATCTATGTTCAGCTCTGTTCCAGTGCTGTAGATACAGGATGTCTGCAGATCCTTACAAAGTCTGAAATTAAGGCCTTAATTGTCCTTAAAATTGCAATACATTGTTGGGATTATGTCCACAACGTCTGACGTCTTACTTCTGTTCTATCTTCTATACATCAGGGTTTGTACGGGTGCTTGAAATCCTTGAAAACGCTTGAATTTCAATGTTGTGTTTTCAAGGTCAGAAAAGTGCTTGAATTTTAGTTTAAGTGCTTGAAAGTGCTTGCAATTATAACTCTGTGATGTGATTTATTTGTTTATTTTTAATATTAACTCTGCCAGGTTAGATGCCAAGCCAGAGCTACTTACAGAGAGGTGATACATTTTGAAAAATAAAACTTTGTGTTAAAAGAAAAAAAAGAAGAAGAAAATTGCCAGGGGCTCTCAGCTTGACTCCAGGTACATTTTTATCTTGATCTCTGGCTTGGTGCAAATGTGTCTGAAAAACAGCAAGTGGCTTCCCTGTTTGCTCCAAAAGAAATCTAATAATGGACTGAAACATCTAAACATGGATTTTCATTGCTTTTTGAAAGTGCATTTAAACGCATCAGATCTGATTACTACAGTCATTTAATTACTCCCAATTATCAGATTTTTATGGTCATGTAAACGGGTTCACTGATATTGTAATTCTGATAGTAACTGTGGCACACCTAGTTCGAAGTATTAAGCGCTGTTTGTTCTTTATGACCTCAGGTGAACTCGTGGAGCGGTTCCATCGAGATCGGCGTGACGGCCCTGGACCCCGCGGCGCTGGACTTCCCCAGCAGCGCCACAGGCCTTAAAGGCGGCTCCTGGATTGTGTCGGGCTGCTCGGTGCTCCGGGACGGGCGCTCGGTCCTGGAGGAGTACGGACGCGACCTGGACCAGCTGGCGGAAGGCGACCGGGTGGGCATCCAGCGCAGCTCCAGGGGGGAGCTCCACCTCTGGGTCAACGGCCAGGACTGTGGCGCGGCGGCCAGCGGTCTGCCGCCGAAGCTCTGGGCCGTGGTCGACCTGTACGGAAAGTGCACTCAAGTGACGGTGGTGAGCTGCGAGCCGCCGCCAGCCTCCACTGAAAGAGACACTGTAGAACGGGATGAGGAGGAGGAAGAGGAGGAGGAGGAAGAGGAAGAGGAGGAGGAAGAGGAGGTGGTGGTGTGCGGCGGTCGGGACGACACAGGAATCGCAGCGCTCATGAATGTGGCAGCAATGAATGGAATGATGAACGGAGATGAAGGTAGAGGCTGGTTTGGGTTTGTTTAGCAGGATGTTTTTTGGGTGGTTTTGTGTGTTTTCATCCACTGGGTCTCGTCTTCCTCTCAGTGCCTGAGCTCAGCTGCAGCCACAGCAGACCCGACAAGTTCCCCAACAACCTGGAGACCGACACAGGTGAGTCCACAGCATCCCACCCCTCAGATAAACCAGGGACCCCTTCACTGAGCCTGTTAGTTTAAGACTGAACACTGACACATATTTGAATCTGTGGGTCTGGATATAATAAATGAATCCATTTAATGTAGTTTTCTCCAAAGCCAAATCTTTTCAGAGTTTCAAAGAGGTTAGAAAATCTTTGTTCAACATCAACGTAAATGAAACAACAGACAGCAGAAAATGGACACTGCAAAAATACAATTATTAAAACAGTGGTGGATCCAGAAAAAAATGGAAGGGGGGGGCGGGGTGCAGGAGAATAGTGGGGGGTTCAAGGGGGCGAAGCAAAGCAAAATTAACATTATAAATGCTTCAAATCACATAAAACTGCATATATTTTTTTCAGTCATATACTAATAAAATGAATACAATTTAACCTCACTTATGTGACCACTTTTGGAACCAAAGTAAAAGAGCTGTCTTTAATAAGGACTCAGTAATGGCATTGAATTTCATTGCTTTCCAAATAATTTAAAACTAGAAACAACAGGATAAAGTAAAGGTCTAGGCCTATGTTTGACAACTTTGTGTGATTGACTCAATCACTGGCTGTGTTCAAAGATATTTAATATTCAGTCCATGCAGTTCCTTCTGTGGCTGCCTGTTTGTTTTTCATGCAGACCCAAATGCTGCTTCAATAGACACTTGTCTCTTCATGATTAGACTTTAGTCTAGTTTAGATTTAACTCCCTTTACCATATAGACTGTCATCATAAATGGCACATACCCAGTAGAACCCCCTCCAACACAAGAGATAGGTGAACCTTGGGGCGCATAAATTTGCACTTCAAAGTACATATGGATGGATAGCTCAGTAAGTAACACTACAGTCTACGATCCAGGAGACCAGGGTTTGAATCCCGGCAAGAGGGCTCATATTATTTTCAACATTTTACATTTTTGAAAGGGGGGGCGCAGTGCCGGTAGGTAAATCCGCCATTGTTATACTATAGAAATAAATCGCATTAGCTGTAATTATCAAAACCAAAAGCAAAGCACGGCTTCATTTACAGTTTGAAAATATACAGCTGTAAAACATTCTACAGGTGATGTCCTAATGTTGTAGTGATGTCAGTCTTTTCCAGAGCCCTCATTCCTCTGAAAATCAGTCACTGTTAATTTTTCAAGCAAAATGGAAATGAAAAATAATGGAGATCTTAAATAGGGGTTTGGAGATCCTCCTGCAAGAAATGATTTTCTCTAAAAGCTATAGTTCACACAGTCGAAGACCAGTTCAGTGACCATATATCTATTTTCAAAACTTTAGAAAATCTAAAAGAACATCCAAACAAAATCATAATTAAGTCTTCTGTGGATTTATTGGCTCTGGAAAAAGTTATATAGTTGGTTCTGATTCTTTTCATGTTGATTTTATTTTAATTTGCCTCCTTAAAATGCTCCATCTAAATCTTACAACAGTGGGAAAAACCCACAAAATGCTGCACATTAAGAAAGAATCAGAAGATGAAATGAGACAGAACAGAATCAGACACAGATCAAATAATCTGATCTATTGAAACATTAATGTGTACATGTTGAATCTTTTCAGTACTGACGGAGCACCAGCTCTTCGACGTGTTCAACAATGCCATAGTATCTTTTTATCGCTCTGAGGATGAGGGCGGAGGGGAGGATGGAGGAGGTGGAGGAGGAGAGGGAGGTGGTGGTGGCGGCGGCAGAGGTGGTACAGGAGGAGGCAACGCTGGACCTGAGTCCTCCTCCAGAAACGACAGAGGCAGCAGCAGTGGAGGAGGAGGTGCGGTGAGCAGCGATGGGGGGTCGACAGGAGGAGGGGGCGGAGGACCAGGTGGTGGAGGGGGCGGGGACAGTAGCAGTACTAATAACAGCCCCGCGGGGAACGGAGGGCTGGGGCCTGGAGCCATGACTGGAGCAATGACCACCAATGATGCGCTGCTGTTCCACGAGAAATGTGGAACGCTGATCAAACTGAGCAACAACAACAAGACGGCAGAGCGGCGGAGACCCCTGGACGAGTTCAACAACGGCGTGGTGATGACGAACCGGCCGCTACGACACAACGAGATGTTCGAGGTGATTCATCAACAAGGATTTAACGATGAAATAATGATAATAATAAATAAATAAATAGATAAAAAAGTAATTACGATAAATAAAAGATACATGGGAAAAGAGTGAAGAGGTGCAGTACAAGATAGAATAGAATAGAATAGGCTTTATTGTCATTACATCAGTTGTGCAACAAAATTGCTGGGAAGATGAAGAATAATAATTATGGTGGTGGTTAGATGAGTCTTCAGTCTGGTTTCGAATATGGGGAGAAAGTCACTGTTTTGGATGGATGGTGGAAGGGAGTTCCAAAGCTGGAAGCAGAGCGGCTGAAGGCTCTGCCCCCCATGGTGCTGAGGTGGACAGGGGCAACAGTGAGATGGATGGAGGAGGAAGACCTGAGGGAACAGGCTGGAGTGGGGATATGGAGGAGGTCTGACAGGTACTGAGGAGCAAGATTGTGGATGGTTTTGAAGGTATACAGGAGGAGTTTGAATTCAGTTCTTCATTTATCTGGGAGCCAATTTAGTTCCTGGACGATGGGTGTGATGTGGTGTTAGGAGGGGGTTTTGGTAATGATGTGGGCAGCTGAGTTATGAACTAGTTGCAGCTTATGGAGGGACTTCTGAGGTACACCGAAAAGAAGAGTGTTGCAATAATCAATACAGGAGCTTACTAGACTATGAACAAGAATAGAGGTGGTATGGGTAGAGGCAGTTGGTGTTACGCAAGTGAAAGTATGCAGACTGAGTGACGTTATTAATGTGGGCTTTGAAAGATAGTAGGTCATCGAGGATGACACCCAGACTCTTAACCTGAGGGGAGGGGGAGACTGAGGAGCTGTTGATTTTGAGGGAATAATAGTCGGCTTTGGATAGGATAGAGTGGATTTACTACCAATGAGAAGCATTTCTGTTTTATCACTATTAAGTTTCAGGAAGTTGGAGGTGAACCAGGATTTAATTTTATAGAGGTAGGAGGTGAGTGAGGAGGGCAGGAGTGTGGAGCAAGGTTTGGTGGAGAGGTAGAACTGGGTGTCATCCGTGAGGCAGTGGAAATGGATGTTAAATTTTCTGAAGATATTGCCGACATGGAGGAGGTAGATGATGAATAGAAGGAGCCCCAGGATAGAGCCCCAGGATAGAGCCCCGGGGCGCACCTGAGGTAACTGGGGACGGATCTGACCTGAAGGATTTAAACTGAATGAACTGAGTGCATCCTGATGGACATGAATGAAATGAAACTTCTTAAGAAAAATAAAATTAACAATATTGTGCCTCAGTTTATCTTTTACACATGTACATTACCTTTCTAAAGTGGATGAAATGGGTTCTGTTTGCAGATTCGTATCGATAAGCTGGTGGACAAATGGTCTGGGTCCATAGAGATCGGAGTGACGACACACAACCCTAACAATCTGGACTATCCTGCAACGATGACCAATCTGCGCTCAGGTAAAACACACTCTATGTTTAATGAAGTAACCGGTAAACAAAACAAGAGTGGGTGGTTTTAACAGGGTTCATACGGGTGCTTGAAATCCTTGAAACTGCTTGAATTTCAGTGTTGTGTTTTCAAGGTCTGAAAAGTGCTTGGGTTTTAGTTTAAGTGTTTGAAAATGCTTGCAATTAAAACTCTGTGATGTGATTTATTTATTTATTTTTAATATTAACTCTGCCAGGTTAGAAGCCAAGCCAAAGCTAGTTACAGAGGTGATACATTTAGAAAAATAAAACTTTATGTCAAAAAAGAAAATTAGCAGGTGTTCTCAGGTTGACTCCAGGTACATTTTTATCTTGATCTTTGTCTCGTTGCAGGTGTGTTTGAAGAACGCCAAGTGGCTTCCACTTTTTCGGATAAAACTTTGTGTTCTCCTTTAATTTCTAAACTTTTCGCTATTATGAAACAATTTTAGATTACAATGTACATCATTGTGATAAGTAAAAAAAAAAAAAAAAAATTATGAGTATATGTATTCCTGTAGATATGGATTTTACCCCAGCGACAAGGTGCTGTGCTGGAAAAATGTGAAAATGAGCCTTAAAAGTGCTTGAATTTGACCCTGAATGATGTGTACGAACCCTGTTTTTAAAGTAAATGACACCGCTGTGGTCTGTTCTGCAGGTACAATCATGATGAGTGGCTGTGGGATACTGACCAATGGGAAAGGAACCCGAAGGGAATACTGTGAATTCAGCCTCGACGAACTTCAGGTTTGTGGCCACAGATGTTTGTCTTTCTATGTAGGTTTCAAAGACAGTGCTCAGCTGTGTTTCAATGTTATTATCAAGTTGATAAAGAAAGATGGAGGAGAATTTGTGAATTCAGTGAATAATCTTTGATGTATCATCAGAGGGTGGTGGTACAAATTATAATAAACAAAATATAAGAAGTAGAGATAATGAATCACAGACAAAACTACACTGTTGACCATAAAGTTGGAATACAATATTTTCACCTCCTCTGATGAAATTATTGTGACAATGTGATTTGTTCTTGATAAAGCATAAATGGGACTCTATATAATCATTGCACCAGGTCAAAGGTCATTAAATAGTAGTAAAAAGAGGAATGTATCTGAAAATAAAGATATTCAAACCAATTTCAAACATCAGTCCACATGTACCGGACATCTTTTTACACTTTCTAGGAATATATAGGCAAATGAAGGAATTAGCTGTTTCTTCTTTTCTTTCTCCAGAAGTAGATAGAGCTCATCAGGCAATGTGAAATAAAATCTCTCTGTCAGAATTAATGGAAAAGGTGTTTCCATGTTCCGCGCATTAATTGTTTTTCATGAAACACAAAACCCACCTCAAACTAGAGGTGAGAAACTTCCACCGGCCTTTTCTAACATGACACTAGTCTGGCATATCCAGATGTTTCTCCACACATCAGAGCTGTGATAGTTCTGAAGATCAGGCTGGAACAGTTACTAAACTCTCTGGATCGTCTAGTTTGTATTTCATTAACTGAATCATCATCATCTTTGGCAGCGTGAAGCAACAGGAGCTGCAGGAGCAGTGTAGAGTAGAGTCAGGCGAGGTGTGTTGGTGAGAAATTTTCACTGTGAAAAGTGACTCCTGCTTTTAGAAAAGACTAAATCTCTGCAAAAGGAAAGTATCACTATGAAATGTTTAACTTGAACCCTGTCCTTAAGTAACATACTCTAAAACGTACATTTCACTATGTATGGGATGAGTAATGAAAACTCTCTCTAAATTGGCTCTAAACAGGCCCCAGGGCTAAATAATGGAAAAATAGGACCAATGGCCCTGTAGCTCACCAGCATGTTCTATCAAAAATCAATAAGTTGAATTTGTGAGGTTGCCAGGTTCTGTTCTATGTTAGAGTCCTGTGGTCTTGATGCAAGAGATCAATCTTCCAACAAAAGTGGGTGGTACTTTCACTGAAGGAAACTCAACTAAATAAATGAAATTCCATATGTGACTTCCTATCAGTGCTCAATAGTAACAATATTGATATTTCTAACCATTTACATGTTATAACCCATCAAAATATGGCCTATTATAAGTAGTTTTTCAAAAATGCATCTAAAATTTCAAAAATTTACATTTCTGAAAAGTGTAAACAAACCTTGTGGACATTGTCCCAAAGAAGCTACATAAAAAAATTGAACTTAATCTGACTAGTAGTTTCGGAGAAGATGATTGTTGAAATCTAGACATTGGTGACCTTGAGTTTGACCATTCAAGGTCACTCAAGGTCAAAGGTCATGGACCCAAATGAAAGTCCACATATGACTTCCTGTCAGTGCTCAATAGTTGCTATATTGATATCTGTAACCATTTCTATGTTATAAGCCATGGCCCATTATAAGTAAAGGCAATTTTTTTTAATTTCAAAAATTAATCAAAAAAATCTAAATTTGTCCAAACTGTGAACAAAGTTTGTAGACATTGTCCTAAGAAAGCTACATATAACATGTGAAATTAACCTGACCAGTAGTTTTGTTGGAGAAGATGTTGAAATTGCTAATGAAGATGATGACAGACACAGCGCCTTCATAATAGTTCATGGCCTATCAGCTGGTGAGCTACAAACCACAACACTGACAAGCTCCAAAGTCATCAGTTTTCCAAACAGTACTGGAAACAGAAAAATAGAATAGAATCAGTTTGTGATATGTTCAAAACAATACTTCTAAGATTCTTTACTACTAGATTATTAATGTCATAAATTGGGGGAAAAAAACCACAGCAAATAATTCTGTTTTAATTGGACCTATGACCCTATACCCTATACCCTGAAAAAGAACTGATAAGAACACTGTTAAAATATCGTGTCAGTAAAATGTAAATGACATCTGTCCCGACATTTTCTATTATTGTCACATTTTCAGGAAGGAGATCACATCGGGTTGATGCGTAAAGCAAGTGGAGCGCTACATTTCTACATCAATGGCATTGACCAAGGTGAGACCCCCATGGTGGCAGAGGAGACCCACTGTATGTGTGTGTGTGTGTGTGGGGGGGGGGGTCTGGAGAACATGAGGCTGATTTAATGTCTTCCAACTGACCTTCAAATACTCAGGTTGAATTCTAAAACTTGGCTAACAATCATCTTCTGTCTGTCCCAGGGGTGGCAGCAGCGCAGACTCCTGGTGTGGTCTACGGCGTGGTCGACCTCTACGGTATGGCCGTCAAAGTCACCATCGTCCACAACCACAACCACAGCGACCGCCTCCGACGCAACAACGCCATCATGAGGGCACTGTCTCCTGACGTGGGCCGGCCCAGACCGGCGCTGTCCCTCACGCCGGACCCGGACGGACCCGACCGCCTGCTCTTCCACCCAAACTGTGGACAGAAAGCCGCCATCATCAGCGACGGCAGGACGGCGTTGCGACCACAGTGAGTCAGACGAGATCACAGTCACTTTGGCAGCGGTTTACTTTTGAATCTCAGTGTTCAGCTCCTGATGCCTGGATCAAGCTTCAGTCTGAGCTCCATCTACAAACACTGATTCCTCTCAATGGTTTTGAAGGGTGAAATACTTGGAGTCAAGGCTGTTAGTCTGTAAATGTTTTAATTAATTGTTTTGTGTGTTTCCAAATGCTTTTATTATAAAGTGTAATAATATGACTGTATTACTGCTGTCTTGGCCAGGGCTCCTTTGAAAAAGAAAACAACCATCTCAATAAGACCAACCTGGTTAAATAAACAGGGTTCCCACGGGGTCTGAAAAAGTCTTAAAAGCCTTGAATTTGCAAATCTGCATTTAGAACCTTAAAAAAAGTCTTTAAAAAGTATTAAATTTGATATGGTAGGTCTTCAGTTATGGTGTCATAAACTTGTTGACTGTGTTGTGTTTAAATGTCTGTTAAATGTCCAAGCTGCAAAGAAAGTAACGTTAGTCGACTCAGTTCCACCTGTTCCAACCCGACAATTTATATTGAACTTAGGAACCAATTATCGCTAACTTTGCAGAACATTCAGCCCAACACACGAGTTTCCCTAAATTCTAGGAGTCATTTTTGCCATTATGGCCGTGGAATATGCTGTGAAATGGGCATTAAATCTTTTTCTAAGCAGTCTCAAAAAGGGCTTAAAAAGTCTTAAATTTAACTTGTAGAAACCTGTAGGAACCCTCAATAAAAATTAACTAAAAAATGTTATGGAAAGGTTTAGGGAACAAATAAAATCCTCTCTGTTTTCTAAGCAGCATCGTCCTCATAAAACTGTCTGTTCCCAGTGCGACCGATGACTTTAACCATGGCGTGGTCCTGAGCAGTCGACCGCTGCGCTCCAACGAGGTGTTCCAGGTCCGCATCGACAAAATGGTCGACAAGTGGGCGGGATCCATTGAAATCGGAGTCACAACACACAACCCCGCCTACCTGCAGCTGCCCTCCACCATGACCAACCTGCGCTCAGGTAGAACACAACACAACAAAAGGAAACTGCTGAAAGCTAAGTCGTAAAAGGTAACAGAGGGGGCGTGCACAAGGTTAAAAAATGGTCTATACTGTTCCTGTTTCCAGGGACGTGGATGATGACAGGGAACGGGGTGATGCACAACGGGACGACGATACTGGACGAGTATGGACACAACCTGGACAGACTCAAAGTGAGTGATGGGTCTGTTTAACTTACTCTTATCTTACACTGTATATTTGTGGGTATTGTATGAGTTTCATCAATTCCAAAATGTTGAACCATGGTGAAAGCTAAAAAGGTTTAGCTAAAAAAAATCTGTTTTTGTTTTTCTATGCATTTTAATATTTTTTTTATTCTTTGCCCTTATTAGAAATTCATGTGTTAGCTTGTTTTCTTCCATAAACCACTTATTTATTGGCATTAATTAACTCAATTTTTAAGCTAACGGTAGCTGATGTCTCAAACTGTTGCTGCTGTAGAAGAGAAGATGTTAGGCTTCAGAGAATTTGGGGGTGAACATAGAGTTTTATCCTGTTAAACCGTGGACCGTTACTGGTCGGAATCATTTCAATGTAACACAACATAATGGATTAGCTGATAGCTGAAGCTTCATTTATATAAAACCAAGTTATGATCAGGAAATAGTAAAGGTAAGACAACATTCATGATCATGTCTTTATAATATGACCTTTATTTTTGTTATTCTTTGTTTCCTTCAGTGACTTTTAGTGGTAGCGAAATAATCCTTGTACTGTTGGATCTACTTAGCTTAGCACTGCAACGTTTATCTCATTGGTCTGTTGTTGTATTCAATTATTCATGACATACGTTGGTCTCAGACTGATCGACTGGTTTACATATTTGAGTTGTTTTCTGAAAATAGTTTTTTTTTTTTTTTTTAATTTTAAAAATGTTTTTTTTTAGCATTTAGTTGATCATCTGGGTGCATGGATGTATAGCATGTGTACATTCCTATAAGTGTCATATAGCATTACCATGGCAACACATATGGAACTGGTACTGTAAGAGGCTACAGGAAAAACCAATGCAAGGCCTTAACATAAGTTATTTACTGGGAACCAGGGTTGTCTTGAGGTGTTTTTAGGTGCTGTTTAGGTTTTTCCAATTAATAAACCATTTTAATAAATTTACACAACATCTCCAACAACTAGATTAGATGAAAAAAGCATTCAGAATGTAAAAAAAAATAGAATATGCTGAGGACTGGGGTTTATTTAGCTTCATTAGTTAAGTTTTGATGTTCTCCTTTTATTTCAGTATGTTTAAGTGTTGTGGGGAAAACTCTAGTAACGAAACAACCTCCTCTGATTCATCGTCAATCTGTTGCTTTTCCTTCAAAAGATGAAACCTCAGACTTGACTTTTGAGTCTTGTTTTTTTCCAGTACAGATTAATAAAAGTCATTGTCCTCTTCCCTGCTTCTGTAAAACCTTAAACCTTTCCCTTTTCGTTGCAGGCGGGTGATACAGTGGGCGTTGTGCGGAAAGAAGATGGCAGCCTCCACTTCTTTGTGAACGGCGTGGCTCAGGGCCCGGCGGCGTGGAATGTCCCCCCCAGTGTGTACGCCGTGGTCGACCTCTATGGCCAGGCGGCTCAGGCCACCATCATGGACGACATGGGTGAGACATGGCAGGATAAACAGCTGAATCTGTACATGAGGATCTGTGGGCAGGGCCTAACGGTTTCCCCTTCTCTCCCCAGTCGACCTTCCTCCTCTCCCTGAGGACAGCTCTGAGGGCCCCACGGCCATGTCCCCCGGCAGCCCCTGCTCCATCACTGGGGCCACCTCCACCAACGACCTGCGCTTCCACCACCTGCACGGCACCAACGCCGTCATCACCAACGGGGGGCGCACCGCTCTGCGCCAGAACAGCCGCAGCGAGTTCAACGACGCCATCGTCATTTCCAACAGGTGATGAAACCACATGAACACGTCGTCTGAAACCCCCTCGGCGTAGAGGATCAAACGTAAAACCTGCCTCCATCTTCTTTGTTCGTAGGTGCCTTCGAGACGGAGAACTTTTTGAGATTGTTATTCAGAAGATGGTGGACCGCTGGTCGGGTTCAATAGAAGCAGGTGAGATACTATATCCACATTTACCTCCTTGATTTGTCTATTTCTACTCCTTTTTCTGTCGTATTTTTCACCTAAAAGGCAGAATATCAGTGAATAACAGACGTACTGAGCCTGTTTACGTTCACTGTGAATGTGAGAGCGAATGAATAATGGATCATTAATGTAAAGCACTTTGGGTGTCTTGAAAAGTGCTATAGAAATCTAATCCATTATTATTATTATTATTATTATTATTATTATTATTATTATTACTACTAATACTCTGATCATTATCTTAACAGTATAATCTGATATGTTAGATCGACAACAGCAGTAATTTGATTATGAGAAATCAGATTAACGCATGTTGATTTCTCCCCAATGCTCTGTATTAGTGTAAATTATAGGGACGGTTCTATATAATTAGTAATTATAGCCAATTGTATTTATGGGTTTATATTTAACATATATGTAGAGGAATAAATATATATTGATTTATATATATTGAGTTTGTGTGTTGTTTTGTGATAAAGGGGTTGATTAAATAAGTGTTTACTTCTTCACTCCTTTTCAGATGTGGAAATAACACTACAATTGTATTAAGTATTTGTTTTGTATAATAATAGTATAATTTTCTTGTGCTGTAAATTTGCTTTGGGCATTTGTTGATTTTGTTAGTGCTTGTATTGTCCTTTTTATTTGCCCGAAACAAAACATTCATTCATTCATAAATATTGTATCTGGAATAGGAGAATGAAATCCTCTACAATGTCAATTGGGGATTCTTTTTCTTTGATCCCTCTGAGCTCCTTGGTTTGTCTCTGTTTTTTTAAAAATCTGTTTTCAGTATTCATCTATATGTGTGTTTTTTATATGAAAACACATCGGCCCTGGTGGGAATAGCAAAGTTATTGAAGTCGGATATTCCATTATGAAATGAATGAAAGTGATTGTTGATCTTTTTCTGTTTGCGTCCAGGGGTGACGGCCATCAGACCAGAGGAGCTGGAGTTTCCCAACACTATGACTGACATCGACTATGACACTTGGATGCTCAGGTATTGGACTAAAACAACATGAGCCCTTGTTGTGATATACATTTTGTTGATTTCCACCTTTAAGACAGAAATTCAGGTCCCTCTTCTCGGTTCACTGTCCACAGTGGGACGGCCATCATGCAGGACGGGAACACGATGCGCAACAACTACGGCTGCGACCTGGACTCTCTGACCACGGGGTCTCGGATCGGCATGATGCGCTCGGCCACCGGAGACCTCCACTATTACATCAACGGAGTGGATCAGGGGGTTGCGTGTTCTGGTCTCCCCCCGGGTACGAAAACTGAAACCAGAGCAGGAATGACATCAGTAGAAACCTAAAAAAAAAAAAAAAAAAAAAAAGAAAGGCATAGAGTCTGAGATTGATAATTGTCTGGTCTCACACCCTTTATTTAGATCAGTAAATGTTATTTCTCCTTTACTGGGCTTCAATTGGCTGGAGTGATCAACAGCTTTGAGTTCTGGATCCAAAAAAACAAGATAATAATGTTCACCAAGCAACAAACCATCAGCACATCTACATGACTCAAAAATTTGAAAATAACCCTTAAAAGTGCTTGAATTTGATTTTGAAAAATGTGTTCAAACCCTGTATATAGTACATATTTAGCATGTCCTTTGTGCCTGTTCTTCTCAGAGGTGTACGCCGTCATCGACCTGTATGGACAGTGTGTTCAGGTGTCCATCACCAGCTCCTCAGGACCGTTGGACAACAGCCTCTGTACGAGCAACATCACCGAGAAGAGCTTCCCCATCCAGTCTCCAGGTACACACAAAGGTCTGAGAAACCGCCAACATGCAGCATAGTGGTCGTTTGTAGACACGAGGCTCAATTCAGATCATAGATGTACACTCAAGGGATTTAAAACAGCACCACTCAATTTTGAACTTAAAACATCATAAGAATTATTTTGGGACCAGTTTTTCAATACTCTCACAGTGAGTAAACACAGTGTGCAGATCTTCAACACCAGAAGTTATGTCACGCTTCACTGGTTTTTGGATATAGTCATGAGTGTAAAAACAACAAATGGTGCCAGGCACAACAAACCCTGCTCCTCACACGTATTGTAGTGTATTTTGGCATCGATCCAGCTGATGTCATCATGTCTATGCATGTGCTAATGTCGGCATATCAATTGCCTCTAATATATTCTATATATGTGCCAAGTTTGAAGTAAATTGAAACAAAATTGATGTTTTTATAATCTCACCCATTATAACTAAATGGGAGAAAAAGAGGTAAAAAACTAATACAAAATTTGAACTCTGACCTACTTTCCCCAAAATGTAGTGACAGTTTTTTCCTAGTCACTGGCAATCTATAAACCCAATTTGGTATGAATTCAAGCAATAGTTTTGGTGCGACAGACATTTGAAATTTTGCCCATTATTAGTAAATGGGGAAAAAAAAGATTTGAAAAAGTCATAAAAAATTTGAACTTTGACCTACTGTTCCCAAAATGTAATGACATCTATTCTGGGTCTCTGGCAATCTATAGACCAAATTTGGTATGTATTCAACCAATAGTTTTGCTGCTAGAGTGTTAACAAACAAATAAACTGAACCAAAAACAATACCTTCTGCCTCCTGTTCAGCGGTCAGAGTAATAACTGGACCAGCAGTCAGATTACTGTAATCCAATTGAGTTCAAATGAGCACTGCTGTGTCAAACTGACCCTTCTATCGAAAGGACATGAAATCTTGGTTTAAAATGACTTCTGCAAAAATGCCATGACTGGCACAACAAGACTAAAATGGGGCTGTCGGTCTTCTGGAGGCAGAGCAAACCACCAGACAAGCCACCTTTACTCTGAATGTTCATCATCGCACAGTGGTCCGACTTTGGCAGCACTATGGAGCATATGGAACCACAACAGACCACCCTTGCCCTGGCCAACCACATGTCACCACCTGTTTGTTGTTATTTTATTACATCTTAAATTGGTCCTGGAAAAGTTACAAAAATTTTGCTGGTGCATTTTTAAATCCCTCGAGTTTTTGGTTTTAGTTTTACTCCCATTTGAAGTGAAACGGCGTTCAACAAAGCATCTGTCGTTGTGTTTAGTAGCAGGTGTCGCCCATCGCCTCCACAGTAAACATGGGAAGAATGTGGTGCTGCTTGGTGAAGGTTGGCAGGCCGTCAGGGTCGGAGGTTACTCCCATGGAATCGTGTTCAGCGGCAAAGAGCTGAAAGCAGACGAGCTGTTTGAGGTAAAACCACAGACTCAAGCGTGGGCGTGTCCTAGTGTGTTTAGTCTTTTGTTTTATGTTGACCTCCGCCCCATGTCCGTCTCTGCAGGTGCGCATCGACGTGGTGGACGAGCAGTGGTGCGGTTCGCTGCACATTGGCCTGACCACGCTGGCGCCGCCAGAGCTGCCGTCCTGCCCGCTCTCCGGCCTCTCCCCCTCCCTCCCCCAGCTTCGCACCAAGGTCACCTGGCTGCTGAGCGGCTCCGAAGTCCGTCGGAACGGCGTCCTGCAGCGGCAGAACTACGGCTGTTCATTGGACCGGCTCACGGTAAGCAGCAACCACTCATCCTCCACCGAGCTGTGAAATGAGCTTCACAACAGGCAAACCCACCGTCTGGCAGGTGTTGGAGGAAATCTGTCCATGTTCCAGAGCCTCTTAAACCCTCTGTTCTGATCACAGCTGAACATCTATTGACTGGGTTTCACTGATGCATCACAGTCAGTGTCTCACCATCAAATCAGAATCACTGAACCCATTTATATGACCATAAAAATCCAATAACTGTTTAATTTATTTATAAAATTACTTTAATATTAATATGTTTCTTTTATTAATCATATCTGACACGTTTACATGCACTTCAGAAATGTGATAATCCAAAAATCCTGGTTTGGACATCTAGGCATCTAGGCCACAGCTGACCCCCATACTGATTATACTGTTTACATGATCACTACTAATTGAATAACTCCAGAAATCAGATAATGATCAGAGTATTAGTGTGAATGTCAACTGGATCATCGTGTTAATCTGTGATCTTCTCTTTATGTTGTAATTAATGATAAATAAGACGGTGGTTTTTAATGTATTTGTTGTTCAGGTTGGGAACAGAGTGGGTGTGAAGCGCTGCAGCGACGACACCATGCACATCTTTATTGATGGAGAAGACATGGGACCTGCTGCAACGGCAGTGGCAAAGGTGAAGGCAGATTCAGATGCATATTAAACCTGTAATACCGCCGACGGCCACTAGATGCTGCTCCAAAAAGCCCTGACTACCGTAGACTTACGCTGAACTTCTCTCATAAAAACTAACTTTCCCAGACTCATCCTTCTGGTCTCATTTGTTTAATCTGAAACCTCTAAAAAGTGATCTGATCCATATTTAAGTCATTGCTCTTTTAATCAGATCTAAAGTTGAATAGAAGCGTTGATCTCTGCCATGTCGACCTTTGATTAACAGGAGTGATTGACAGCTTGTTCATGTCACATTTTTTTCCCGACAGTCATCTCCACTGTAGTTGTGATTATTTTTGCTACACAACAACACTGTAAAATGATGATATTATGTCATTTAATGAGGGGTCAGGGTTCAGAGGCTCCATAGTTACCATGGAAACACAGTCATCTTCTACAACATCAATTCACTAGTAAAACCTGTGAAGTTTGATAAATGACAGTGGATGGAGACACTTAGTTTATCTTCAGTTAATGATATATTTTACTAAAAAAAAAATCACGTTTTCTTGAGTTTTTAGGGTTGTTTTTTTTCAGTTTATGCTGTGTACCTGAAGAATCTAGTTCAAGTTTATTTATATACCACATTTACAACAACGCAAAGTGCCCAAAATGCTGTATAACGATATAGGTAAAAAAAAAAAGGTATATTAAAACTAATAAAAATATATAGATATAGAAGATATGATATACCAAATCAGATACACAATAATAGAATAAATATCTACTAGAATATTCATACTTTTACCTACAGTACATCTGTACTTCCTACGAGGTTTACGATTCAATGCATTTGAGGGGATTTATATTTTGTATTTATTTATATTTATAGTTTTACATCATTGTGCATCTTTACATCAAAACCAACTTCTGCCCAAATGGATCAAACAACAAAATGACAAATGACAGTGGTTTTAGACGCTTGTTTTTATGTTCAGTTCATGATATGTTTTACAGAAAAAGTCACTTTTTTTCACTTTTCTCGGTTTTGATATAATAACCTTTGAATTTACTCTGAGCTTTAATGAACATCTACATGATCAGTGACTTAAATATAGAAAAATACATGATTTACACTGAAAAATGTAAAATAGTTAATGGTGATAAATGGATTACAAAGGTTAAATGTGGAGAAATGTTCATTTGAACATCTGACTGCTCTGATCTACAAGAAAAATGTTTCCAGAGTGAAAGCAGTGAAACTTTAAGTCTCTAATGAAAAAAAAAGTTAATTTGCGATTGTTTTCAACATACAGAAATGGGTCAAAATGTGAAATTCTACAAAAAAAAAAAATCACTTTTTCCTTTGTTCGGGTGTAATAACCTTTGAATTTACTCTAAGCTTTTATGAGCATTGACATGATTAGTGAATTAAATATAGGAAAACACATGATTTACACTGAAAAATGCAAAATCCAGAGGATGTTATAATAAAATGGTGATGAATCACTGAGGAAAGGTTGAAAGTAGAGGAGGGTTCATTTGGAGCCACCACATACTGACCTCCAGGTGTTCAAGTGTTAAACCTCATACCTGTGGGCGTGTCCTTCCTCTGGTAGAACGTTTACGCTGTGTTGGACCTGTACGGGAGGATCACGGCCGTGTCCATCGTCAGCTCGTCTTTGATGGAGGACACCGAGAGCGTCAAGGCTCCGTCTCTGTCCTCCGACAGCTGCAGCGAAGGAGAGGACGATCCCAGCCCTGTCCGAGAGGTACTGGTCCGTTTGGATCCCACCGCACATCCATGGGCGGAGTCTGCAGGGTCACGTGACTTGTCTCTGTGTCTGCAGGTGGAGACAGAACCATGTGCTCCGGTTCCCACCGCCATGGCCTTCCTGGAGAACCACGGAAAGAACATCCAGCTGTCCAATCAGAACCTGACGGCAGCCAGGGTGTCCAGTTACAACCAGGGTTTACTGGTCACCGCCCAGCCCCTGGCCCGACAGCAGCTGTACCAGGTCAGAACCAGAACTAGAACTCAAACCAGACTCAGCCCCTAGTCCAACAGTAGCTGTACCAGGTCGGAACCAGAACTTGAACCAGAATCAGCCCCTGACCCAACAGCAGCTGTACCAGGTCAGAACCAGAACTAGAACTCAAACCAGAACCAGGCCCTGGCCCGACAGCAGCTGGACCAGGCATTAAATGTAACGTGCAGGTGGATCCTGTATTTAATATAATACTCACTCTGTTCTGTATTTGCTGATCCGTTTTCTTCTCCTCTGAGTTAATGGATGTTGTTAATTATTTTCTGTGGATTCTTCGTTCATATGAACATATTAAATGTGTAAAATGTTCGGTGTTCCTATCGTTGCCTGCTCCGTCATCATCCTCTGTTGGTTTCCCAGTTTCAGATCGACCGTCTGAACCCGTCGTGGACGTCGTCGCTGTCGTTAGGGGTGATAGGCCACGGCCCCGACCGGCTGAACTTCCCGTCGACGGCGTGCTGTCTGAAGCGGTCCACCTGGCTGCTGCAGAGGGACTCAGTCTTCCACAACTCCCTGAAGGTTGGACCCATCTGAACCATTTCCTGTCGCCTTTTCCTTCCATCGTCTGCTCCCGTAACCGCTCTTCTACTTCCTGTCTTTGTCAGATTTGTGAGAATTACGGTCCGAACCTGGACACGTGTCCGGAGGGGACGGTGTTGGGTCTGCTGGTGGATGCCAACAGCTGCCTCCACCTGTACGTGAATGGCATGGACCAGGGGGTGGCTGCGCAGGACATCCCCTCGCCGTGTTATCCCATCATTGACCTCTACGGCCAGTGTGAACAGGTCCGAGATCACGAAACCCGGAGCACGTTGGAGAGGTGGACGCAAAATGACGCCAAGCGTTAACCGACGTCATGTCATCCCAACAGGTTACCATAGTAGCGAACAACGTGCCGGCTGTGGGCGGGGAGAGTGGAGAGACGCGCTGTCAGGGCGACATGGAGAAGGCGGACATGGTTGACGGTAAACACAATACAGAACAACCAATCCGATCCTGAACAGAAGTCTGGAAAGAGTCTCCAGATGAGTGGGTTCTGATCCAGTCTGAGATGAACCCTCAATACTCAAACAAAAAGCTCATCTGCAAAATGACAAAGAGTTTTCACCTAACTTACCCGGTTAAATAAAGGTTAGATAAATAAAATAAAGAAATCTGCAGCTGAAAACATATGAGGGTCAATATGACTATGAGGTGCCTTTGGTGCCCCCCCCCCCCAGCAGAATTGAACTGTCACCTTGAACACATCTGGGGTTTTATTATAAATGGACAAACACTTGCACATATATCAGTACAATTTTAAACCTCTCGAAATGTGATTTTATTTCTTTATACAATTTTTTGGGGGGAATGTACATGGTTTGTGCATATCCCTCACACTGCCCTTCTAACTTTAGTGAGATTGATAAGTGTTTAAATGGGAAAAAAAAAAAAAGTATATACTTTTTAGATGTCATTATACTCAGCAAGTTTTTCAATAAAACAAGTCATTTTCATAATTTATATTTTATTTTCACAATAATATTTAATATTCTACACACCTTCTTTTAATTGTTGTCCACCCTGTCACTTTAAGGGAACCGCCCCTTTAATAATCTGGTTGATGACATCAATGATGACATCATCCTTATTTTGAGTGTTGAGCTTTGAAACTTGGTAAATAATAGAAAATTAACACAGATTGCGTGGAAGAAACAGGTGTTAACCACTTTGCTGTGGTTCTGTAGTATTGATATTCTAAACTCTGACCAGCAGGGGTCAGTCTGGTACTGGAACACAATTAAAATCAAGACCATCAATGAATCAACTCTATGTATTCTGAATCAGTCAGTGCATAAAGTCTAAACCTCACTGTTTCCACACATCTGTGTTATGGTATCATCAAGTTTTCTTCTTCAGACTCACAGATGTTCCAAATAACACTGTGTCTTATAATGTTCATGTGCTGCATCAGCTGATAGTTTACATTATAGGTCTGTTAGCTTAGCTTTGTTTTCAGACTGAAAACAGCTACAGTAAAACCATAAATCACCTGTTTTCTGTATGGTCTGTGTTGTCAGTAGATGAATTTAAGATCTGTTTGGAATCAAACAAACAAGGTCAGAACTGTCACAGTTTAGTCTGTACCAAAGATGAAAGATAATAACATCCCACAATAACTTTATACTTTCATAAGCCTCAGAATCAAACTCACCTGTGTAGAAGAAACGCTGACATTTCAGCATCAAACTCCATTTGTTACATTTACAGCTGTGTCCAGTGGAGAAAATAACAACTTCTATTTATATCACTTCTTTTCTTTGACTCTAAAAGTTGTTTCTTTCTAGTTCTCATCCTCAACTTGGTCTTGGCTGCCAGAATGACTTACTACCCCCTCTAGTGGTCACATGAATTCACTTCATATCTGCACAATCCAATCACTGGCGTCTTTGGCAGAACTTCACAGCTCTTTATTCTAAACTCTGAGAATTTTAGCTCATTTTTTAAATATTTTAAGGTACAAATACTACATATAGACCTATAAATGCTTCTGGTACATTTTGATGTAAGGTCTTTTTAAGAGTTTTTTTGGTGTGAAGATGCCTGATCTTCTAAACCAGGGGTGTCAAACTCATTTTAGTTCAGGGGGCACATTCAGCCTAATTTGATCTGGAGTGGGCCAGACCAGTAAAATAATAACCTATAAATAATGGCTCCAAATTTTCTTCTTGGTTCAATGTGAAAAAAAAATTACATTCTGCCAATTGATAATCTTTGTTTTAGTGCAAAAAATAACATTAAATTCTGAAAATATTTACATTAACAACCTATTATTTAACAATAAAATGTGAATAACCTGAACAAATATGACCAACACGAAATGTCTAAAGAAAATTTAGTGCATTTTGAACAATATTCTGCCTGTTACTAAATGTTTTGTGCTTTTATAGATCCAATCTGTAATGCACATGTGTAAATGATAAGTTGCATAATATTGTTAAAAGTGCACTTATATTTCTTAAGAAATTTCAGTTTTGTCAGATTATTCACGTTTGTTTGTTTTTTTTGATAATTTGTAAATGTAAATATTTTCAATTTCATTTGTTTTTTTTTAACATTTGTAGGCATAATATAAAGTAATATTTTTTTCACATTACACCAAGAGGAAAATGTGAAGTTATTATGCTATTTTTTATTTTTTTTTGCTAGAGATTGCATTTGGTCTGTATGTAGAACCTGAACTGACACGAGTTCCACATCCTTGACTGTTAATATCTTCAGTGTAATTTTTGCACTTTGTAAATTCATTCTGTGGGCCGGATTGGAACCTTTAGTGGGCCGGTTTTGGCCTATGGGTCGCATGTTTGACACCCCTGTTCTAAACCTTGTTTTTTGTGTTTTTATTCAGGAATTAAAGAGAGTGTGTGCTGGACGCCGCCTCCAGAGGTCAACCCCAACAAGACCTGTGAATACCAGGCACTGTGTTCACGCTTCAAGGACCTGCTCACGTTACCGGGTCAGTTTAAACTCAGCCAGGTTTTCATCTGTCCTCTGGTTTTCGTGCTAAACTGATGTTTGTCTCCTCTGTCAGACGGATACTTCAGTGAAGATGTGAAATACAACCTGTGTTACTGCGAGTCCTGCCATAAGCTCCGAGGTGACGAGGCCTATTATAAGCGAGGGGAACCGCCGCGGGACTACGCCCTGCCGTTCGGATGGTGTCGCTTCGCCCTCAGGTCAGAACACTAGTCATTACAACTAGGGTCAAAGTTCATGAAATCACAGAACAGCACTTTAACATTAACAGATTCCTGGAAAAACCCCTGGTTTACTTTAGTCAACGGTGGATTGAAAACATGACATGGTCTGTAAATATGTAGTGGAAAGAAAGAAAGAACAGCCTGAATAATCTCATATAAAATCAAACTATCTGTTCATTTCCTAAAGATTAACCCTTAAAGACCTGTACCTATTTATGTGGCAACAATTTAACCTAAGTGATTTATTCCCATTTATTATTTTATCCTCTGTATTTTGCATTTTTCAGTGTGAATCATGTATTTTCTTTTTATTTAATTCACTGATCATGTAGATGCTCATTAAAGCTCAGAGTAAATTCAAAGGTTATGATATCAAAACAGAGAAAATTGATTATTTCACATTTTGACCCATTCCTGTATCTTAAAAACAATCACTTTTTTTTTTTTTTTTTTAACTTTTTTTTATTCATTAGACCTAAATTTGCTACTTTCAGTCTTGTAGACCAGAGTAGTAAAACTTCCAACTGAATGTTTCTCTTCATTTAACCTTTTTAATCGGTTTATCACCATTCATTATTTTGCATTTTTCAGTGTAAATCATGTATTTTCCGATATTTAATTCACTGATAATGTAGATGTTTATAAAAGCTCAGAGTAAATTCAAAGGTCATTATATCAAAACAGAGGAAACTGAGGAAAAAGTGACTTTTTCAGTAAAACATACATTAATTGAATATAAAGCATCTAAAACTTTTGTCATTTGTCAAGACTATATCAAACTGAGGTGAAGAACTAGATTAAACCAAAAACAGACATATTTTTCCAACTTTTACTACAATTTCTTTTAAAAATCATCTCTAAAACACTGCAATCTTACCTACAAGTTAAATGGACCATGACTTTTTTTTTTAAGTATTCAATTGAAATCCTAACCTGTAAATACCTACAACTATTTTTGTGGCAAATTCCAAACTATATTTTTCTCTAACATTTAACATTTGTAAGAGATTTTTCACTATGTACTATAATACCTCCTTAATTTAGTTTTTTAGTTTAAATCATGTATTTTCCTATATCTAATTCACTGATCATGTAGATGTTCATAAAAACTAAAAAGTAAATTCAAAGGTTGCTTTATCAGAAACAGAGAAAACGCAAGAAAAAGTGACTTTTTCAGTCAAATCTATCATTAACTGAACATAAAAACAAGTGTCTCCATCCACTGTCATTGATCCAACTCCATGGGTTTTACTGGTGAATTAATGTTGTAGAAGATGACGGTGTTTCCATGGTAACTATGGAGCCTCTGAAAGTCCAAATGGGTCATATCTGATGACCATGATGACAACAACCTGTATTTTACGTATATTGGTTGGATTAGTGGATCAACAGGTATTAAACACAAATATGCACATTAGGGATGTAACGATTACTGGTATAACGATAAACCGCGGTAAAATTGCAGACGGTTAGTATTAACTTTTAAATTCTAATTATCATGATAACTGTGTTTGATTACCGCACTTTTCCAGAGAAAACGCCTATGTAAAGATATGATTTTATGTCAAATATTTGGGTATAGTTTTAAATTATTACAATTAAAATTTTCTATACCTAATATTTGGAACCAATATTCACTTTTAAAGTCTTTGAAAAGGTTCGTTAAGCATCTGTGTGTTATTTATGCAATCAATTATATACATTTTTCATATCGGATTTTATATATATTTTTTGTGTGTTTTCTGTCCTTTTATGTTGATATAGTAGGTTAAAGTGAAAAAATAATAGACAGATGATATAGATGAAGTTGTGCTGAAAAAAAAAAACATCCCAAAAATGGGTATAGTAAACATTTGTTTATATAGTATATAAAGGCAAAATCAAAGGGACTGAAAAACAGACAAAATAGGCTCAGACCACTAAGGGTTAATATTTGAATGTTTCTGCCAACAGAAGGTACATTATGCCATTTATTTTATTTGTTTGTTTTTTTTTAAATACAACTTGGTTACATTATTTCAGTGTGTGTATTAGTACTTTTTGAACATTTTGACTACAATTTCAACAATACCGCAATAATAATGATAACCGTGATAATTTTAGTCACAATAACCGTGATATGAAATTTTCATATCGTTACATCCCTAATGCACATATTCAGTTCCGTAAGTTTTTGGACTTTAATCAAAATATTGCATCAACCGTTGAATTACAACCATTTTAACATAAGTCCTTGAATTAAAGCTGAAAGTGCACACTGCAATCACATTTGGATTGTTTTATTTTGGATCCACTGTGGTTGATAACAGAGGAAAGCCACAAAACGAATGCCATGATGTGACATTCAGTAGCTCAGACGGTAGAAATGTAGAAATAACTGAGCCAAACCTTCTCCCAGAGTCGTACTGATGTGTGTTTGTCCTGGACTAAAGACTGTGTGGACCTGTTGGTTTGTGCAGGATCAAGCCCCACTGTGAGGTTTCCAATGCACTGAAGAAGTGGCACATCGCCTACCACGGCACCAGCGTCGGATCCCTGAGGCGAACACTGGACCACAACCAGCTGCTTCCTGGTACCAGTACATCACAGCCGCAGATATCCATTATTTATGTCATCGATTATTTTGTTCGATTCAATTCAATGATTATTTGAATAGGTGAAAAAAACTAGTGAAAAAGACATGTCTGAAAATGACAGCTTTATTCCAGGACCAGCTGAAACAACAACCACAAAATGAACAGAGGTCAAAGGATATGGGAAAAATATCTATATAGAAATGACAACAGTATTAAAGTATATATAAAAAGTATCTATAAACAAACAAGTTAAATGACAGCTACAAACTATATGTTCACTGGAGTCTTCACCACATTTGGATCCAACTTACAAACAACTTAAGATACAATTTACATACAACTGACAAAAATAAGCCAAATATTTTTAATGTGTGAAAGTGATGGGTCCAATGAAAAAGTGAACATAGACATTTTCTGCTTTTTTTGTCCTCGTCTCTTCTTTTTGTGTTCATCCTGGTGTCATGTGCGTCACAATAAGCGTC
Source organism: Sphaeramia orbicularis (assembly GCF_902148855.1). NCBI lineage: Eukaryota > Metazoa > Chordata > Actinopteri > Kurtiformes > Apogonidae > Sphaeramia > Sphaeramia orbicularis. The sequence goes on from NC_043974.1 coordinate 33,338,332, forward strand.
TGTGTGAAACACAACTGTGGAACCAATGTTTAGCAGCAGCAAAATTAAGGACAAGAAGCTTCAATTCAGAAAAACTGTAATCAATTTTTTTTTTTTAAACCACTTCTTGTCAATTAATCGATTATTCGTTTGAGCACTAGACTCTAGAGCAGTGGTTCTCAACTGGTCTGGCTTCAGGACCCGCTATCACCCCTCAATGACAAGCCCAGACCCAAATTAATAAAAGCTGAACTTCTCAAAAGTATTTAATCAAAACATGGTTATGGAAGTAAATCTGTCCCATCAGATTTTGAATTATAGAAGCCATTGAATTTCTAGCGCTGATTTTTTTTTTGCATCGAAATTAAGTATCTGAATTTTTTTTTTTTGCACTAAAATTAAGTATCTGAATTTTTTGTCTCTGAATTCAACTATGTACATACATTTAGAATAAAAAAAAATTCAGATGCAAAAAATTCAGATCACACATCCACGCTGACTGTCTTCCTGCATTGGCGTCACTTGACCAACGTAATGTAACTCGACTTGCTGGCTGTCAGTTCGACTTAAGATAGAATCGATTGCTAATGAAATTCTTTTTTTTTTTTTTTTATTTAAAAAATAAAAATAAAATAAATGAAAAAATAAATAAATTAAAAAAAATAAATAAATAAAGAAGAATTGATTGCTTATCCTTGGTGTCCCGGATGTGTGACCTGAATTTTTTGCATCTGATTTTTTTTTACTCTAAATTTATGAATAGTTAAATTGAGAGACAAAAAATTCAGATGCTTAATTTCAGTGCAAAAAAATTTTCAATGCTAGAAATTCAATGGCTTTTATAATTCAAAATCTGATGAGACAGATGTACTTCCATACGTGGTGAGTTTTGAACCTGAGATAATACAGAATATCACAGTATGAAAACACAGAAGATAAGTTTAAGGATAAACCAAACTGACCAGCAGGTGGCGATGCTAAAGAGGGAAATATTCCCTTTAACACTAAATTAGGTGCATTTGAACAAAAACTAAAATGTGTACGGTTAAAAATTATGAGTACATTCAGTCACTTATTCAAGAATTAAACACTGAGGTTTTTGTCCTCAGTGTAAGTAAAATCATATCTGATGTGGTTGTTGTCGTACCTGAGTTTCACCATGATTTTAATTGAAATTTCTGGGTCTGTTATGCTATGAAATGTATGGTGTTAATTAGCTTTACCGCCACCTACTGTTGGGGAGTGTGAATGGAGGGCGCTTCACTCCATTAAAAAAATAAAGCACAGGATTGGTTTATTAACATTATTTTTTACCCAAACAAAGGCCTGCGACCCACGGAAAACAGGTTTATGACCCACTTTTGGGTTGCGACCCACCAGTTGAGAATGCTCTAGAGAAGAGCCAACGCTCACACGTTTATGACTCTTGGGTTGAATATATGAAGGTCAGATCATCTAATCCACGTGTCCACCTGCAGGGACATCGTCCGTCTTCTCAGTGTCTCCCCTGAAGGCCGAGGGACCCAACGGATACAGTGAACCGGAGGAGAACAGCGCCCCCGGCAGGGAGGTCCCCAGGGTGCGGCTGTCACCCACCATGCGCTACTCCGGCCTGGAGACCTTCGCCCCCAAAGTGCAGTAAGTTCATGTGACGCAGAGAAACGCTGACACTGAACAGCCAGATGGGATCAAAAAGTAGAATTCACACACTATCACAGTTCATGTGTTTAGATTATGGTTTGTAGATTCGACAACATTTTATAGAGCTGCATAAGTTTATTGAGTAAGTCATAAGAAACTATATGTCAAAAACTACACTTACCTTAAATTTCACCTCATTTCTAGACACTATTTAGAGACGCAGTGCCCTCTAGTGGAGAGAAGAAGAACTGCTTTTAGAATCAGATCAGTGACTCCAAACATCAGAGCAGAGAATGAAAGGGTTAAAACCTGAGGAGTTTTCATTGTTGATTAATCAGACAGTTGTTTGACTCATAAAATGTCTGAAAATAGAGAAAAGTGTCTTCTCCCAAACAAAATAAACAAAATAAAGATGACGTCCTGAAATTTCAAAAAGGAAAGAACGTTGGAAATAATGACATTCAGGAGGCTGCAATTTATTCACTATTTTAAAAATTGATGAATTTGTTAGAGTGAGTAACTTTTTAGTTGATTAATTTAGTATCAACAAGTAATTGATTAATCATTAAAGTAATGAACCAACTGTTCGGATGTGAAGTGAATAGAAAAAATGTCAGAGGATGTGAAAACCCAATAATTAACTGTTCCCACATTCATGAAAAACTGAAAAAATTAAATTTTCCAAATCAGGAAAAGTCATGAAGTGAAGTTTAATGTAATGAAACGAACAAAATAAGAGATGTTTTTATTTGACTAAAACTATTCATTTTTGAAGTTTTTCAAGTCAAATGTATCAAAGTTATCTCATGACACTTTACATTTAGAGCTGGTCTAAACCAGACGCTTATGCCATGCAGTGTTTTTTAATCAGTGCTAATTAGCTAGCAAGCTAAGCTAATTGTCTTTAATTTTAAGTATCTTTGTAACAGAAGCAAACATTAGCATTAATGACGTAAAAGAAGCAAAAAATATTTAGTGAGTGACCTAGTCACTGGTTTCAGATATACTGAAAATTTTTAAATAGTAATAAAATATTTCTTAGTCAAATTAGCAAACATTAATTAATGAGCTACATGTAGATACTGTAGACGCTAACACTGGTTAGGTAGTTAAGTTTAGTTAATGTGGACTTAAAAGAAGTAAAGATGTAATAAATAGTTGTAAATAAATATTTTTGTACTTTTTTTTCAATCTAATTATACAACATTAGCTACTGAGTTAAATTTAGGTGATGTTAGTTAATGATGCAACACAATTCACAAAATAAAAAAGCCAGTAATTTTCATTTATGGCTAAAATAATTTCATTTTTGCGTAATTTTAAATTATTTTAACAGTTACATCTTATAAAGCTACATGAATTTAGGTTAAAATATTTATATTTTATAAAAAAGATTAAATTGTCTTTTTGACGCTTGTTTGAGGGTTGAACAGAATTTTCATACAATAATTTACTAGAATAAACAAAGAACTTTTGTTATTGATCAATGAAAAGCTGGGTTTTCTTTGTAAATGTGAATTAAAACTCTAAAACTGTAACTGAACGTTTCTTTGTCCGGTGCAGATTTCGAGACCCCCGTTCTCATCGCTGCCACCAGGCCCAGGTGGGCTTCCAGGTCTGTGTACGTCCGGGCTCCTATAAGGTGGGACCCCAGACCCTGGGCCCCAGCGAGACTCTGGACCCTCGCTTCAGCAACTCGGAGATCGAGTGGATCACCAAGGAGCAGGGGGGGACGCTGCTGTACGGGCTGCTGATCCGGGTCGAGTGACGCCGACCGGGGGCAGGGGGTGGGGTGGGGGGGACACCCTTTTACTGAACAAACTCAACCAAATCCAACCCCTGCCTTGAGCGACAGACTCCTCTGGATCAGCTGATCCCACTGTGGATTGTCGAGCATTAATCTTCTTGTTGTTTTGGTTCTTTTTTGTCGTTTGCTCTCAGACTCTGATCGGGCGAAGCTCCGGCAGTTTCAAAGAAGAACAGACAAACAGACACTGCCTGCACTTTATGTTTTGGACACTCGTGGGCGATTTTTAACCTTCTAATCGACACGACACGTTTGTTCATTAGCTACAGTTTTTGGGTTTTTTGTCTCCAGCTTCTTTTCTGGACCTTTTTGGCATTTCTTATTTTAACACTTCTCACCTCGGCTTTTTGTTTTGTTTTTGTTTTTAGGAGGGGGGGTAACTTTTGTTCCACCCCCTGCCAACCTGCACGTTAGCTCACTGATAAAGACTGAAACGCGGGTCAAAAAAAAAAAAAAGTGGTAATGTTTTCACAAAACTATAAAGACACTTGAAGAATGAATCCCAGAGTGTCTTGTGATCGTAAAACTGGAGGAAGAGAAATGTTTACACATGTTCCACTGTTTGTCCTGTTGGTGTCACCGCTTCCACATCGTCAGTCCTGTTGGCATTTTTGTTCAGCCGACGTCTGATCCAAAAGAATAACACTCAGCAAGATGAAGCTGGAACCATTTACAAACACGCACCTTTTCGTTCATTTCCCACCACAAATGGGATGTTTCGGATATGTTCTGTTCTCCTTGTGGGTTGTTGATCCACCTCCTGCTTCTGGTTGAGCATTTACAGCGTCAGGTTTTTTTAAGTGGGATTGTACGAGGTTTTTATCTATTGTTACCGTTTCAACACTTGATTTAATCATGGGTGAAAATGAGGCTTCTTTCAGTTTGACTTTAATCCTATCAGTATTTATAATTATTTATAAGATTTACAGGAAATGGATTTAGTTGCAACAAAAAATGATTCATGTTTATTTTTTAATCAGTGAAATCAACCTCCTGAGCTACTTAGCAGCAAGATAGACTTTGGTTTTAGTAATAAAATATGATCCATTTGTTTTACATCAAATGTTAGCCCACAATAACCGGTGAATAAATTTAGCTCCAGTTGGCTAGCAACACAACAGCCGCTAACAGTAGCTTGCTGTTTAAATTTAGCAAATGTTAGCTTTGGTTGAAAATAAGCAAACATGTTTTTGAGCCAACTATTGGTTTTAGTATTTCCAAAAAACATTTTTTTGGTATTGAGAAATGTTTTTTTCCCCAGTCACATCAGCTAACATTAAACAATGGGCTAAATTTACCTAAAGTAGTGAAGTAACAGCAGATAGTACGTTCACTTTGGCTGATGTTAGTTAAGGATGTAATGCGCTGGCTAATATTTGCTAGCACGTTAAATTTAGCTGACGTTAGCTAAAGATGTACAAGAAACAAACATTATGTAGTGAGTTAATCTTTGGATTTAGCTGTAACAATTCTTTTTTTTTTTTTTTTAAAGTCCAATCATTAGCTAACCAGCTACATTTAATTTTATGATGAACCATACCTGGTGACAAAACCTAAAAGCAGCTGATGTTAGCTAGGGAGTTAAAAATGTTACTTTTGGTTTTAGTCGGAACAGAATGTATTTGATGAAAAGGAATCATGTTTTTAGACAAACTGTTTTGAGGGAAAGTTTACATTAAAATATCAAGAGTTGAGACTTTTGAATGGTGTTACTGTCCAGAGTTTTACTTAAGGAAAACGTGACTAATGTTTCATTAGTGCCACATATTTGACTTTAAACTTTTACATCAGATGTTTCTACTGATACTAAATTTGCTTGTGTTGAACTGCATCTGACGATCCACCTCCAAAAACAAAACTGTATCTGTTCAAGTGTCTAAACTACAGTTCTGTCCTCAGTTTTCCAACTGACTGTGGATCAGTGCCTCATAATCCCACTTAAATAACCCAGACCGTCTTTTCCAGTGTTCTTCCCCATACACTCGTGTCTCCTCCGTCGTTTACGGTCCATCCGTCAGTTTGTCGCCTGGCGCCGGCGTTTACATGTGAATGTTCTTTACTTAGGGCTCTGCTCTTTTACTTTGGACGGACGTCATCGGTTTACATCGACCACCTTTATACAAAAGCTTTTATTTCATCCAAAAACATCCACAGTGATTGATTGTACATGAACAGCTTTCCAAAGCTTTTTTTTTTGTTTTTTCTTGTTGATCCTGTTGCCAATCTGACAAACCCACAACCGTAAAGGAAACCCCCACATTTTTCAACCGCTGTGATCAAACCGACTTGCGGTTTGGCGAAGGAAAACTTCCAATCAAAAAATGTGAAAAATAAACTCTCAATGGGTTATTTACAGCCCAGTGCTGCTTTGTACTATTTAATTTGTACTGTTTGTTTTTTTTTTCTTTCTGTATGTTGCATTGTACAGGCTGTTACATAACAAATCATATCGTCCTGATTTATAAAAAATACAAATAAACTGACAGACAGTATGCACAGAAGGACGGCTGACATTTGGCTTTTTTCAAGTGGTTTCAGATTTTATTTAAAGTAGGAAAAAAGTCCGGTCACTGACATGTTATTGCAGTGTTGCATACTTCCTCAGTCACACCTCAAAACGCTGTAGACTAATATTTACTTATTAAGGCCAATAGTGGGTGTTTTCAGAGTTTGTATAGAAATATCGGCTCCGTCCTGCCATTTAACAGTAAACACATGAATGAACTCAGAAATGCAGTGGCGAACAAAGAGTTACATGAACGACTGTTGGACGAAACAGAAATCTGCTGGATGATCTTTTTTTTTTGTTGCATAGTCAGGTTTCGATATAATTTCATTACTAAGCTTTAAAGCGACGTTTCTGCTTCAGCTTTTAGACCCTGAGTTTCCTCTTTTTGTCTTTTTCTAACATCTGGATTCTAATTGTTTGTTTCCCAGTCGAGTGTCAATTAAACTGAATCTGGGCCACGTTTTGGTTCAACATCATCATCTAAAAAGGTCTGACTTATCTGAATAAATGTCCAAAATTAACATGGTGTAAGCTACAAACTGAAAACCAAAGTGCAGATGGTCAAGGAGTTTGTTTTTACGGGGTCGTATTTAAAGCAGCATCGTGTTCATGTCAACACAAATCAAGTGTTTTTCAAAGAGACTCAGTTAACGACGGTACATTGCGACGTTTTAGGTGAAACTTTTTCTTTTAACGATGTAGGGAAGGACGACGATGGTTCTGAAGGAAAAAAAAACTCAATTTACAAGATAAATGTCAAATTAAAAAGAAATTAGTTATTTACTTTGTAAATGTATGACTAGTCTCAGAATCAGTTTTTTCTCCTTAATTTTTACATTTTGTTTCATTAATTTTCACAGTGTTTCTTAGAAATTTATGATATACTTTTTTACCTGAAAATTTATCACATTAAGTTTTATTTTTTTCACTGGAAAATACAAGATGATCTGAATGTAAATCTATGATGTTTTATCACATTAACCAGTGAGAATCAGCTTTTTCTTGTAGATTTGTGGCTTTAATCTTGAGATACTTTTTTTTCTCAAATTTACAACTTAAATCTCAGATCATTTCAGAGTTTTTTTTAAAATTCATTTTAGATTTTTGTTTCAAATATGACTAACTTAGATTTTTTTTTAATCTACAAGGTTTTTTTCAAAGCACATTTCTAAGTTTAATTTCAGAATATTTAAGTTTTGTTGTAAATTTATCTCTCATCTCAGTATATTTTTCTGAGATGATTTCTGAGAGATTTCAATTTCTTAAAATTTGTCAGTGTCTCAAATTTACTTTAAATTAGTATCAAATATACTATTTTTTTTTCATAAATACATAAAATTTGCAACTTGAAAACTTAATTTTTTCTCTGATCTTAATTGATGACTTTATTCTCAGTATGTCCAAGTTGTCTCAAATTTAATGTGTATATATATATATATATATATATATATATATATATATATATATATATATATATATATATATATATATATTTTTTTTTTTTTTAAGTGCATACATAACTTAAACCTCAGAATGAAAGATTTTTTTTGTTATTTCTTGCTGTATTCCGAACATCGCCTGTAAAAACCTGTTTTGTTTCACCTTACGTCTCGATGCGCCATCGTTTGCCTGAGCTCAGATCAGCTGAAAACAGAAACAAACGGACAAAGACGATGGAAAAGTTTGGTTCAGCTTCATTCAGATATACATTTTAACTTCCACACACACTCACGCATACGTACAGTCTTCCAAGTATGCCCGAAACCAACAAAAAAATCCCACACAATTTAAAAAAATAGCGAAAAGTTCTTTGTACACGTACACATTACAACTGGTAACATGTTTGTCAAACCCTGACGAACAGCATTCACTCCCAACGTAAGGTTGAAGCATCAAGCTACAGTGAGTGCTTTTATAAAAACGCATGATCACAGTAGTTCAAATAAAATATCTCCTTCTGGAATAAATAAATAGTTGAGACAAAACGACCTTCGTTACAAACACTCGGCGCAGGACTTCCACATGTTTTGATTCATCGGAATTAAGAAAAGAAAACGAAAAAGCCTCCAGAAAAGTCGACTACAGCAGCTGTTTTACTTCCAGCTCCGAAATAAATAAAACGGGGATCTACAAACGGACACGGCGAGCCCAGGGAAACCTTAGAAAAGCACGAAGAAGAACCGAAAAACAGGTCGACGCACTCTTCTCTCACAGTAAAACACAAGGATCCCGTGTGGGAAAGTCCTGCGAGCTACCGTACCTTGAATACACGACCCCCACCTCCCTGGAAACCCCGTCCTCCGTGCTCTCTGTCCACTTCTTGACTCGTAAGCGTTGAAACATTTCCCACGTACCGCGGCGATGGGATAATTGGGGAGGGTTTGGCAGTCAGCGAGGAGAAGGACAGTTTGTGAAATGTTTCGGGACGGTGACGATGATGAAGAGAGCACTCGGCGTCCTTTTATTTTCTCAGGGAAACGGAGGCAGAGGTACTAAGTAGAGACAGATGAGGAAAAAAGAAGGGACAGTTCTCCCAGAATTCATTGCGGCTGATCGTGGGAGGAAGGTCGAGGGAGTTTTACAGAGAAAGAGACGAAAGGAGGTCGCGAAGGAGGAAGAAGGAAGGAAGGCGAGCAGCAATTTGATTCGAGATGTTTTTTCTCGTCGTCTACATTACAGAAGTTCTGGTTTGTCCTCCAGTTGAGTGACTTCAGAACTTCTTGGGGCCCCAGGCCGACGTCTGCTTCGGGGCCACGCCCGTCCCGAATGTGGGGAAGTCCTCGGCACTGCTCATGTCTGGAGCCTGAACCAGAAAAACACTTCGATTAACCCATACATACTCAAACAGCAACCAAAAGCAACTACTCATGTAAACTGTTTAATATCTGTTGATCCATTAATCCTATCAAAACATGAAAATAACTGGTGCAAAATGAAGTTTATCCTTTTTTCATAGACATCAGATATGACCCATTTGGACGTTCAGAGGCTCATTAGTGAATGTGACATGAATGTGTCTTGTTTTTCTGTCATTTGTGCAGAACTTTACTTTTATCCATTGACTGTGGAAACCAGTGCAGAGTCATGAGCAGGAACCATCTTTTATCAGTTGTATCTTGTTAATACAGTGAAACTTCTAAGTCATAAGACCAGCATCACTTCTCTGCATCATCAAGGTTTTCCACTGCGAGTAACTAAATATTTGGTGGATCTGATGAAATGTCCTAGAATTATTTTTTATCTATACAGGTTCAATGAGGAACACTGGGTCCCACCTTATTCCCTGCTGCGTTCCAGGGTGCGTCCCGGACCACAAAGCCCTTTGCTGGACCGCCGCTGTCGTCAGCTCCGCCCACTCCACCCGGCCCTCCTCCGTACCGCGACGGAGGCTTCATATAAGCTGCCAACGTCTCCGTCTCTGTCACACTGAGCATCTGAGGAAAAGAAAAGGAAACCAGAAAGCCAAGATTATGACCTCGCTTTCTGCTTTTTCAGAAGGGTCTCATCTATATTCAAGGTCAAGTTTGTTTATATAATACATTTAAAACAACGCAAAGTGCTGAACAAAATAAGTGCAATACGTGCAATTTTAACAGTATTATGCCTCAGTTTGTCATTTACACATGTGCATTACAACTGACAATAGATACACAAAACATTTAGTAAAAGGCTTACACTTCTCTCAAGACATTTCATCTTATTCACATTTTTTATGAAAGAATAGTTTGTAAATATAAAATTTTCATGTAATTTTACTTTTTTACAGCAAAACAAAGAGAACATATTTTTAGTTTAGTTTTACTTTGTAAATGTAAACATTTTCATCATAATTTTTACAAACTATCCTTTGACAATAAAATGTGAATAATCTAATCAACCTGTAATGTCTTAAGAAAAATAAGTGCAATTTTAACAATATTCTGACTGTTCCTAAATGCTTTGTGTATTTGTAGATCCACAATTCTAATGTACGTGTAAATGATAAACACATATTGTTAAAATTGCACATTTACTTTTTTGCACTAAAACAACAAAAAAGCTGTATTTATGTCTTTGTTATGATGCTGTTCTGTTTTTTACTGATCTAAAATGAGTTTGTCTGTGCTCTATATTTGCATGGATGAATGGAGGAGGTTTTATTACAGACTGATACTTATGGCGCGTTTCCACAACGTGGTATCGGCTCGACTCGACCTTTTTGCATTTCCATTACGAAAAAAAGGACCTGGAATCTGGTACCCAGTACTAGTTTTTTGGTGTCACCCCCGCCGAGGTTCCAGCATGGGGGACCAGACACTAAAATGTGACATGTAAACACTGCAGACCACTGATTGGTCAGAGTTGTCTCTGTGACCCGCTGTTTTACAAAAAAACAGATGAGAAAGTTTACAGTAAATATAGCGGTAGGTTAATCCACATGAGGACAGCCTGAAAAACTACACCATTCAGTCAGGAGATTCAGTCTTTGGTGGCCGACGTAAAAATTCAGCATGAGCTTGATGAGACAACATGCAACGAGTGTGTTTATCAGCAACTCTCTGAGCAGGCGACACGGAAGTAACGCACCACATCGCTATGACGTCCAGGTACTGTAAAGTGGGTAGTATTCTGTAATGGAAATGGTCTCCAGGAATAGGACCTGGTACCCAAGTTGAGTCGAGCGGGTTACACTTAGTGGAAATGCGGCAATAGATGAGGGTTATAGACTGACATATTCCTCTTCCAGGTTGAGCAGGTGGTCGATGGCGTTGTCCACGGTCTCTGGAAGCCCCGTCACTGTCACCTTGTCGGGTTCGTCGGAGCCCGGCTGAGGGAACCTGATGTCCACCTGAACCAGAACAGACACCACAACAGGCTGATCAGACAAAGGTCAAATGATGTGACATGATAAACCTGCACTGGGTGTTCCGGTCTGACCTTGAACTCCTCCATCAGTTTGCGGATGGCCTTCCCGCGGGCACCGATGATGCGGGCGTGGGTCCGAGGATCGAGGTGGACGTCCTGGCTCACCATCTCCTGGAGCTCGGCCACCAGCTGCTGGATGGACTGACGCGCCTCCTCCACGTTACGTTCATACCCCGAAATCACGATCAGGTCCTGGAGGAGGTTAAAGAGGGACCACAGTGGGAGGATGTGCATGAAAGTAAAACAGACGATTCTTAGGCAAACTTTATTATTCCACAAGGAAAATTACTGGGTCACAATAGCTCAGCTGCATACAGAAGCGTATTGCATTCACTTGAGAAAAAAAAAAGAAAAAAAAAAGAAAAAAATCGGCTCTTTTTCTCAATTATCTCATTAAGACAGAAAAACAGCCGATTTTTTATTTTTTCATGTCAATGCAATACGCTTCTGTAGTTGCATACTAGCAAAAAAGCAAAAAAAAAAAAAAGAAATTAAGTGTGAAGAGATAAAAGCAATAAATAATATAAATAGAACACACTAATAAGACAGAAAAAAATACAAGATTTGCATATGTACAAATCCACAGGAAATGGAAGTAAATATACACTATATACATGTTTTAAAAAATTCACTGTAACGCCTGAAATGTAAACGTTCATGTATCAGGTGCAGTGTCCGAATATATACAATTATTAAGCCTTCGGGAACCCTGGGGATATTTTTGTCCATTTTTGACATTTTTCTGCTTTCATTTTCTGATCATGATGTCTGTGTTACAGTTTGGTATGAACTTCTGCAGAATGTTTTTTTTTGTTTTTTACATATGTTTTAATCTAATGTCAGTTACTCTTACAGGTCCATTACGTACACGCAAAAAAATGCTATAAAATCATCAACTTTTTTTCTGCTTTGTTTGTGCATAAATATCATAAACTGCTCAAAACAGGATTTTAACCCTTGGATTTAACCCTTGGATATGTGATGCCACTTGTTCTATTAAAAAAAAAAAAAAAAAACAACACAAATATGATATTTTCCACATAATACATGTTGGACGGATGTGTCATTGTTTTATATCTTGGACGTATCAAATATTAATTAATAACACTGATTTCACTGTATCACTAGTTTTTATGTGAGATTAAAAAATGTGGTTTCAATGTAAGTCAATTAGTCTTTTTTTGACATGGGGGTCCTGCACTGAACAAAAACTACTAATGCAATGAAATCAGTGTTATTGTTCATCTTTGACATGTCCAATATCTCCCCACCATGTATTATATGGAAAATCTCATAGTTTGTGGGTTTTTTTTTTTTTTTTTTAATTAAACAAGTGGCATCATGTATTCATACTGGCATTTAAAGTAATAAAATCTTGAAAATTATTGAGCAATTGGTAGTTTTGAGCAGAGCTGAAGTGGTTTAAGAGATTAAGAGTAGAATATTGTTAAAACAAGCGAACTATGCTTTTAGAAAAAATGTGAATAATGGAAACAAATATGAACAACCTGAAGTCTTCAGAGAAATAAGAACAATTTAATAATATTCTGCCTGTTCCTAAATGTTTTGTGTATTTGTAGATCCACTGTGATCTGTAAGTGATAAACTGAGGTAGAATATTGTTACAATTGCACTTATTTTTCTTTTAAAATTTCAGGTTGTTCATATTATTCACTTTTTTTTTAAAGGACAGGAAGTAAATATAAACATCTTCATTCTGTAATTTTACTTTTTCCACTAAAACAGACAAAAGTTTAATGTTGACATTATTTATGGGTCATTATGTTATTATTTTTCTGGTCTGACTCACTTTAGATCATACTAGTCTGAATGTGGAACCTGAATTAATATGATTTTGACACCCATAGTTTAGACGATCAGCCACTTTTCTCATGCTTGTGACACATCATAAAACTGAACCAGACCAGACAGTTTCAGACATAAACTCTGGTCCTGATGTGTGAATGGAATAAAGGATGAGTTCAGTCCAAAGCTCTGACCTGCTGCTCGTCTCCTTTGTCGGGGAACTGGATGCTGACGTCGTGGTCTTTTCTGATCTGAGAAATAACCGCTCCTTTACGACCGATGATCTTCGGATGAAACTTTGGATCCACGGACATGGTCACCTTGAAGCTGCGTAGAGCCTGAGAGGAGACGATGGAGACATGATTATTATGGAACACATCTATACATTGATCTGAAACAAAGGAGGTGATGAGGAGGGACAGGAAATAATACGAATTTAGCGATTCTCATTGGATTATTGAATAAACTGTTGTACAAATAGCTTTGTTTGTATGAACTCTTTAATGTCAAACATCCACTAACATTTATGACTGGAACTAAACCCTGCTTGTCTCTGTCTCATCTTGTCTTTATGTAATGCTAGTATGTTGTCCTTCACTTGTCATGTTCTGTTTTGCATTACTCAATTTAAAAAAAAAAAAAAAAGAAAGAAAAAAGTAAATTACATATAGAAAAATAACAAAAAAAAAGGATTGGAACTAGGGTTATAAAGGGGTAGTTAAAGGAGTGAAATATGAGTAACAGAAAACTAGTTCTTTTATAGTATTCAAGTTAAATATGTTTAAAGTGTACTTAAATTCAGGACTGAAAATGTGTTGTGGAACTATTTCTATTAATGTCAAATATCGTTAGCCTCATGGCATATTTGCCTAAGTCATATTTTTTCAGGTCGTAGCCAATGATGAAAAATGAAGTAGCAGTGTTAGGTAATGTTACATAGATATCACAATTTGGCCAAAAATATGACTTGCTATGAGGCTAATGATATATAGAAATAATATGACATGTAAATTCAGTCCTGATTAATAAAGACAGAAATAAAATAATAAAGACATAAGAAAATGTGAAAAAATAAATGTTTAGCTCAACAAAACACAGAGAAATAAAAAGAAGAGTGGTTAAATGCTTGTGCATGTTGGAGGTATTTAACCCTTTGTCGTAATGGAAGCTCTGCCACTGTCCTAAATGGTCCTAGTGTTGTCGTTACTGGTCAAATACAACCAGACTTTAGAGGAAAAAAAACAAAATACACAAATGACCTGAAGACGCATTTGATTTGGAATCGTTAACCAAACAGACTGACGCTTCCAAGGAACTGGGCTACTAGGATCTTCTGGATTTTCTTGAAAAAAATTATCTATCGTGCATGAGCACTGTATTTGCTTAGAAACTTTAATAGGCATGATTTAGCCTCATTAAAACTATGAAGAGAAAAAAAAGACATCAGTATTTGCAACCAACTGCCAGACAGAGGGAACAGTGAGACAAGGGGGAGGAGATCTAGACAAAAATTTATCAGAAATAGAATATAGACTGAGGGGAGAGATGAGGATTAAAGTAGAGACAGTCAGTTATAATACAGGTCAGATGAGAGGGTGATATTTAATTCCATCAGCGTACCCGGTCCTCCTGCTCGGCCTGCAGCTCCTTAACCCGGTCCAGTAGACCCTGTTTGGCCCGTTCCACGTTGGCCACCAAACCCGTCACCTTTATCACATCCAGCTGCCTCTCAGGCTGCGGAACCCAGATGTTCACCTGCAGGTACGAGACATGAGCCGTTAACTTTTAACAAAGGAAACCATTCATCTACAGCCCGATTCATACAGGTCTAGTACAACCTGAGGAGATCTTGTGGTTTAGACATTAACCCCCCTGGCTGATTCATGAGGTGAAGTGAGTCTGATTTACTGTTATTATTCCACAGTTCATCCTCTTATATTGACAGATGTGATCACCGTCATCGGTTTCCTGTGAATCTGTTGTTGGGTTTAGTTTGAAGTTATGCTGCTGAACTTCAAATCAGTCTTTTTCTGGTGTTTCTGTCTCTTCTCTGAACTCGATGCTTTAAATTTAACCTGTGACTAGTCATTTCTAATTAGAAAGAGGAGGAACAGAAGAAGGAGAGGAGGAAGGAAAGGAAGGAGAAAGCTAAAGAACAAGAGGACTTACGAGGAGGATATCTCCAATGTTGTGTAAAAGTCAGTGCCTACTCTGTGAACCTGGCCTTGGTCCCAGTTGTAGGTTTAACTACAGCGTTAGTCTGTAGACACTGTTCACTCTACAATAACACACCTCCATCTGATGTCTCTGGTCATAAACTTAGTTGTACTTAAATGTCATTTTGCACCTTCTCATTCTGAATATTACAGCTGTTAATATTGCTAATATATAGTCAGGGAAAAAGTTATTAGACCATCAAAAGTCATCAAAAACAATGGTTATGCAATCAGCTACTAATGCCTGTGTGTATTATGTGACTAAAACAGACAGAAAAAAAAATGGAATGTCTAAAAGCACTGTTTTTGTCAGTACAATGCCATAGATACTGAAGTAACAACTTGAGTGATTTTGGTTATTATCAAGAAAACCATGGAAAATGGATAGGTATCAGCTTTGAAATTAAACTATTATGAGCTATTTTTGTTATCATTATATTTGTCCAAACAAATGTACCTTTAGTTGTACCAGGCATTAAAATGAACAAGAAACTGAAGAAAACAAGGGGTGGTTTAATAATTTTTTCCACGACAGTACATAGATATACATACTGTTAATATTGTAAATATAGTGTCTATTCATATTTTATTTTATTCTACCTTTAGTTCTATTGCTATTTTACTTTGTTAAATTCTATATTCTATTTTCTCATTTTACTTTTAGTTTTTCTTTTTTTTTTTTTGGGGGGGGGGGGGTAATACCTGCTCTATTCTTATTTTCTGATGTATTAGGTTTTTTATTGATTGTTTGCACTGACTCAAGACCATAAAGTCTATTCTATTGTTTTGTACTTTACAGTTTTATTCTGCAGCATTACAGTTATTATCTAGGTTCTTTACCCAGATCTTTATTATACTTCTAATTTACTTTGTATAGTGTTTGTTCTTGTGTTCTGTTTTTCACTCTTGTATTCCATTTACAGTACATTGTGTGTCCTGCTGCTACACTGTAATTTCCCAGTTTTGGGATAAATAAAGTCTGTCCGTACGTCTATCTATCCATCTATCTAGTGTCCATGGACTGACCTCGTACTCCTCCATCATCTTCCTGATTCCACTGCCTTTCTGTCCGATGATGTAGCGATGCAGCTCGTACGACACCTTCACGTCCTCCGTTATGGGAACCAGCGCCTGAAGGAGGGACACACAGATCCAGGATCAGTGGAGCAGTGATGCACAAATCCCAAATACTCAACAGACACACGTAGTTAAAGTCACACATATCCATACCAGCAGCGCAGCTTTAGCCACTTCACACTTCTCCGCCCGTCCAGAGATGGTGATGATGTCACACTTGCGGGGGACGAATTCCGCCTCTGGACTGACTTCACCGTTCTCCTGTGGAGGAGCCTCCTGACCTGGAATTTAACCACAGAAGAAGCATGAACATACTAGCATGGTTATAACATCCATGTACACATTCATACAATAGACACTGAAACACTTTAATGACAAGGTATGACGTTTAGTTTTTCTGTTCAATTCCAATGAGTCATTTACAGAGAAAACAGTGTTCACTTCGTATTTTTACTAAACATTTTTTAACATCATGCACATTTTTCTATCTTTAGTGTTTATTTGCCTCACATGATCAAATAAAATCCTAAATATTTCAGCGTTTTGTTGTTTAGAAGAGTTAAAAACCACAAATAACAGTCATTATTTTAATTTTGTTGAAGAAGATCTCTGAATAAAAACTTTTTTTTTTTTTTAATTTAGACAAAACAAGCACAAAATCACATAAGTGTTGTTTTTGTCATATTTTTCTATGTTTTCCTCTTATACAAATAATATAACTGCCTGGTTTCTTAAGTCATCATATTAGAAAGCGAAAAATATTCATTATCTGCTGACGCATCCAAGTTTGATCTTGATGGAACTGAGCATGTGCAGAAGGAGCATGTGGGTTTGGAGAATGGAACAATACTGGGAACAGTTCAGTGACTTCAGATTAAGATTCTTTATTCAATATATCACAAATGCATGTGGTCAATAATCACTGTATTTATTACTTTGACTCAGACCCTGTTTCTAATAAAGTGAACAGTTGATTTCTGTGAGTTTTTCTGTGGATGATACTGGTAGTTTAATGAACACTTCCTGTCTGTCATTAGTTAAACCTCATGCTCTGTTGTGTCGTTTCTCACCTGCGGCGCTGTCGTCTCTCTCGGGGAACTTGATCTGGACCTCGTGTTCTCTGGTGATATGCTGGATCCGACAGCCTTTCGGTCCCATCACAGCGCGGTGGTAACGCTGAGGAATCGCCACCTCCACGCTCACCTGAGACTCCTGATCAATAATAAACAGTCAAAGGAGAGGAGACTGCTAGGTAACCGGGTTCAGGATCACAGCGTCACTAATGCTGATTCTCTAACGCTACATTCACACTGAAGGTTTTAATGCTCAATTCAGATTTTTTGCTGAAATTCAGTATTTTTTTTGCGTGGTTGTTCACATTATGATGCAAATGTGATGCCATCAGACTGCAAATACACTGTGTTTACAGAATTTCATCATTTTTGAAAAAAACAGCTTTTTTGCCCAAATCATCAAATACTCAATTTCCGGTTAAGTTTTTTGTGTTTCCTGAAAAATCTGAAAAAAATGACAATATTTTAGGAAGGTGATGATTTTTTGTTAATTCTTGTTCATTTTATTGAGGCTTTAATACTTAATTTAAAGCTAACTTTGTTTTTCAGTTTATTTTGCTGATTTAATGCTCATTTTGTTTGTTTACAGATTGGATGGTACTTTTAATTCCTACTTGTTACAATGACAAAAGATATTTTATTCTATGCTATTTTAATCTGTAGATTTACTGCTTATTTTGATCACTTTTGTTGATTTAATGGTCACTTTGCTCCATTTTAATAATTTATTTTGTTGATTTAATGCTCATTTTATTTGTTTACTTGCTTATTCCGTGACTTTTTTGCTTAGTTTGGTCATTTTAGTTTGCTTATTTTGTTGATTTAATGCTTATTTAGCTCCTTTTAAATAAGTTGTTTTATTGATTTATTGTTTATTTTGTTGTTTATCAGTGTACATTTTTGTTAATTCTTCAGTTTATTGAGGCTTTAATGCTTCATTTAATACTGACTCTACTGGACCATATGGATCTTCCCAGGTTCCGCCTCCTTCAGTGCAGAATCGTGACATCTGATGAAATGTGACATGACCGTTCAGACTGAAGGACTGAAGACACGTTGCAGAACATCAGATATGAATCTGATTTAGGACCAGATATCAAAGTGTTCTGGGTCTGATTTGTACTGTTCAAACCATCATAAACGTATCAGACATGGGTTACATATGGGTAAAAAGTCAGATTTGCCCATTTTTACCTGCAGTGTGAACGTAAAGTAAGTGTCCATAATTCCTCTGTTTTTCTAACATAATACATGTAAAAACAGCTAAACCTGAGACACATCTAGACCAGTTGCCCGTCTCATTACCAGGTCCTCGATGATCTCCTGGATGCGTTTCTTCGCTGCCTCCACACAGTCCTTGGCTCCCTTCAGAGTCACTTTCTGGCTGTTGGCTCCGGTTCGGGGGAAACTCACGGCCACACCGCCGTATTCCTCTGCCAGCTCCCGCAGCACCTGGCCTCGCCGGCAAACGAAGTGTCGGTGATGACGGACATCTACCACCATGCTGTCCTCCACCACGTCGTCCTGGAGAAACAGTGAGATGAGGATGAGGTTAGAGTCAGGGGTCAAAATGTTTTCAGTGTTGTCACCTATTCCTTTTGTGCAGTTTTGTCCATTTTCTTGTTTAGTTTGTTGTTTATTTTTCCATTTAGTGGTTGTTTTGCTCATTTTATTTTATTAATTTTAACTTTAGCCTTAAAGATCTAAAATTTTTTATGGGGCAACTTCCAAATTAATTTCTCTACATCTAACCAATTACAACTGACTTATCGCCTTTTATTCTAGTATTATTCCAGAGTCATGGTTCATGAAATCACTGAATAACACTGTAATGGTGGCTTTTTTCAGTCAACAATGGATTCCAAACATACATGACCCAGCTGACAAATACGTTGTGGAAAGCAAAAAGTAACAGGCAACTAGAGAGAACCCAAATATTCACATTAAAAACCAAACTGTCACATCATTTCCCAAAGATTAAGGCTTAAAAACCTAGAACTAGTTTTACTGTGACTCCCAAATGACTTTTTCTTGACATTTAACTTTCCCTTAGTGATCCGCCACCATTTATTATATTATCCTCTGTATTTTGCATTTTTCAGTGAAAATCAGGTATTTTCCTATATTTAACTCACTGATCATGTAGATGTTTATTGAAGCTAAGAGTAAATTCAAAGGTTATTTCAAGACAGAGTAAACTGAAGAAAAAGTGACTTTTTCAGCAAAATCTGTCATTAACTGAACATAAACCCAGTGTGTCCATCCACTGTCACTGATCTAACTCCATGGGTTTTACTGGTGAATCAATCAATGTTGTAGAAGATGACGGTGTTTCCACGTTTACTACGGAGCCTCTGAACATTCAGAGAGGTCATATCTGATGACCATGAAAAGATGAGAAACTGCTTTTTACACTAATTATTTACATATATTAATATTATTAGAGGATCAACTGGTATCAAATATTTTATATCAGTAGTTACTTTTGTTTGATGGTGGATGTTTACATCTTTAAGGGTTAATATTCTAAGAGTCAACAAATCCAAATGAAGAAAATAAGTTAAATCTTCATTCTTATATTAAAGGAAACATAAACTGCTCTGATATGTTGGGAAAATGTCTATGTTATGGTAGTTAAAGCAGAATTGTATCATATTTCTCTTTTGCATGATGAGCTGAAGCATCAGAGTTACAATAGATGAGGTTTGTCATTCTTGGACAAAAACTGAAGGTTCTTACCAGGTTTTTGACCAGACTCTCCAGCTCCTTCTGAGCCTGACGAACAGCCTCCTCTTTCCCTACGATGGTGATGAGCTCCTGCTCCGTGTCGTCAGGTGATGGGAAAATGATGCGAGCCCCCGTCCGGTCTCGTACACGGCGGATGTTGGCTCCTCCGCGGCCGATCAGGAACTTATGGTACTCAGGTTTGGCCTGAAGCTCGGCTGTGAAGTTACTGACTTGCTGAAAAGGGAAAAGACAGAAGGAGAGAACGAAAGAGGTAGAGGAAGAAGGAGTGATGAAGTTAAACACCACCTCCTTAGATCATGGTATATGCATTTCAGACACTAAAAGTTAACACTTTTAGGCATGATTTTAACTAAACTGAAGCTTAAAGTTTAGATGAATCCTCATTTTCTTATTCAAGCACAAGTAAGAAACATAAATGTAGTCCTGTGTGATTATTAGAACAACTTAAATCAATATAAATAAAGTATAAGGCAGGGTGTCAAACATACGGCCCATGAGCCAAAACTAGCCCACCAAAAGGTCCGATCCAGCCTGTGGGATGAATTTGTGAAATGCAAAAATTACACTGAAGATGTTAACAATCAAAGATGTTAAAATCATTTTAGTTCAGCTTCCACATACAGACTAATATGACCTAAAGAGGGTCAGACAGGTAAAACACTATCACAACAACCTATAAACAATGATAACTACAATATTTTCTCTTTGTTTTACTTTAAAAACAGTTAAATTACATGAAAATGTTTATAGTTACAAACTATTCTTTCATGAAAAAAAATGTGAGAAACATGAGCAAATCTGAACATGAAACGTCTTAAGAGAAATAAGTGTAATTTTAACAATATTCTGCCTGTTACTAAATGTTTTGTGTATTTATAGATCTACTGTGATCTGTAAGTTGTAATGAACATGTATAAATGACAAACTGAGGCAGAATATTGTTAAAGTTGCACTTATTTTTCTTAAGAAACTGGAAGTTTAATTCAAGAGTGATGGTGAGAAATGGAAATAAATGCTTCATGTTACGTCATGTTCATGTTATTCACATTTTTTAAAGGATAGTTTGTAGATGAAAACATTTTCATAATGTAATTGAACTTTTTTCACTCTAAAACAGAGAAAAGTTTGGAGTTGACATTATTTATGGGTTATTATAATATTATTTTTCTAGTCTGACCCATTTGAGATCATATTGGGTTGAATGTGGAAGCTGAACTAAAATGAGTTTGGCACACCTGGTTTAAAGTATTAGGTTCAGTGGCAGATTGAAGACTAGTATCAGCAACGTGGATTCACACGAACAGAAACAAAATAAATATAACAGGGTTAAATAAAGTCATTCTATGGAACATTCTCCTGTTTACCTTTTCTTCAGCCAGCTGCAGCAGCTGTTTCTTGGCCTTCTCCACCTCCCCCACTGGCCCTCGGATGGTGACCTTATCTGACCCCGAACCCTCTGACGGAAAATGGATGTGGACACCGCCGCAGTCCTCCATGATGGAGCGGACGAGACAACCCTTGGACCCGATCAGAGAGTTGTGGAGCTTGGCTGGGATCGTCACCTCCATCTCCTTAATGTTGGCCTGAGAGGAGAGAAGACGTTTCAGTGGGTTTTTGTCTTTTCATTGATCCATCTGATTATGACGCTCAGTGTTTCTACGTGGTTTTTCTCACCAGTTCTCTCTGGATGGCCAAGATTCGATCTCTTGCTGCCTCACAGTTGCTTTTTTTGCCAGTGATGACGATCATCTCGGAGTTACTGTTTTCTGTAGGTAGGTCAATCTTAGTGTTGGTCTCTTCACGGATCTAGCATCAAAAACAACATATGTCAATTTCTTCTGATGACACCGAAGTACAGCTGTGGCCAAATCATTAGAACACCCGACAGATCTGAAAATAATAACCTTTTTTTGCCTCCAAAACATGATTTTATTTAATAATGTTGACGAAACATGCAGATGGATGCTCTGATGAAGTGAGTCTGACTGTTTTATCCACTTCTACCTTTAATATTAGCTTAATGAGCTGGATACATTCAGCAGTATCACGGCTATGTCCTAAGACTCACCAGCATCAATTGAATCATCACACCTGACAATGATTACACAATCATGTTCCCTCACAGAAGAAGCCAAATTCTAAATAGGCAGAGCTTGTCTTTGGTAGGAAAAAGACCAAAATCTCCTTATTCTATGATCCATGGAGCATAATGATGACTTTGTTGATATTTCATTGTTTAACACTTTCAGTGCCATGGGCCGATTAAATCGGCTTTACGAAAACAACCTGTAAAGTGCCACGGGCCGATCAGATCGGCTTTGGAGAACACGCCATATTTGTGTACAAACAAACCATCCACCCCCATTTCTTTCTCACATTTCGATGACGTTCTTTCTGTGTCCCCCTTTTGAGACCAAGCAGACGGGAATTTGAGGTCACGCGACCGAATAATATTTTTATATCTTTTTAATGTTTCTTATTCTCCGGTGTTTCAACAGAGGGAGCCCTCCATGCCGGGGGGCGGCTGTGGACTCCGGGGGCTGTGGCGCCTTCTCTCACTGGGGTCCGCTCCTTTCTGGTGGGTGGGGGTCCCAGTTGGCCCTCTCCCACTAGTTGGGATGCGGGGCTGTGTTGCTGGTGCCTGGTCGCCGGGGTCGGCGGCTGCCTCCTGGTGCGGATGGCTCCCTGAGACAGCGCCTCCTAAATTGATGTTTTACTTTCACTTGTACATTTTTGTTCTGGTCTACCCGTGCTCAGTCAGTCTTCTTAAGTATGTGTGAGCTTGTGGGTTTGCATGTATATGTGTGTGTGTGTGTGTATGTGTGTGTGTGCGGGTGAGTGGGTGGGTGTGGGTGGGGGGCGGTACTGATTTTTAAACTGATATGTAAAGCACTTTGTGCTACAGTTTTTAATGTATGAAAAGTGCTATATAAATAAAGATTATTATTATTATTATTATTATTATTATTATAAATTATGCAAATTACGATCAATAATGAATCGGCTGCGTCCGGTGCGTTTTGGATCTAATCAGCAATCGGTCGGATGTTACCGAGCGGTTTCCTGCAGGATTCTTCAAATATTATAAAAACGACGCGAAATACTGAAACACAGCCAAATTCTGTGGCACTTTTAAGGCTTATTAGCCCCTTAACTGTCTGGCGCTTAAAGAGTTAATGTAATGGCCAATTTAAAAAACAAAACACAGATACGTTGGGAAAAATGGCCCGTTTACATAACCTGTAAGACAAATTTGTAAACCATTAATTGTAAAAATTGTGTTGTTTGTCTAAGCAATGTGATCTTTGTAACCCTTGGCCTACACAACCTCTTAAATATGTCTTAAATAAGTGCTCTAATATTACAAATGATACTCAACAGCACAAACAAACTGGTAAAATCAGCTTTGTTTTAATTGTCTTCCTTGATTTACTCAGTGGTTATTGTACCAATTCTAATAACATGGCTTTGCAGTATTATATATATTTATTCCTTCCTATTTATATTATCCATAAGTCTTAGTGAAATAGCTTGCACAATATGGGAGCTTTACTAATAAATGTTTTATAAATCATAATTTTTTGTTCAACATTTTTCAGCTTCTATAAAATGTTCATCCTTAACACCTGAAAATTAAAAAAACAAAAATAAACCAAAACTAGTTAATCACTGGAATTAAAATAAAACTGAAACTACTTGTAGCACTTGTAAAACTAATGAAATGAAAATTTAAACAAAAAATGTAACGGAAATTGTAAAACTATAATAACACTGGTTCGTAAGTAAAAAAGCAAACTTTACCAAGTCTGAGTCACTAGTAAATATAAATTCAGTCTAAATGCTGGTTTTCTGTTGTTTCCAAGATACAGTCTTGGGTCAAAAGGTTCAAAGGAGTGTTTGGATAAATGGACATAAACCAATATATATGTGTAATAATACTTTACCACATACATTGAAAATGTCAGATAACCAGCACTTTGGTCTTTGTCTCCAATTCATCTTATTAAAGTATGTAAGATTTAGCATATTTAATCTCCAACGAAGATAATTTGTAAAATATTGTCGACCAGTGTAATTGATTCAAATTATTTTGTGCAACATCTCCTATAATCAAAGCATCTTCCTGTGTTTTTCTTCAAACTCTCACCTTTTTGATGTTAGCGCCACCTTTACCGATGATGTTTTTGTGGAACTGCTTGAAGATGGGAACGGAGAGCGAAAAGCTGTTCTCGATCTACAGGAAAGAAAACAAACCGATGCTGTGAAGTCGTTGGTAATCATATGAATGAGCGAGACATGAAACAAAGAGTTGGGTCCCACCAGGTCAGCGATGATCTTCTGCAGGAACTTGGCACATTTCTCCACCTCGTTCTTGGGGCCTCTGAGCTGGACGATGTCACTCTTCTGCGATGGGTCGGGGAAGTTGATAATGACCTGAGATAAGACCAGGGAATTCGATTAGAACAGATTCAGAACCAATGATACGACAGTAATGACTGTGTTTGATGAAGTAGATTCCAGGGTCACCTCGGGGAACTTGTCTCGAACCTCCTTGATCTTCTCTCCCTTCTGGCCGATGATTGTCCGATGGAACTTCTGCTCCACGATCAGGTCTTTGGTTCGCTCGTTTTCCTGGAAACAGGTAAAATGTGAGTGACGACAGCAACGGGGTTTATCATCGTTTGAAAGCATCAGCTCGAATCCCGTTCTCACCATTCTCTGAACCATCTCGATGAGTTCCCTTCGCGCCAGCTGGACTCCTTTAGGGTCGCCCTCGATCCGGACCAGGCCGCTTCGCTCTGAGTCCTGGGGGATTCGAACTGACACCTTGTACTGCTCCTTAATTCTGTTGACTGAAGGAAGGGGGATGAGGAGGTGAGGAGGAAAATAAGTTCAAAGAAAATCAACATAATAAAATAAACATCTTCATATCAAAATCTAATTGTTAAATGCATCCAGTTTAATGGAAATGTACATTTTTCTGCACAAAACACTTTTATTAGAGTTCATTTTTTTCTGAAGTGCAGCAGCACGCATGTGTGATACCAAAGACATGACTTCCTGTTTCAGTGTCACATGGTTTCTTTAAGCCCCACCCCTTTAGGAGAGGACCTGCAGATCCTTTCCCGGTCATTCCAAAGGCAGATGTGAATGTGATTTACAGATTTCAACTGATTCTTTCACCTTAAAGTAATAATCAGACCCACTTTCCCACAATTTCATCTTTGACATAAAAATGAAATTTTAAAGACACAGATGAGCAGAAAATTAGTTTGAGGTCTGCCTCTGTGCCACCAAATCTCATTAGAAGGAAGTAAAAACAAGCAGGAAGATAAAACAAATGATGATCAATAATGTCAGATATTAATAAATAAAAATGTGATATTAGTGTATTACTATTTTAATCAGACCTCATTAATGTGTTTTCCTCAAGTGACACTTCTAACAACCATCTTTGTAATAAACTATTTATGTGAGGGCTGTATTCTTTTTTTTATCTGTTTACCTGTTAAAGTGATGTTTGGTTTTGATTATATGTTTTCATTTTCTGTCCATATTTTACATTTTATACTCTAATATTTTACATAGAAATCAAAGAAAACTCAATGATCATATTAAAGACTGTAAATGAACTCCAATCTGAGAGGAATCCAATCATATACAAACTGTTACTTAAATTTCTCCAAACTGCTGAATCGTGGTGTGAATAATAAATGTCCAACACCAACATATTGTGTTTTTCATTTTACTCACTGTTTGTTCCGTTCTTTCCGATGAGGTGTCTGTGGAAACGCTGGTCGATGAAGACTTCAGTGTAATCCATCCTCACCAGCTGGACAAATGGAAAAAAACAGAAAATCGTTGGTATCTCAGGGAATAAATGTCTCTAAAAATGGACATCACAGATTTTTCCATGACCTCTCAGAAACAATTTTCAGTCTGTAATTGCAAGTTATTTTTATTTGTCAGAAGAACTAATAAACCAATGAGCTTCTTTCTTTGCAGCTTGGACATTTAACAGACACATTTAAACAACACAGCCAACAAGTTTATGGCAATGTAATCGAAGGCCTACCATATCAAATTGAATACCTTTTAAAGACTTTTTTAAGGTATTAAATGCAGATTTGTAAATTCGAGACTTTTAAGACCCCGCAGGAACCCTGTGTATGTCATACATGTGTGTACTGACCAGGTCTTTGATGATCTCCTGTATCTGGGCCTGAGCTTGTTCCACCTCCTCCGTCGGTCCTTCCAGACTGATGCGCTCCTCCCCATCTGTGAACTCTATGTGAACCTACACACATTGATGAAGATAAAGGAGAATGAAAACACATTTCTGTAAGTCTATTTATGTAGTTTACAACTGTCTGGCAGCCTCTATGTTTGACTGTTTATTTGTTGTGGCATGTTTTGTAAAGTTAAAAAAAAAGTATTAAAAAAAAGGAGTATGAAAACACCCACTGGAGCTAAACTAGTGTTTTTTGCGCTGATGCCATTATTACATTTGTTTGTTTCTGGTACTCAGGGTTATATCAGCGCCCACCCTGAGCCTCTGCTGAACAGCCTTCAACCCAGTGACTCCAATCACCCTGCCACAGTGGGACAGATTTGTGTAGTGTTTTACGTCTCTGACGACTCCACCTTCTCCTCATTCTTACCCGTGGCAGCTGCTGTGTGATCCGGCCGATGTTCTGTCCTTTCTTGCCGATGATGAAGCGATGCAGCCAAGCCGGAGCGGTCACCTCCACCACCATCACACTCTTAGCCTGAATGCACAAAACAGGCCAAGGTGAGCATACTTTATACAAAAACACAGATAGACGACAGAAGGAAAGGCTTAACTTAAAGATACTGACTAAATACTACATGTCATATTCCCACACATTTTAGAACGACCCATAATATAAACTCAATGACTCTTCACAACATTTAAGTACAACTACTTAAGTGAAGTTGTAAAGACTGACAGGCCATTTCCCATATTTGATGTCATTCGAATATGCATCATATTTAAGACCTCCAGCAGGGGCAAAATAACTTTTTGGTCAAGCCCTTGATGTGAACAACTTGGACACGAGGAGGATTTATTATTTGTTGTATTTAGTTAAATATGTAATATTGAGTATGCACGTCACAAGATAAAAAGGTGTGGATATGATGCACGTGGACAGACGCTCATGGGAGTGGGACGTCACGCTGCGTTGGAAGCGTGCCAGAACAGGAGATCCAGTGGAACTGAATCGGTGGATTTAACCTTTTGTTTTTTGGATTAAACTTTTTCCCCATTCCATGTGGATTACTGACTTTCAAGGAGCACTGGAACCAACATGGGCCAAAACCGTGGTGGTGTTGCACAGAGCCGTAAGTAGAGCCTGCGGCTATGCTACTACTGCTTTGCGTTGACTGTTGGCGTGCGTGGACCTTTGGGAACTAAGGGGGGAGGTGTTGAGGGAGGGGTTGAACAGTTTATGATGAAAGCATTATAGTAATTGATTTTTGTTTAATGTGGTGTGTTGGCGAAAAACTTTATATGACTGCCTTGTGGTGTGTTCGTGGTATTTCGGTTTAATTGTGGATGTGCACGAGTGCGGTGTGTGTGTGTGGGTGTGTGTGGGTCGGGGATTCACCTGTTGAAATTAAAAGGCACGTACAGAGCCAAACAAATTTTTGTCTTTGTCTTATTTTCCCCTGCTGACGGTTAATCCACCCGCGTCCTTTAATGCGTGGTAGTGGAGGCGCTTTAGAAATAAGTGAACTGTTACAAAGTTAAGTTAATAACTGTATTAAAAAGAAAAACCATTTTCATTTTCTTCTCAGGGAAACTGTGAAACTAATGAGCCATTGTAATGATGTAGATAAAAACAAAAAAATAGGCCAAAATGCAGTGTGTTTAGTCAGCAAAAAGCCCCTGAGCCCTCATAACACTAAAGAAAACCCTCAGGTCAACCATATTTTTAATATTTCTCTAAAGTGTCTTCATCCAAAGCCAACAGATTCTTCATTATTGGCAAAATTCACAAAATACTTTCAAAATATCTGCTTTAAAATATGGACTTACAGTTGATTTTTACATCGACATAAATGGAATAAAAACAAAACACAATAATTCCGAAATAATTGATTTTCCAAGTAATACAGTTAATTTCATTGCGACATTTGACTTAAACTGACTTTTTCATCTGAATTTCCCTGTTTTGCTGTTTAATCGCTTTTTTTTTTTTTTTTTACATTTATCTCAACTTAGTCACATAGGGGAGTATGCATTATGTAAAAATTTCCATCGGTTTTCTGAATCTGAAAAAAAAAAAAAAACCTTCACAAAAGTCATGCAAGTCAGGTACAGTCATAGTAATAAATAAATGTTTGATGTGTTCATCTCCACCTCTTTAACTGCTTTCATGAAAGTCCAGCGTCACTGTGGACAAAAAAACACCAATTTCATTCATTGTCTGAGACCAGCTTTCTACATGACGTCCACTGCACCAACTTCTAAATGAAACGTTCAAACACAAACACTTCCCTCCTACTGAGGTAAAAGTAGAAAATGAGCTCCAAACTGGTGCGATCTGGACAAAAAAACCTGTGCGTATGTGTGCATTCTGCTGTGAGATGAGTTTGTACAACTCTACAAAGAACAACACTTAAAAAGAGAGATACAGCAAAAGCAATCAATAACCTTCCTCCTATACACTGTGAAATCACTTCACACATCAATGGAAGAGGTTTTCTACTTTATAAGACTCAAACAAACTGAAGACCCAGGAAAACTGATTTCACTGTAGACAGAAAAGGACAGTGTATTAACCTGAACAGACTAAGGATGTGTATCTCCATTACTGAGGGTAACGCAATACGCTTTACAATGTATTGCCAACGGCCCAACGCATTAAATATACATATACAAACGTGATGTAATTCACCTCTACTGAGATGCAGAAAAAGTTGACAGGATTTAAGTCAACACAAAGTGATGCGATGCAGCACAGGAAGAATATGATGCAGTGCAGGTCAATAGATAATTAATAAATCAGATTTTTCTGATTCTTCTGATGATGACAATACATACTAAATGAAATAAAAAGCTTCAGTTTTACTTCACATGTTTGCTTCGCTGGTTCAGCAGCTCAGTTAATCTTATTTCACTTTCAATGCTCTCTAGTCAGTGTTTCTTATTAATGATCCAGACTGTGGTAGACCACTATAGTCCATTTTGATCCACCATGCTCTTATTTAAAGCTGCGTATGACATTTGTCACCAATTTTTCATCAAATCTGTAAAACCCAAGTGATAGGCTAAGTATCACCAATCCGTTAGCCTTTCCGTGATTACACACCTGAATCACTCCCCTCACAGTAAACAACTTGTACTCCATCACAAACAATCCATTTGTTTACATACCAATCTGAAACCTAAACGAAACAGTCACTCAGGTTTTTTCAGAATTTCACACAGCCGCAATAACAAGAGGCAATGAAGCAGCTGTGGCCATAATGTGGCTGTGTGGAATTCTGAAAAAACCCGAGTGAAGGTTTTGTTTAGGTTTTGGTTTGGTATATAAATATAAATTACATTTTACAATATTCACATGTGCATGCATGTACACAAAATGTACAACCAAACCACATCCAGAACCAGCAGCGCCTGAAACCACCAGACCCTTTACCACCAGCATTTGAAACCACCAGAACAGAACCAGACCCTGAACCAGCAACCTCTGAAACCACAAAAGAACCAGATGTCTCTCTGTTTTAGAACAAACAATCCTGTCACAAAAAAATGTGACTAATCTAAAAAAACCTGAAATTGCTTAAGAAAAATAAGTGGAATTTTAAAAATTTTATGTCTCAGTTTACACCTGTGCATTACAACTTACAGATCACAGTGGACCTACAAATACACATTTAATAACATCATATTATTAACATTTTGGAGTTCAGAACTAAAATGATTTTGACACCCTTGATTGTTAATGTTTTCAGTGTCATTTTTGCACTTTGCAAATTCATCCCACGGGCTGGATTGGACACTTTGGTGGGCTGGTTTTGGCCCACAGCCTGTATGATTGACAACCCTGGTCTACAATGTTCTTGCTATGTTTTTTTATGCGAATTGGATTATATGATGTCTTCTTCTACTTTACTGCAGATGGGAAGAGCTGTTTATGTTTTAATAGTGTTAGATTTATGAGTAACTGATCTGAGAAAATTTGTGAGTACTGTTTTGGCTAAAGATGGGAATCGTGTGACTCAGTTCCCTGGAATCGTTAGTCTGCTGCTTAACGATTCCACTTTGTGGTTACACAACGTCATCACATTATCTCCATATTTTGGTTGAGAAGCCTGAAAAGTGTGGTTGCAGGGGGAAATACCTCCAGCTTGCGCGAACATTTAACCACAGCATCCAATTAATCTGGATCTGCATGTCTCTGATTGGCTGCTTAGCAAAGGGGGTGATGACTCAGCAAGAGGTCTTCTGTCTCAGCCGCTAACATTAAACTCCTCCGGGTTCTATTGATGCTGTTAATATTAGCGTCATTTCACTGTGCCAACCTGCTTTACTATTGTTTATGAATAATCTCCATGTCCTAAAATTACATTTAGACAACGACCAGGCTGAGACCTTGGCCTTTTAACCCTTTATGAGGTTTGTTCGATTCGCATGGAAAAACGTTAGTGCATATTTGACATTAAAGAGTTGATGCAAACAAAGCCATTTGTACTATATTTTACTCCCTCTCCAATGATAGAGAATCAAATTGATATCAATAATGGAACTGCAATCACTAAATTCTTATCAATTCCCATCCCTAATTCCAGCTGTGAATCAGGTGCAGTCTTGTGGCAGAACACTGGTCTGTTCTTCCTCTCAAGGCCATGATTTATCCAAGCTCTGTTTTTTTTTCTGTGCATCGTCGCTCTGGGGCTCTATTTATTTAATGCCTGCACCATGGATGTGACCTGTACCGGACTCACCTTGGCGTAGACCTGTGTGAGCGCCGGACCCAGCTTGTCGGGTTCCCCTCTGAGGATGATGGTCTCTGAGCCCGAGTCCAGCGGAGGCATCTCCACCGACACCCCTGTGGCCTCCAGGATCTCCTGCAGGGTGTTGCCTTTGGGACCGATGATGTACTTGTGCTGCGATTTCTTCACTTCTACCGAGATCGTCGTGGTCTTCCTCTTCTGCAGGGTTGGAGAAGAGTCAGCGGTTAAAAAGACGTCCAGTGAGGAAGGAGTACGGGGAAGCGGTGGTGTTGAGGGATAGATATGGACACAACAGGAGACAGAAAGGAATGAAAGGCAGGAAATATGAAGTAGATAAGATTTAACAGAGTGAATAGACGGGTCCAAAAGGTGAGAGGAAAGTAATTGAAGGTGATTGAAAGCAAGAAGGAAGCAGCAAAACAGAAAAGGGAGAAAAAGATATTTGTTTTTGCCTCTTGACAGATATACGCCAAATGACATTAGCATTCTCATCCTGTTGTTCTCTACTCAAATCCAATTTTCTTTCCGCATTATCTCCGGTTCGCCTATCACTAGCGTCAATCAGATGCACACACACTTCTTTTCCATTGTGTTTCACCCATCCACATTTTATTGTTATTTTGTACCTATAAACTTCAATATTTAGAGCTTATTTTGGGCTCTTCATTCGAAATAGAGGAGAGAGCAGAGGACAAGAGAATGACATGAAGTTAAAGGTCAAAGCGAGTAGGAAATCTAGTATCTGATGTGGATATTTTTGGTGTTTTACAGCTGCACCTGAATATTAAATGACCAGAATTAGTTGGTTTTAAGATTAGAAATAAAACTGTACGATGACAGAATAAGGTATTTATGTCTCGATTTCTACCTTAACTGTGTGTATATTTATGTATACAGTTATATAATGTTTACCTGCCAAGTAAAATACACTGCTGAAACACCAAATCATGATCATTAATTTTTTTTTATTTCATTATTAACCCATAAAGGCCCAAAGAGTCACTGGCAACCAAAAGCATCTACTGACCTAAATTGTTTAATACCTGTTGATCCACTAATCCTATAAATACATGTAAATAATTGTTGTATAATACAGTTTGTTGTCTTTTCATGGTCATCAGGTCTGATCCATTTGGATGTTCAGAGGCTCCATCGTGAACGTGGAAACACCGTCATGTTCTACAACATTGATTCACCAGTAAAACCCATGGAGTTGGATCAGTGACAGTAGATGGAGACACTTGGTTTATGTTCAGTTAACGATACTAAACTAAAGAGGATAATAATATAATAAATGGTGATAAATCACTTAAAAAAGGTTAAACATAGAGACAAATTAATTTGGGAACTGCCACAAAAGTAGTACTGGGTCTTTATGGGTTAGTTTAAGACAATTACATTTAAGACTTCACAGACACAGACACCGGACATCAGTCTGTTTGTGACATTGGTTCTGATCAAAGGTTAATCAACTCAGCAATAGTTTTGACCAACTTGTACCTAAATAATGGAGGAAACTTGTGAATCTGTATCCTTTGTAGAGGTGGTCTTCTGGTTTAGTCTAGTTAAATGTACGAGCTTAAACTACACAGAAAAGTGAGCTATATCAGCAACTTTATGCACAGCGTCACAAGACTAAATTCATCAACAACAGTTATATGCAGCATGGTAACATGAGCATAGTATTATATTCTTATGTGTTATATTGTCATAAACAGAAACACAGAGCTGTGTGTAATGTACTGCTGAACCGAGGCCAGTAACACAAACAAGATCGCATTTCAGCCAAGGGTTGGAAGATGCTCACAGCGCATGTCACATCTGTTTACTATCAAGTCCACAAGTGATGACCAGAGGAGATGTAGTGACTTAAGTGTCAAAGAAAACCAAAGCGGCACCAACGTCACCATGATAAAGCTGAAACCATAGACGAGGCAACACGAAAACTCTGCATAACGTTGTGCTGAAACTGATGAAGGCGCTGCTTAATATTTGCATATCCAGACCGATTTCTGCTCTTTATTAGAGCTGGACCAATACAGCGTCTCCTTCTTATTCATTTGTGTTTGTTGTTGTCAAAACACGTTAGAGATGCATTTGTGATACCAAGTGGAGTGGAAGTGTGAAACCCAGTTGGTACTGGTTCAGTCCAGTGTTCGGCTTCATCTCAAATCAAATCAAATTTATTTATACAGCATCACATCATAACAAAACTTATCTCATGACATTTTACATTTAGAGCTGAACTAAACCAGACTCTCAGGCCAATTTAAAGAAACAGAACAGAATCCTCCAGGAGCAAACACTTGGTGACAGTGTCGAGGAAAAATGTCCTTTTAACTTCCCTTTGTCCCCTCTTAGGATGGACAGACAGAGATGGAGGAAGATGGAGAGACACATAGATAGACAGACAGACAGATAGTCTGTGAGTGAGTGAGTGAGAGAGAGAGAGAGAGAGAGAGAGAGAGCGAGAGAGAAAGAGAGAGAGAAAACTGCAAATCACTTTTATTTGCTACAGTTTGTTTTTTCACGTTTTAAAGCAGAGTTTAAAGTCATTGTTTCTTAATACATAGAACAGTGATACTCAAAGTGTGGTCCGCGGACCACCAGTGGTCCATCAGTGCCTCCAAGTGGTCCGCGAAAGAACGTCATAAAAAGTCAAATTTATATCAGTGTTTCTAAAATCATACTCATCTGACTTCCAAAGCAAAGTGATGTTGTTGTTTTCTAAATTAAAAGTGAATCAAATGTAGCCTAAATAAGCCTAAGAGTCAACTTTTATTGAATGTGTCTTTGCAAACCCACATTTTGCGTCACTGTCTCTATACAGTTAGGTTACCTAGGTTGCCTATTGTCATATCAAAGACCTCACGTGACTTGTGAATTGTGGTGGAAATGAAGCAGAATAGCTAACTATTCAGAAACGAAGAGTGAAATGAAGAGTGACTTGAACAGTTCTAAAATACGACAATGGATCGGTGACTGAAGAGAAAAGCTAGAGAAGCAACGAACAATATCAGCAACAACGTGCAAAGACATTCTGTTAGCATTGAGCTGTTAGCGCCATTTGTAATATACTGCAGGGTTAATTTGTAATATACAAAATATAATGATATTGTAATATAGGCTGTTTAAATAGTTGTGGGGGGTTTTTTAGGGTGGGAGTTCAAAACTGGCTGGCTGGTTGTGGTCTGTGATTTTTTTTTTTTTTTTTATGATAAAGTGGTCCTTGGTGTGAAAAAGTTTGAGAATCCCTGACATAGAAAAATGATCCAGTCTCTTCCTACAGAGGGAGGTGTACTGGTTATTGATTAAACACTGGTGCCAGATCAGTGCTCTGGATCGATCAATACCCACAACTATGGAATAAGTATCAGAACTGAAAAAGTCCGATCTCTGCATCCCAAGTCCCCCATTAAACTCAAACGTCTGTCTTTAGAGTCAGCATTTATTTAGTTCTAGGGCCTTTTAGTAGAAACTGAGTCTAATACTGTGCAGTTAAACCCCACACACACTACACACTGGAAAATCAAATACCCAGCAACGGAAAACATTAGTGATGCTGTAAACGTTGTGCCTGCAGAGGAATGCACAGTAACTGAAATTTAAAGAGCACTTAATGTTGACAACTGGAGGAGGAGGAATCACAAGTGGACCCGAGAATTCACAAAATGACTGGAGTCGTGGTTCTGACACCAACAGTATAATCCAAGGGTTTTATGGTCTTAACTGGTATCGACGGACATGGATAAAACAGTCAAATAATAGCTCTAAAACATACAATAATCAAAGATATGAGGTTTGTGTTTTCTATGTTCCTCAAATGTAAAAAAAAATATGTTTCCCTGCAGTGGAGAAATGACATACAGACAGTGAAAACAAAATTAAATTTTCTAGTATTTGTTAAAAATGTTTTTGATCATTCGTAAATTTCTGTCCAACATGATGAAGGCGATGATGAATTTCATTTCGTGACGCCTGCGACAAAGTTGCTGATGTAGTGGAATACATGTATATATTAAACATTTTATATATTGCATTTATATAAACTTATATAGCTGTTATGTATTAAAAAAACAGAATCATATATCGTATATATACAAATTTCCTTATAATTTAAATATAAATTATAGTAGATTGCATATTATATTTACATTGGTTTATATTTAACATATATTTAGTGGATTATGTAGAATTATACATATGATAATTATTCTGATTGATATACAGGGTGGGGAAGCAAAATTTACAATGAACATTTAGTTGTTTTTTCTCAGCAGGCACTATGTCAATTGTTTTGAAACCAAACATATATTGATGTCATAATCATACCTAACACTATTATCCATACCTTTTCAGAAACTTTTGCCCATATGAGTAATCAGGAAAGCAAACGTCAAAGAGTGTGTGATTTGCTGAATGCACTCATCACACCAAAGGAGGTTTCAAAAATAGTTGGAGTGTCCATAAAGACTGTTTATAATAGAAAGAAGAGAATGACTATGAGCAAAACTATTACGAGAAAGTCTGGAAGATACTATTAAAGAAGAATGGGAGAAGTCGTCACCCGAATATTTGAGGAACACTTGCGCAAGTTTCAGGAAGCGTGTGAAGGCAGTTATTGAGAAAGGAGGACACATAGAATAAAAACATTTTCTATTATGTAAATTTTCTTGTGGCAAATAAATTCTCATGACTTTCAATAAACTAATTGGTCATACACTGTCTTTCAATCCCTGCCTCAAAATATTGTAAATTTTGCTTCCCCACCCTGTAGATGTATATACTGTACACGTTGTAAAGTGTGTGTGTGTTGTATTGTAGTAAGGAGTGGATTAAATGAGTGCTTACTTCTTCACACTCCTTTTCAATAAATAACAGTGAATTGTAATAAGCATTTCTTTTGTATTTTTTTTTCTTT
Organism: Sphaeramia orbicularis; assembly: GCF_902148855.1. NCBI lineage: Eukaryota > Metazoa > Chordata > Actinopteri > Kurtiformes > Apogonidae > Sphaeramia > Sphaeramia orbicularis. The sequence goes on from NC_043974.1 coordinate 33,374,000, forward strand.
TATAGTTATTTTGATTTGGGCATTTGTTGCTTTTGTCAGTGGCTGTATTATGCTTTTCATTATATGTCAGAAATAAAACACTGATTCATTCAATTTGGATTATTCCAAGTTTGAGTTTTGATCCCAGTTAAAACCATGAAACCTGTCATTTACGTGTCAGATTTTGTCACACCGGCGACAAAGTGAAGTAGCTTTGGAGAGAAGCGAAAATAAGGCGAAATGTGTTTTTGTCTGCTCCTACATGAGCCTGTTTGTAAATCAGATATTATTTACTTGTATCAAGAGACTTTGTCAACCCAGAAGAATCTGCAACTCCTAAATCCTTACGATAACGAGAATACACTAGAGAAGAAACAACTCTAAGTGTGAATAGACAAAGAACAGAGTGTATAAGAATGTGAACAAACGAGTGAGACAACAGACAGCGCTGCATGTCTGACTGACGAGTCGGTGTAAAAGAATATGACATCTGTTCATCTTTGGAAATAAAGTCATGAGGACAAAAAGTGAACAATCACGTCTGCAAGTTCCCTCGTTCTTACTCACTTTATTTGATCACCTTTGTTCATTTTTTTTTTTATGTTTCTTGGTTATACATTATTCATTCTTGTTCAATATTCTTGACCATTATATTCATTTTTGCACATTTTCTTGATTATTTTGTTTATTTTATTCATTTTTGTTCATGTTCTTGATCATTTGAACAGTTTCGTTCAATTTCTTCCTCATTCTTTTCATTTTGTCAAATTTTCTTCGATTGTTTTTCATTTTTGTTCATTTTCTTCAGTATTTTGTTCATTTTAGATCATTTTCTAGGTCATTTTGTTCATTCTTGTTCACTTATGTGATTACCTTTGTTCATTTTCTTGATTATTTTCTTTATTTATTGTTAATTTTCTTGGTTATTTTATTCATTCTTGTTCACACAATCGATTTCTTGATTTTATTCATTTTTCATCATTTTCTTGGTCTTTTTGTTCATTTGTGTTCTTTTTCTTAATAATTTGATCAGTCTTGTCTTGACTGTTTGATAGTCTTGATTATTTTGTTTATTTTATTCATTGTTGTTCACTTTCTTGATTATTTGACCAGTTTCGTTCATTTTCTTGATCATTCTTTTCCTTTTTGGCTCATTTTCTTTGGTTATATTCATTTTTGTTCATTTTAGATCACATTCTTGGTCATTTTGTTCATTGTTGTTCACTTATGGGATTATTTGATCACTTTTGTTCATTTCATTATTTTCTTAATTTACTGTTAATTTTCTTAGTTACAATATTCATTCTTGTTCATATTATTTTTTTTATTGATTTTTGTTGATTTTCTTGATCATTTTATTATTTTCATTTTTTATTCTATCCATTTTGTTAAATTTTCTTTGGTTATATTACTCATTTTTGTTCATTTTCGTCATTATTTTGTTCAGTTTAGACTGTTTTCTTGGTCACTTTGTTCATTCTTGTTTATGCTGGTGACCATGATGGACAGGCTCTTGTCTCACCTTGTCGTCGTAAATGGCTCGGATGCGACTGAGTGCCAGTGCCACCGCTTCCTTCTCCCCCGTGATGACGATCTCGTCCTTGGGCAGGCTCGGTGGAGGGATGCTGATGCGAGCGCCGGTCTCCTGGCTCAGCTCCTGCACCAGCCGGTTGTGGGCACCAGCTATGAAGGGGTGAAAGGCCTTCTCCAGGGACAGACGCTCCACGGCTCGCTTGTCCTGGTGGGTGGGTGTCAATGAGGAGGAAGGACAGGGATTCAGCAAACTACAGAAAATCAGAATCAACCCCAGTTTCTGTCTTTTTGACCCTGGGCTGACCTGTTCGGCAGAGATGAGGAGGATCTCGTGGCGAGCCTTCTCGATGCCCTCCTTGGTGCCCGTGATGCGGATGTTGGCGCTGGGGTCATCCGGCCGTGGGATGGCGATCTTTGTGGCCGTTTTCAGCTCCAGCTCCTGCAGTTTCTCCCCGTTTTTACCGATGACAAAACGGTGGTGCTCCTTTGGGATAGCGACCGTCGCTGAAGCCTGTGGGGAAAAGGAGGAAATCTGTGTTAATAAATCTTTGGACAAGTGTGAGCATTTCTTTTCCTCGATCTGTCCATAATTAAATCCAAAATCCAACTTCTGAGCTGCAACTACACACTGAAGATGCAAAGACACACACTATTTTCTTTTATAGGGATTTACTCATGATGTGCTTTCTTATGTTCACACGTTCCACCAAAGCCTCTCGATTTACACCATTTTACCTGAGACCTCACCAAAATAAAAAGCAAAATGTAACCCTTAATCCAGAACGACAGTGGATGGTATCAGACTTACAGCAGAGGAAAACATATTGGGACACCCTTAAACTTTTACACAGTCTCAAATATTATCTTGTAATGTTTGTGGGAAAATCTTTTATGTGTTTCAAAAGGTGCAGCTGCATCAGACACAAACAAATACCAGAGATTTTTTTTTCTTATTGTTAACAAGAAAAAAATGACAGTTTCATCATGTCAAGTCCTGGATGTGTTTCATTATCTTCAGAAACATCCAGTTTTGACCTCAATGAGACTGAGCATGTGCAGAAGAAGCATGTAGGTTTGGAGAATGGAACAATGCTTGGCACAGTTCAATGATTTAAGACTGATGCTTAATGTAATATATCACAAATGCATGGAGTGAAGAAAACTTTTGTCCACCACTGTAGGAACAGACCTGCGACAGTGTTGACAAAGTGTAGACAAAGGTCTTGACAGTGCAGATTACCTCCCCTGAGACAATTTAACCTGTTTAGTGTTAAATTTTCAACATATTCACACAAATCCACGGTTAATGACAGAGTTGCTGCAGTTTCTCATTTACACGACATCAGTGATGAATTTACATTTGCAGCTCTTCACATTTCTAGTTCTTTACCATAAAAAGCAACTATAGCGAAGACTGAGATATCTAAAAGCTCCATTTCCATTCAGTATGTGAACAAAAACATAAGTATTCGACCTTGCGAACAGGACAAAGTGTCTCTCTGCGCTATTGTATCAATAACTGCAGCTCAGCTAAACAGGTGGACCTCAGTGCTCCAGCGGAGGTGGAAATCAGCATGTTTGCTGCTGAAGCTCAGAGGGGCCGCCCTTGGGAGCTGACGGTCATTTTTCAGCTGAACTTTTTGTCCCAAACTGACCTGCTGACACAGCTGTTTATATTTTCTAACAGCACATAATACTAACTTTTCTTTGGGTACATTTAGATTGAGTTTAGATCTAAAATGCTTTTCAAATGCAGATAAAAGTAACAGGATGCAACGATAATGAAACAGTGACAATGTGTTTGACCTGAGGAGTAAAAACTCAAGTGAGTGACCAGTCCAAGTCACTGTTACAGAATAATACCAATGCTATTAATTTAATTAGTACATTTTTAGAGCAGTTATATTATTTGTAGTCCAATGTAAAAGACTATTTCATTTTATTTTTTTCTTATCAAACTCTATGCAACCAAAAACACAACAGAATGTTACTTGTAATCTGACAAAGACAATCTAAGTCCAGGTTTTACGCATTTGTTTTTCCTCAGGTATCAATACAGTAATGCAGACCTAAAAAAGGCACTTTATGAAGATGTTTACTGAGTTAGAACTGCAGAAATGGAACAAGTTCAACAAAACACAAAGTGTACAGAAACTGCACGTTTTGAATGCCACAGCAGGTAAACTAACAAGAAAGACACACGTGTGGATTACATTATTCTTATATAATTATGAGCTACGATTATAGGTTTATAAACCAACATCATTAGGAAATCTGGCGTTAAGCTGCATATTTCATGTATCTGTTTAGTTGATGTGATGGATGACACGAAGTCTTGTGACTCTTACATGGAAGTTAATAATTAGAGAAAATACAGGTGAAAATTCAGACTTGCCTTGATTATTTATTTCATTTTTGATCAATACATTAGTCATTTTATTCATTCTTGTTCATTTCTTGATTATTTGATCAGTTTTGTTCATTGTATTCATTTTTAAATTTTCTTTGGCTGTATTATTGTTTTTTGTTCACATTCTTCAGTATTTTATGTTTTTTATAATTTTCTTGGTCATTTTGCTCATTCTTCTTGAATTTCTTAAATTTATTAATCAGTTTTGTTCATTTTCTTGATTATTTTATTCCTTTTTTGATAATTATCCTGGTTATACAATTAATTTGGGTTCATTTTCTTCTGTATTTTTCATTCATTCACTTGATTATTTTATTCATTTTCTTACAATCACTCCATGTGCATTCAGTATCTGATGAGTGTGTATTCTTCTATCTAGTGATCTGCAGTTAATTTACCTGTGTCTGCAGACGAGCTACTATTTCCTTGCGAGCCTTCATGACAGAGTCCAGTTTTCCGGTGACCATGATAGACAGGCCCTGGTCTTTGGCCAGGGACAGCTCGATGTGGGCTCCTGTTCGCTGCATGATGTCTAAGCACACCTTGGCCTCCTCGCCCTCCCCGAACTGGCTGTTGTCCTTGTATCGACGTTCCTCCAGGGGGACGTGGAACACCTGGACATAGAGAGGGTTAGAGAACGGAGGAGGAGGGAGGTTCACATTCAAGGAAACAGGTTGCAAATCCATCCAAAAACTGACCATATTTACCTGCATCTACAGCGGCCTTACCTGGGTGATGACAGAGGCTTTGATGGGCCTGATCTTGCTCCCCCACGCCGAAGCCGGTTCCCCAGTCTTCTCCCCTGGCGTCCCTTTCTCCGGCAGCGGGGGGAAGGCCTCCAGGTAGGTGGGGATGTAGGCTTCATCCTCCGGGACACACCCTGCTCCAGAGAGGCCGAGATAAAAAAAGGCAACAACATCAGTGTCTCTAATGTGTGATAGGTGTGACAGTGGGGAAGGCTCACTGTCACATTTATAGTTGCAGAAAAAATTATTAGACCACCCTTGTTTTCTTCAATTTCTTGTTCATTTAAATGACATTTCATTCAGTTCATTTAAAAACAACAAAAATAGCTCATAAGAGTTTACTTTCAGAGCTGATATCTGTCCATTTTCCATGGTTTTCTTGATAATAACCAAAATCACTCAAGTTCTTGCATCAATAGCTATGGCATTGTATGGCAAAAACAGTGCTTTTAGGCATTCCATGTTTTCTTTTCTATCTGTTTTAGTCACATGATACACACAGGAGTTAGTACTTGATTCCATTGTTTTTGATGACTTTTGATGGTCTAATAATTATTCCCATGACTGTATTTTGGTGGTGCCCAGTATTAGAATATATTCAAATGGTTCTAAAAAGAATCTAAAATAAAGATCTAACCAGATTATAATGTGTTGCTATTTGTCTATATGGGCAGGACAACAACCCTTCCCTCCCATTGTAAACAGGCCTCAAAACAGGCATAGATAAAACTTTAAAAAAATAAATAAATAAATAAATAAGAATACTGGTTAACTGGAAGTCTTCCTCACCACCTTGTTTTCAGAGATGGCTTAAAGGAATAGTTTCTGTTGACAGGGTGGAAGAAATTTGTTTTGACAAGCAGGTGTCACAAAAGTATTGTAAAAAAAAAAATAAATAAATAAAAAAATCTACAGACCTAAAATGTGTAGTTAGTGCAACCTTTGCTTGACTGTAATAAATGATTTACTTAATTTCCCCCCCAGATTTCTTTGTTTCTTGGTATATATGTTTTTATCTGACAATCTTGTGAGCTGGAAGTACCAAACTGGAATGATAAGGATTATTTGTAGCTCTACAAATTTTTATCCTTCTTTTTTGTTCCTTAATCCAATGTAACAATGTCAGGTACAGTACTTTTAGTGTTCTAGGGTTTTGTATATAAAATTTTTTTTGAATAAAATATATAAATAAATATATAAAAAAGGTAACAACAACCACAGATAAGCAATATTCAAATATGAATGAAGAGAAGAGAATTTAAATGACAGAGTTCTGTAGAAATGAGTCTGAAACCAGGAAATTAATTTTCATGTTACACTTCCAGTTTTTCCAGGGTTTTAAGCCAATGTGTTTCTGTTGAGATGTCTGAAATAAAAATGTCTGATCCATACAACAGGGCTAAAAATGCGCCTTATGACATGTGACACAATAATGACATTGCAGGTGATGATTTATTAGCATAGAAATAACTGTGAATAATGATATAATTGTCATTTTATGCTACTAATATAAAACTAACAATAGTTTATTCATAAATATACAGTTCACATCATGAAGACCCATTTATTGGCACTGAACACATGTACTGCATTTCTGTTTGCTGTTTGGGTTTTGTACAGTGTATTTTACTGAAATTTACAACAACATAACTGACTCCAAAAATAATGAGGAAATAATGATGGAAATGTGATATTTTTGCTATTTCTGAATAGAGACTACTGTTACAAATATGCAAAATCATTGTGGTTAAGTACAATAAGTGCTTGAGATGATTATGTAATAACTGTAACAGGCCATGTTGCACAAACTGTTCTACTCAAAAGCTCAGTGTTTGCCGTTTAATTCTGGGTAATAATTCTACTGTTGTCTCATATCTGTTGCTGTTTGGGTCTTTGAAAGCTGACGTTACAATGTTAAAAGTGTTTTCAAACATTATATAATCACTGCATCTAAAAACATCTTAGTTAAGTTATAGATCAAAAATACGGAGGCACCAACTGTGAAATTTTGGGTTATGTTTAAAATATCAAATTAGCCAACACAGATACCGATGTTATTTTCTGTTCTGCCATTTTCTTTCTCCATTTTATACCAGAGACAGACACCTCCAGGGTTCCCACTCTTTCCCTGAAATTATTTTGCAGGACTTTTCCAGGACATTTTCAGCCACTACAGAGACAAGTTATCACGTCATACACTCATCCATTCCCCCTCATTCTTTGGAAGTGTTCTTTTCTACAGTTGTAACTTGCATTTACCCAGATTGTTTCTATGTTTATTACTCAAACATTTGATGTGCAGTCTATAGCAATAATTTATCTATGAAAAATAACTGTGACAAATGTATCATAGAATAATACAAACACACCCACAGATTACAGCGTAGCACTTGATTAGCCTGACAAACTGGAGTTACAATGTTCAACTGGACAATTCCCAGCTCAAGTTTCTCTTCTCTCTTACTTTCTCTCCTGCATTTCCTCTAAAAATATTTGTATATTTTCTATAAAACACTGAAAAACAACTTCCTTTGTTACATCCCAGTTTAGGCACACAAGGTCACAAGGCAGGTGGAGGATAAATAATTTTCCAGGATAACTTAACCATTTCCAGGACATTTGACCTTTTCTCTAATTTTCCATATGTTTTTCCTGACTGGAAAATTGGTCAATCATTTTCCAGGTTTTCCAGGGTGTGTGGGAACCCTAATCATGAAATCTTTATTAAGAAAAAAGTAATCAAACTGTTGACAGTATTTAAGGCCTTCATCACAATATGAATGAGAACAAACGCATTCATACAAACTTGTTTCCCATTTGGTGAAAGCTGATACTGCCATTGTTTTAGGCAAACTTATTGTATATAGTGTCTACAACCAGCACAAATGTTTTAAAATCAATGTACTTTGAGATTTCAGATATCTATATGATTCATGAAAATGACAATGATCAAATTAATCAAACTAAGTAAAATCAGGGAGTGTCAAAGCTAACGTGGTTGCATATTTTATTCAATCACCAATTGCAACGCGTAATAGAAATCTGAAGTGGCATAAAGGTAGATGGATGTGGCTGCCTCTTATTTGTCAATGCATAAAACTCTGCATAATCTGCATTTAGAAATGTCAACTCAAACATACAAACACTACAAAAACTTTTTAGTTAATACAATATTGGCGTATGACTTTTTCTTTGTATGTTTTAATTAACAATGCAAGTGTCACTAAATCCAAGATATCAAGATATAACAGAAGTTGTGTTTATCTTTTTCCATTTCCAAAAAGAAAAGACACTATTTGGTGGAGCAATAGAGTCGCCTCTGACTGAATCTGATCAGTGATTGGTAGTTACACCTGTCAATCACATATTCAACACTCCCACCTGTCTACAAACAGCTGTGATAACACACGTCTTTGCCATTACAGAGAAGATTTTCACCTCCAGAATTTTTTTTTTCTTCTTAGCAGAATTAATCAATTAACAGATTATGAAAAAGTTGATGTCTACTCAATTAATCATTAGGCTTAAGTCAAAATCCTGTGATTTTTAACCTAATGTCAGTATTTTGGTTATTGTTGACTACATTTAGCTTTAACATCTGTCATTTTCATTTGTGGAGCCTATCATTCTGAACAAAACTTGTAGGTATCATAAACATTTGTTCACCGTGGAGTGTATTTTCTGCTTTAACTGAAAAGCCAACAGTTTTTTTGTTGAAAGAAATAAGAAAAAATAAATAGAACAATAGTAACTTCTGGGTTCATCTACTAAAAAATGTATCATCTCTACAACCAAAGAAATCCTGCACCTCAGAAAGAGGTCTAAAAAAAGAACACTAACAATAATAAAACCAGCTAAGCAGAGAACAGACCAGTATTACCTGTAATCTCCTGGTCCTTGAGGCCACTGCGATGCTCCGCAAAGCTCTCCGGGGTCAACACTGCCACTGAGCTCATGGTTCAAGACTTATTCCGCTATTCCACTGCAAATGAGAGCACACAATTACAGACCACATCAAGCCGTGTAATGTCTGTGAAGGTTATTAGCTGATGTATAAAACTGGGTGACACAACATCTGACAGGATCATTGAGCTGCAAATCAGAAATACAAAAGCTCATTTCAGAGCGTGTCTCCCAATTGTTCTTCTTCTTCTTCTCCCCTGACTGCGCTGTGTGTTTTCTAGATCTGTTTCCAGAAACCCCAGAAGATGGAGCAGCCTCTGTGGCCTCGCTGCACATTACACCTGAGATGCTCCAATTAACACTTTACAAGTCTCAGACAAACACAAGGCGCTACCACGCCTAGGGGGGAGGGTTATGACAAGTCAAACACCGAGGGCTGTCTCCGGCTAAAAACCGAGGCTGACATTCATAGCGCTCGGGAATCACAGGACGAAGCAGAAATCCAAAGGAATACAAGCTCCACCTGAGATGAAAGAACATCCTTGTGGACATAGAGGCAGTTTGGATTTTTTTTTCTCTCTGGTTTTACCATCAAGACACATTCCAAAATAATATAATTATTATGTTTGACAGTCACGATGTTTTCTCATTCCTAAACATGCAAATGCAACCCTCGCCCCACTGTGATGCTTCTGGCTGAGACTGTAATCACCAAATAACAGTGAAATGTTTTGATATGTTCCTACTGCTGAAATGTTTCTCCATCCTCCTGATATGTTTTTTTAAAATCTGTTTCTGTTACTAAAAACACCTACAAGCTCAAGAAATGCATCTCAAAGAATCACACACAGCAAAGTAACATAAAGGAAGCAGCCAGAGATCATCAAACTACAGACTTACCTGCAAAAGGTCAATTGCCAGAGAGTCCGTCCAGTTAGCGGCTACCGTAAGCGCTTCAGTGTGAGTGTGTTTTTCAGCTCCTGGGTGCACAAGAGGGAAAAAAGAAATGCCTGAAAGTGAACACTAAGTCAAAGAGCTTTACTGCACGGAGGCTGGGTTAATACTGTTAACACCCACACTGCACTGCACCTTTTACTGTCTGGATCTGATTCACACCCCCACCCCCCTCCACATCCCTCTGCCCATCCGTCCTCTTTTATCAGACCGAGAATAAAACAGACCAGGAAGTTTCCCATAAACGGGGGAAATACTGGTTTTTTAACGTCTCCCTCTTCAGGAGAGATGTGCAGCGATGAGTAAAATATTTATTTTATTCATTGAAGTGACAATTAAGGCTGCAACTAATGACTATTTTAATAGTTGACTAGTCAGATTATAAAGTGTAAAAAAAAAAATAAAGGGCCTTATTTATATTCACTGCACCAATAAAATACATTTTCTTTCCTTTAACAAGAACATTTGGTGCACAACAATTACAATGGATATTAGAAGCAGCTATAAAATACTTTTTTCCCTTAAACTAAAGTGCATTTTGTGCATAACAATTACAGTACCTAATAAAGTTTGTCTAACAAACAAGTAAATACTCAAGAGTTGTAAACAGCAATAAAATAAATATTTTTCCTTGAACCAAAGTGCATGATGTGACTACTAAATTAGTCATTGACTAATTTTGACATCAATTATTTGTCAACTAGTCATTGCAGCCCTACTGACTATGCGTTCTCTCTTTTTTGTTATTTTGTTGAAGCTGCCAAAGAATAAGGCTGCAATGAACAGAATTTTAAACATCAATCAATCCATTAACTAATTTATAGTTTTGTGTATAACTGCCTTCAGGACATAAAATGAACTATGAAATTGTTTTTATTGAGTCACCAACTGACAAAATATATTACAATACGTGTAATATGTGAATGAATTTTCATTAATAAAATCAAAGAAAAGTATTTGTAAATATTGACATCACCAAAAATGTAAAGGAGACACCTCAGGAGTAATGACAAAACAAGGCAAAACAACAAGTAAAAGATGCAAATGATGGAAAAAAGGACAAACACACACACGTAATAAATCAAAAGCAATGTGAAAGACACAAGATTAAAAAAAAGACAAAGAAAAAAAATACATGTAAATGACAGAAAAGATGCAATATGATGCACACACAGTGAAGCAACATAAAAGACAAAACTGTTGTAAAAGGCACAAAAAGAAGTAAGTGACATAAAGAAAGAAAATATGTTAAAAAAAAAAAAAAAAAAAAAAAAAGCAATAAAACAAAAACACTGTATAAGACAAAAAGATGCAAACAAAATAAAAGACACTAGATGAAAACAGCAGAAAAAGACAAAAAAGATCCAACGTAAATGACATAAAAGACAAAATGAGACAAAAACATACATTTAGTTCAGCAGTGTTTAAGTGACTGATGAATAAAAATGTAGATATCATGGCAACATGCAATACTATTGCGCAAATTTGGTTCCCCAAGAGACATGAAACTATTTTTCGGGACTCTAACTGTAAAATTTTGAAAATCACTGATATATAAAGGCCACAAAAGTATAATTTTTTATTTATTTATTTATTTTTTTTAAATCTGTTCTATTCAGTTTAAAGTCACTGAAAACAGAAAAATACCTAATAAAGAGACATTTCTTTCATTAAAATTTACTCAAACTGTCAATGGAGCAGTGCCACATGGCCCAAAATATTGATATTAATTTTTTTTCTAGTGTTACAGATCAATTTCTATTCATTTATCCCTGTATATGAGGTCATGACACACAAATTGTTTCCTTTACTAAAACTATACAACCAGAGACATATGTTCATACTTGATATGAACTAAGTAAACATGTTCCTTTTGGATTTCTATGTAGCTGCACAAGTTTCCAGAGGAATAATCTCTTGTTTGCGGTTTACTCTATTTTCCTAAATAAAAGGCTTGAGAAGCTCTACAGCCTACTAATGCATGAACTGATTAAGCATTAGATCCCCTGGTTTGTGTCTATGTGTTTATCCATATATTACAGATGTTCTGGGTTCACAAAGGAAACATTGTTCAACTCCACACAGCTTCATTTACATACTAGGAATAAAAGGTGTGTACCATAAAGCTCCTGACTGGGGAAATGACTGCACTTTCATTTCCATCTCAAATAAAAGTCCAGTCATGAAAAGAATGAAGAGCAGTGGCAGCTGAGTTTACTCCCTAAAGTACTGGGCTCAAGTGCAATTTTAAGCCACTCAAACTTTGGTTATTTCCATTTTACGCTACTTTACACTTACACTACACATTTTTGGGGGGGCAAATATTCATCCTCATCTCTGTTTTTATTTATTTCACAATGTGCTGCATTCCCTTACAGATGGAAACTAACTTCATCAACTAAAAAATTAAGACATTAACAATGAAACGACCAATAAATACACAATAGTAAAAAGAACTGCTTAGATACAAGTTAAATTTTGCAAAGAGAGGACAATGATTTATTAATGATATTAAAGCATAATTCAAATATAATGAAAACTATGATATTTTATTTAAGACTGGACATCAAAAGAATAATGAACTATATACCTTTATAATTTGCTAACATAATACTTATCATGCATGTTTAATATACATGCTTCCTTTGGCCTTACTTTATTTTTATTCTCATCTCTTATTAATTTTCTTAATGAATATTTTGATACTGTAACATGCTGAATGAATACCTCTAGAATACTAAGACTACCTAATATTATGTTGAATGAATACCTCTAGATTTGTCAAATATTCACAAACATTTGTCATGTTTTAACCATAAAGAATAATTGAAAGACAAAAAAAACCCAGAGGTTACTTCAACTTTTACTCTCAAATCAATCTTTAAACTTAAAGAAACAATTTATCAGTTATTGTTATACTAATTTCTATGAATTGATATGAATTTATTTATTTTTTTAATCTTTAAGTCCTTATTTCATCAAGTACATGCTCATCATGATTGTTTTATTATCGCCCAACTTGCAGGTCTTCTTTTAATAGACGATGAATGAAATAATGACTTTAATTACATGGTGTACAAGTTAAATATATCTAATTAGTGTGCCTTTTCTCCATATTAAAGAAGCATGGATGAAGTACAGCGGTGAGGAGATTTCAGAAAAATTATGGGCTAAAGACATGCTTTAATATCACTTCAACTTACTCTGTTTAAAGTCATTCTTTGGTTGCATTTTTTATGATCAAACTTCAAACTTAATGAAATCTTCATGTGATACATGTAAGTGAAGTAATGCAACCTTAGAACACCTTCACTGTTCTGGATCCAAAATCAGGAGCTTCTGGTGCAAGATTTTTCATTTGTACAGCAACATAAACAGCTGAACACTGAGTCCTGACAGCTTCAAATACTCTTTAAATCTTTCTCCACCGATGCAACAAACCACTATGTTGTCTTACCCAGAGAGGGGAAATCACTTTCTACTCCATGCTCTAAAAATTGACTGATTATATGGTTTCTTGTCTGTAACTACAAGAAATTCTGTTTACTGATGCCACCATAGCTTTCTCAAGTTCTGCATGGAAAAGGACTGAACATTATGGCTAAAGTATGCAATCAATATAGATAGTTATCCCAGTGAATGTCAAATTATCATTTTTCTCTTGAGGCTGATTTTAGATCTTCAGTTGGTGGTGCAAAAACTAAAAAGATAGCAGTGGATTTAAAATAATTGGAAAAAAAAAGCAACACAACTAAAATTTGTTATTATTGGTTTTATAAACTGATATTTACAGTATGTTCAACACCAAACGGCAAAACATTTCAGGAATCTAGAGGTAGAACATTTCAAATAATCACTATGATTATCAAAAAAGAATTTATTAATTGTTATTTTAAAAGTTAGTAAAGCAACAAAACATTTAAAGATGCACCTAGCAATTATATTCAAGTAATTTTGTTTTTCCACACATCTACTGGTTAATTGTTTGGTTTATAAAATGTAGATCATGATGTCCTCATATGCATTTTAGGTCTTAAACCCAAAAATATTTCGTTTAGTGTCATAGAGAAGGAAACAAATCAGATAGTATGTAGAACAGTCATATTTAAGAAGCTGGGATCTGAAAATTTTGAGTTTCTTCATGAAAAAAAATCATCAGAAGAATTATTGACAACTAAATAGTTTTTGATCAATGTAATAGCTGACAGCTATTTGCTGAATGATTAGAGCATCTTTATTTGGCACAGAAAACAAGGTAAACCCTGTCGTGATTATAGCAATAGTAGCAATTATTAAGGATTTATACCTCCGCAAATATGTGTATTTTTGTACTTAAAGTATTTCCTATTTGTCTTTTTTGTTTGTTTCATTGCCTTCCTCTCTCGTAGAAGAAAAAAAATAATGAAATATATTTTAAAGATATGAATTGTATGGATCTCTGTAGATAATGATCTCTGATAGCCGATAGCCTCCTATTGTTTATCATTACATGCTAACTAATTTAACTAATGCTATCTGCTAACCTCATACTATGAACCGAGAAGCATCAGTGCTTGGAGACAAAATAGAAACAAAGACTTGCAACATGTATTTGAGCTTTAGGCCGTTATCCCGCGGGTGTTATATTGAAGGATGTGAATTATAGACAGATAACGCTTGGATTAATCCCACCGGTCGCCGTACAGGCTAACATCTCGGGTATCCGCATCTCTTTCTGCCCGTCCAGTGTCTGTGTTGCTAGCTTAAGGATGCACTGCATGGTTGGTCCTGCTAGCATCACGGCTACGTTCACCTCTACAAACGCTGGCGACCACAACCTCAGGGTTTCACGAATTTGTTAGCCGGTTGCTGGGCTAGCACACGTTAGCTGTGCTCCGACCTCAGCCAGGGATGATTAGGCGCAAGGACTCTGGTAATCGGCTAAAAAACAAGCCAGGCGGATAGATAACCAGCTCCTGCTCGCTAGCAAAGGGACGCTAACCTCGCTATAACCCTGGCGCTTACTCCTCACGCGCGAACCGGCTTTCACACCTCAACAAATGTATAATAATTTCACCCGCTATGCGCACACTTAGGTGATTAGGTGGGAAATAATAAAAGCATAATTCCTACCTTACAGAGAGAAAATACAGCAGAGGGTGTGTGTTTGACAGGTGATGGTGTAAACACAGATATGATTGGTCTAGGAGCATTTCCTCTACCTGCGGAGGTATACAGACATGCACTGCGACTCACTAAGTATAAAGGAAATGCCGCAGTATCTTTACGCAGCGAGAGCATCCAAGTTAAATAGACCCACCAACTTGACGCTACATCTAACACTGAGCTTATAGTATGCATTCGCTAGAATTTTAAAAACACCATATCAACTAATAAAAGTACTCAACTCGTGTGTTCCGGCTTGTTTCAGAAGATAATGGTTTGACGTGCAAGCCCTCTCACGTCCATCAAACTGACCGGGTCTACTTCTCATTCATAATGGCCTCTTGTATCTGGAGTCAAATCCACATAGAACTTTTACCCAACATGCGTCTCAGGAAAGTTTTAACCAAATGCTCATAATCACAGGCTATTGACTTCAAAAGCAGTAAGAAAACTGGTCTGTTCCAATCTAGGGCACTAGGTGGAAGTAAGAGACAGAAATGAGGAAGATCAGAATCAGAGAATCAGAATCTCTTTATTGTCATTGTACAAGTACAACAAAATTGAGGTAGAGCTCTCCAATTTAGTGCAAGAAAATACAAGGCAAAACAAAAGACAGTAGAAGGCACACTTATTTACATTAGGAAAAATAAAAGATAGAGGTGTAATTAGGAATATTTGTGAAAAAAAAAAAAAGATATATAGAATTTAATAGTGCAAAATATTTTGACAGTAGTGCAAATGGAATTGGAAAAGTGCAAATGACATGGGAATTTAACCCTTTCATGCATGAATTATGAGAAACTTAGTCAATATTTTTTTTTGAGTGTTTTTATTCTTCTTTAGGCATGTAAAAAGCAATGCAATTGAAATTTTTTTTATGAACCTGTTTTTCATTGAGTTACAAAAATGCCCACTCAGCTGGACACCATGCGTTTAATTGTTGAAGCAAGAAATATGTATTTAAAAGTCATCATCAGAAAGTGATAAACTGTGTGAAAACTATGAAATAAAAACATTTTTAACACCGCTAATATGATGTTTTCTCACTTTTTATCATACTCAAATACTAGTTATTACTCATTTCATGGAGATATCCTCCTGAGACCTAGGAAGTTGTCAATTGTAGCTTTTTCACATTAAAAATTTGTCTTGATTGGAAACTGCATAATGCAACAGTTTTTTCAGATACATTTTAAAAAATATTTTTATTTATTGATTGTTTTTTTTTTTTTTTTTTAATGGAATGTCCTTTGTAATGGACAGTATTTTTTTTTAAGTTAAACTGTCCCCTACAGAGGACAAAATGCATTACTGGGTCTCAGGAGGATATGCAAAAAAAAAAAAAAAAAAAAAAAAAAAAAAACTTTTTATTTCAGAAAACTGTTAATTACAGTCTAATAACAATTAGCAATTAATTTACACTAAAATATATTACTAAAGATCAGGTTTATCAAGAGCAGCAATGTTACAGTAATTGTATGAATTGCAGTGTTTGTGATGGTGCATAAGTGTCCACTGTGTTGACTGATATGGAACTAAAACAACAAAACCCCTGAATATATAAGAGAACAGCTGGAGAATAGTTGTCCACTGTAGTGACCAGTATGTATGAAAGGGTTAAATACTGTAGGATGGGAAGAGGAGGATTTATTTCCATCTGTGATCAGGTGTAAATAAATAAATGTGGATCAATGAGAATGAATGTGTGGGCCCATGTGGGACAAGATGACAGTGCTGAAAAACAGACTTACATTTTGATTTTTTTTTTTTTTTTTTTTTTTTTTTAACATTTTCTACATTTTATATTGTCTGAAATGTGTTTTTCAGTCCTTGATCTGTTCATCTTTCATTCCAGTTATACATTAAACCCAGCGTATTTACACAATATTAAATCATCATGCATGAAATAAGCAGTGAAATGACCAAATGAACACTAACTCAATCAAGTAAAGAGAAATAGTTTGAAATCAACAAAAAGAAGGAAAAAGAAATTCAGGTTTCAGAAAATGAATGTAGTAGTCTTTGAAAGGAATAAACTTAAAAAGTGGGCAAACAAAATGGGCAGCAAAATGAACAAAAAAGAAAACAAAAATCAATAAAATTTACCAAAAATGATATAATGAGTTCAAAATCAACAAAGGAATAAATTAACATATAAAATAAAAAAAGAAATTGATTACTAAAATGAACAAAATATTTCATAAACTTAACAAGAAGAAAAGATGAAGAGTTGAATAGCTTGAAATCAACAAAAATTTTAGAAATTACTTTAAAAATTATTTAAATGAATAAACTGATCAATGAAATTAACAAACTACAACAAAGCAATTAACAAAATCGGCAAAGTTGAATAAAATGAGCAAGAAATGAATGAAAATTACCCCAAAAAGAAATAAAATGACCATAAATTGGACTAAATCAACAAAAAAAGAATGAAACAATCAATAAAATAGCTCAGCGTAAACTAAACTAGCAAACTAGTGAACTAGCTCAAAACAAAACAAAAATATGACAAATAGTGAATGAAATAAACAAAAATGTATTAAATTACCCCTAATATCAACAAATATAAACAAATGAACAATTAGAGAAAATGAACAAAATTAACAACATGTGCAAAAAATGACCAAAAATGACCCAAAATTAATAAATTGAGCAAAAACACCAAAATATTCAATAAAATGAACGGAATAAATATTAAATCAATAAAAAGGAAAGAGGTAATCAATGAAATCAGGAAAAAATAACAAATTAGTCACATTTACATATTACATTTTTTGCACAGTAACAAATTAATCTGTAAACTTTAGTTTTTAATATAACCTTCACAGGGCTGACACTAACATTTATATGACAGCAGTGAATGGAAACACATTCTCATTGCAATTTTTGTCGAAATTTCAAAAATATTTGGATGTAAATCTGGTTTTAATCTGCTTGAGCTCATACATTCACTTCAAAATCAGAATATAAAGTATATAAGTAGGTACAGTAGCTACTTAAATAAGAGTAACCTTCTGTTTTTCATCTATTGTATTTTATGGCAGTCATTTGGTTGTAAAATGTAAACACATTTATCGTTCATTATTCCCTGTTGCACATACAGTTTATAATTTCAATGTGGTCAAAACAACCTCAGACCAATTAAACATGATAGTTAAGGAATCATTAACTATATATTGCACTTTAATTTATGGATCTCTTAGTTTCAGGGGTATTATTACCAGTCTGGGAAAGGAAACCATAGATGTGTGAAGTTTACAATAAAACACTGGAAGCCACACACAGCAGCCTTCACAATAAAAGACACAAAATACACAGCAACAACACAAAATACAACCGCTGCGATACATCATACTTCAGTAAATTAATGCATATAGATAACAGTGTCAAATGTATATTTCTCTCATGGGTTTGATGATTTTCACTTATATTCATGGTGGATGATTATGTGAACTCATAAATCAACATGCATGTTTAGAAGCGTTATATTCACATACAGTTAAACTGAAAATAATAGAAATGACGCCTGTCTGATGGCATCACTCACACCTTAAAAAAGCACTATTTACTTATTTGCAGAGCTTCACTCATTGTTGTCTTCTTATTATTTATTATTATCAAGATAAATCCAAAGATTAGGCAGCAGGAGAAGCAAAACACTAAAATACTGCATCATAGATCTTTATGTTGATGTCAACTTTCTCCTCTTTTCTCCTCACAGCTGCCAGCAGTCACAAGCATCTATTGATCTAAACTGTTTAATACCTGTTGATCCACTAATCCTATCAATACATGTAAATATTTGGTGTAAAATGCAGTTTGTCATCTTTTCATGGTCATCAAATATGACCCATTTGGACATTCAAAGGCTCCGTAGCGAACATGGAAACACCATCATCTTCTACAACATTGATTCACCAGTAAAACCCATTGGGTTCGATCAGTGACAGTAGATGAAGACATTTGATTTATGTCCAGTTTTGCTGAAAAAAGTCACATTTTCTTAATTTTTCTGTTTTCATGCAATAATAACTGCTGAATTTACACAGAGCATATGAACATATACATGATCAGAAAATTTAATATTAGGGTTAGGGTTAAGATTAGGAAAATATCTGATTTTCAATGAAAAATTCTGAGGATAATATCGCAAAAAATGAAGTTAGAATTGTTCTAGATCTTTAACACTTTAAAGAGCTAAGTGTCATCTTTCATTTCTTTAATGATTTCTTGGGTATGAATCATGGTACACAATCCAAGGGTCCTTGAGAGTTTTGTACTCAAATTTTTTCTTCAAGGTCTGAATAATACTGTCCCAAAATATTAGCATTTTCATTCATGATCAAAACATATGAGTTAATCATTTATTAAGCCCCTGCAGAGCTACTTTTCATGGATTTTCATCCTTAAACACATATGTCTACAGAAACAACATTCTCTTAGATGTTTCTCAGAAAAATGCAGCAAATAAAAAGAAAGCATTTAGAAAACATTAGATGCTACAGTGTGTTCACAATAGTCACTGAAATGAAAAAAATGTAGACAAAATGGGCATAAAATGAACCAAAAAGAAAACAAAAATCAATAAAAATGGGGAAAAAAAGTATATATATATAAGTACTACATTAACAAAAAAGGAAGAAATTAATTTAGAGAATAAATAAATATATATATATATATATATATATATATATATATATATATATATATATATAAGTACTACATTAACAAAAAAGGGAGAAATTAATTTAGAGAATAAATAAAAATTAAGAAGTTAATAAAGAATTTGGACACATTTGTTTGTGAGTAATGATCCAACTCAGTTTTATTTCAATGTTTAATAATTTATGTTGTGTTTTACAGATATTCCCATCTCTGTGCAAGAACATGGAGAAAAAATAACACAAAATGAAGAAATTTATCAACAAAATTAATGGAAATGAATTAGAAAAATTAAGAAAATTAGCAAAATTACTGAATAGTGCAAAAAATATGGATTAATGAAGAAAATCAATCAACACAAGAGCAAAAATGAAGAAAATAATCAAAATACGACACTGAAGAAATAAATGCATTAAATAATTAAATTAATGGAAATTATCAAAATAATAATAAAAATAAATAAATAAATAAATAAATAAATAAATAAATAAATAAAAGGAAGAAATTTCTCAACAAAGGAGACAAAAATCTACAAAATAATCCACCTCTCGCCTGGTATTTTATTTTGAAAAGCTCATACCGGAAGTGGTCTCCCCAGCCAGTGGCAGTCTGCCGGCTCGGTCCTCCGGGGGCACTGAGCTCCTACCTCCCGTCTTCTCTCCTCTCACAAGCCGCTGGTAACAAAGAACACAACAACAGGGGGATGATGGGCGCACACAGCTCCGTCCTATCACAGAAACAATAAGAAACTCAACCGGCGGCGTACGTTGTGGATTCTATCTGAGGCTCAGTTTATTTTTTTTTACGATAGTTTTAATCTTGTTTCGTCTTCGTGGGTCGATTTAAAAGTTAATGTTAAAACACCAGTTCAGCGTTTGGAACCTGAAGCTTTTTTTTTATTTCTTCATTTTTTGGTCTAAGCTGACGATGCTGGACTGAAAAAGTAAAACCGAAACAACTGAGAGAAACGTCTGAAAAACACAGGTAAGTTTACTTTAATGTAACGTTTTGAAATTAGCTGAATTAGCTCCTTTTTGTCAGTTTAGCCGCTGCGGTTTGGTGCACTCCGGTCTGTACACCTGTTCCCCTGGAAAACCTAAACATGGACATTTAAACCTCTTATAAGACGTATTTATATGTTAAAATAGGCATTTTAACTGTATAATATCATTGCTCTCACATTTTGACACTTATTAACAGTTGATTAAAGTAAAATGCTGGGCTTAAGTAGTAAAAACGGGCACCAGTAATCACTGTAACATCTAAATATGGACATTTACACATTTAATAAGACATATTTATAGAATACAGTATGAATGAAATAACTTCTCTCATATTTAGTAGCAAATCAATATGTAAAAGCAGCAGATTATTGGGCATATATAGTAAAATAGGGCACCAACAATCACTATAAAACCTAAGTATGAGCATTGACTCCTTTTATTTAGATGTATTTACATGTGGAAATGTTTATTTTAACTGTAAGATATCAGTGCGCTCACATTTAGTCACTTATTAGCATGTAAAAGCAGTAGATTAAAGCAAAACATTGGGCTTAAGTGGTAAAATAGGACACCAAGAACCTGCCTGTTCACTGACATCATCCCTATAGGCTATACCATAATCTTAATTTATCACTATTCACATTTAATACCCTAAAAGCATATACTCAGACACATCTATCTATAGATAAGATGCTCCTCTGTCATTAATTTGCTCAATCCATTCCTATATTCCTCTCCCTCCACCTCCTTCAGTGTTTATATGCGTTTTCCTCCCCGACACACCTTTTCCGTCCCCTCTTCCTGGCCAGCGTGGAGCTTCCACACTCACCATCACATGTGCACTGGTTGATTCAAGTGTCAAACGCAGAGTCTTAAAGCACCCCCTACCCATTTGTACCCCAAATACAACTCCGACTGACCCATTAGTCTCCAGAGCAGATGGGATCTAGAGCATGGTGTTAATAGAAGAGGATTGTTCCATCAAGCTGGTCAGATTTAGGGGATCACACTATATCTGACGGGTTTTGGATTGGCCAGGACAAACACGGCGGCGGTGGATGAATGAGTGGCCCACTGACCCAGCCGAGGTCCAGCAGACTGGAGGATGGAGCTATTGAACTAACCAGGTCAATAAAGCAAAAGGGAGACAAAAGAGGTGATGGCGGTGGGGGCCGGTTGAAAGAAAGTTGAGGGTTAAACCTATAATGGTATGTGGGCACAATAACAACGTGTTACCCCCACCGTCCACATGAGTGAACACACCCAACTATTAGTGGTTTATATATCACCCTGTGGACAATGATAATAACCAGGGGGCAAAACTGGAACCTGGAGAGCCCACATTATACCATTACACACCCACTCATGCACACAAAACAATGGTATGATGTCATTATATTAGAACCTGAAGTACTGTGTGATGAAAGCAGTTTGTGGTATATACTGTATCTTTGATATACACTTTTTTTTTTATCTTAATTGTTTATTTTGTCCTCATTGAAAGCTGAAAAACTGAAGAAAAATATTCTAGGATGTTGTTTTACATCATTTTGCTCATTTTTGGTCACGTTCTGACCAAAAATAGTACTTTAAACCACAATGTGTGTCTTGTATTTAGTTTTCATCTCATTGAAAATAAGTCATATTACGCACACTTTATTTATTTTGATGTAATGTTCACTACAGGACTGTTTGTTTTGATCTGTCTGGTTATGTCCTCTATTGTTCATCATACATTGTTTTTGTCTATTTGTATCTTTTATGTCATTTTCCTCTTGTATTTTTTTGTTTGTTTTCATGTTGTTTCATCATTTGTCTTTTACGTCATTTCCATCTTGTTACGCCTTTTTTGTGTTATTGCATCTTTTATACAATTTTTTTTACTTTTTATGTCTTTTTGTGTGTTGTAGAAATTTTTTTAACTTGTTCTGTGTTTTGCATCTGTTACATATTTAATCTTTTTATATAATCCTTGTGTTTTGTGCCTTTTACATCATGTTCATCTTCTTTTGCCTTGTCTATCACGTTGCATCTTACATTGTTTTCATCTTGTTTTGTGTTTTACATTGTTTTCATCCTTTTGTGTCTTTTATGTCATTCCATCTTTTTACATAATTTCATCTTGTTACGTCATCGTTAAGTTTTTGTGCCTTTTACATCACTTTCTTCTTGTTTTGAAGTCACTAAATATAGATGTGACCAAAAGTTTTGGCAGTGGCATAAATTTACTCATTGTATAAATGTGATTTATTTGCCTAAAAAGTCATAAAAATTAATGCCATGCTTATACTTAACTATTCTTCAACGTACCTCAGAAACACAAAGGGGAAAGATGAGTAAAATAAAATCAGTGCCAAAGCCAAAACTTTTGGCCATGACTTCAGGTTAAATTGAGTAACAATCGAAAATGTTTCTGAGAAGTCTTGCTCTAAGAGATAAAAACCAAACACTTTCAATCTAAAGTAGACGGCAAATTTTAGAGGAAAAAGGATGTTTTCGTTGTGATTACAAAAAAAAAAAAAACAGTTTTCATGCAGCGCAGTTTGACTTTATTGAAACATTGTGTAACTCTTTTAATGCAGTGTATTTTTCACCTCTTGTACTCTTTTCCAGTCAGAATGAAACCTGAAACTCTGTCTTTATTATGAGCTTATTGGCAAAGCGACGGGTACATGTGGCTCAAACTGGTCTGACTCGCCGGTGTGCTTTCTCTAACAACCAGCTATCAGCTCTGTGTTATTGACTTTAGTCACAAAAAGTCTCACATGCATCAGAGCTGATGGCTGTTTGGAATACTTTTGGTATTAGGCACTATGGATGATTAAATCCAGTAAAATGTGGTCATTCTGGACAATATGTCAGATTACCGGCACTTCAAAATGAAAGAGGCTCTAATCTTTCAATATGTCACCTTGAAAGTGTACTGTTCAGAATGTCATAAAGATTACACACTTAGAACAGGTTTCACTTTCATATTAATAGTCAAACGCTTGTGTCAAATACCCGTCAGGTTTCAGATCTAATGAGACGAGTTCTGGTTCTTCTAACACTTAACAACCTCACAAATAATAATTTTAGACCCAGTATTTTCCTTTTATGGTTGCACTTTCATCTGTTTTTGCACGTGAAATAAAAAAGAAGAAACTTTGATAGGATTTCTACACCACATTTGTCATCATTACTAACAATATAATTAATTTACCAGACACTTCAGAGTTGTTTTCTGTGAAATGAGGGAAGTTACAATACGGGGCAAAAGTCCTTGTCCAACATTTTATTTGTTGGTTTAGCAAAGCTCTAATGTCCACAGATATGCATTTGTCTGTCTCTGCATTAAATCTGAATATGTGTGAAGTATGTTCAGCAGGAAAAACAAAATGTGTAGTAGTTGTGCAAGTATTTGGTGTAACAAATTGTAAAGAAGAAATCCACATGAAGCAGAAAGGAACAGAAAAAACAACATGATCAAAATAATAAAAATAACAAATTTATCACAAAATTAGTAAAAATGACCAAATAATCAACAAAAACAACAAAATAATCAACAAAGGGAACAAAAAGAAACAAAATAGGTAAAAATTACAGAAGTATTTAACAAAAAAAATGAAAAAAACAAGGTTCAAGGTCACACTAAATAGTGACTTGAACCTTTACAACACATTTAGTTCAGTTTTTTGTGTGTCTTTTAAGGCTATGCACATATTTTCTTGTTGTATCTCAAAAAAAAAGAGAATAAGAAATAAATAGGTGTTATCATGTTAACCCTGCAAAAACAACAAACATAGTTCGATGAAGACAGTACTGTATATTAAATATATGTCAGTTCAGATTTTTGTATTAGTGCAGTCGCCTATTTTAAAAGGTCAAGGGTTAATTTGGACATCAAACTTTTTAATTATAGTTTTTTAAAATGATGTGAAAATGCAGTCTTTGGCAACGTTCAGACAGCAGGTCATAATGCACAATTCGTTTTTTTGGGTGAAATCAGATTTTTTTATGTGCTTGTTCATATTACACATTAAATACGACTTCTGTCAGTTTTGAGTATGAACTGAATGCGACCCTGAAGTGACCTGCATGCACAAGAGGTCCTGATGTGATATGTGACCAGAGATTTGGTTTTAATAATTTTCCAAAAAGCTTCCAAAAACCAAAAGCATAATTCATAATGCCTTTATCAGTCATACCAGTGTGTCCTCATTGCTCCCTGTCGCTGCTGTGCATAATTCAAATTACATGCCACTACATGCTAAATTTACTCCTCGGCTGCACCCGGTCGTGCAGTGACCTCTTCTTCTGGAAGTCTGGTTTCTTCTCTGCATGACTCAGAAGATGACTAACCCTGGTTTGGTTTGGTGTTGCATCAGCTGTCACGGACACAGTTAAAAAAAGAAAAAATAAAACATATGGGCAGCATGATCTGCAGCAGGAACATTTGGTCACAGAACAGAAGTTAGATTTCACGATGTCATCACAAGTCTTTTTATAGAGTTTTACTGTATCGGCAGAAAGAGTCACAGATCCAGTTTTTTCTGTTTGTTTTTTTCATTTGAATACAGTTTGACTTGGAAATTCTCCCATGTCGAATGTCTTTGTGCACAATATTTGCATTGTCAGGCCATTATATTATGGTTTTTATTCAATAAGTGTAATTTTTCAGTGTACAACTGAAATAATAAATGCTTTGGGGTGGTAATTAAACATTAGCTGATTAATGTTATTTTGGGATAATTATCATTGACTGATTATTTCACAGCACTGATCCAACAATACATGAATACAGACACATTCCAAAACACTGGATCAGGAATTTACTTGGACCTTTAAAGCATTTTAACAAAGCCTCTAGAAGAAGCATGTTTTAACAGCAGTGAGGTTCGTATTGGTCCAATTATTGTAGTTTTCTCATGTTGGTTAAAAAAAAATATAGTAAAATCTACCTGTTTTTCTAATGAGAGGGAACAATTTAAAATATACTATGATAATTCCATTTATGAAGTATTTAGAATATGTTGTTTTACTAAAGAGAGGAAATAAAAAGAGTAAGATAATCTGTTACCTCATACATTATTTCATTGCTGTAATGAGTATATAGATTTATTTCTCCATCTCTTTATGAAGATACAGAAATGAAATCTGTACCAAATATATATTAACCCTTATGGATCCCTCTAATGTACTACCCTCAAGCCAAAAAATGTGCATGTAAAAAAACTGCTGTAAAATCATCATATATAAATAATTTTTTCTAATTTTTCTTTTTTTTTCAGCATAAATTTCTTAAACTGATTCAGCTAAATAATTTTAAATAAGTAAATGCCAGTTTGAATACATGATGACACCTGTTTTATTTAAAAAAACAAAAACAAAACACAAATATGAGATATTTGCTATATAATATATGGTGGGGGGATGTGTCATTGTTTTCTATCAGAGTCGTGGACATGTCAAAGATTATCAATAACACTGATTACATTGCAGTAGTATTTTTTTTTTTCAAGCATCTTCTCTAACAAAACTGCTGTTGGATTCATGTAAAATTTTATATGTAGCTTCCTTGGGACAATGTCTGCAAAGTTTGTTCACAGTTTTGAGAAATTTTGATTTTTTAATTTTTGACGAATTTTTGAAATATAACACATTTGCCTTTACTTATAATGGGCCATATTTTGCAGGCTTATAACATGGAAATGGTTACAGATATCAGTATAGTTACTATTGAGCACTGATAGGAAGTCATATATGGACTTTCATTTAATTAGTTGAGTTATCCTGCAGTGAAAGTACCACCCACTTCTATTTAGAGATTGATCTCCTGCATCAAGACCACAGGACTCATCATAGTGGCAGAACTTTACTGATAGAACATGCCGTTGAGCTACAGGGCCGTTGGTCTTATTTTTCAGATATTGACTTACATTGAAAGCACATTTTTGAATCTCACATAAAAACTACCAGTGCTTTGACATCATTGTTAAAACTTGCAGAAATTCATGCCATAAGTCATAAACACTACTATCATCACATCAAAAAACAAAAATGACCGGTCACTTGGGGTTAAACCACACACACACCAAAAAAAAAAAATCAGAACTGAATGGCTTCTATAGCTAAAAATGAATACTAAGTGTGACCTACATTCCCATGAATCACCAAAACAATAAGGAATCCTGGCATGTGTTGAATCAAACCTGCACAACATGAAACAGGAGATTAGTACAGTAAGATAAAATAAACTTAAGCGCTACATTAAACGAAGTGCACACAAGTTACCAAAGTGGAGGGTAGCGTACATTGTTAACAGCATACAAACAGAAATGTGACAGACATGATGCAAATATGGAAGTGCTTAGTGTCTATACATAGATCACATGTTGTTTCTGCACAAAGAAGGCTGGAACTAATGACAACTTCAGGTAATCTCATTCACACTGTGGTGCCCTGAGTCTTCAACCTGAAGGCATAGATGTTCATGGGAGCGTCACACTCATTATTGTAGACTTATAATTCCACCCTATGAATTCCATATCTGTCTCGTTGTGCATGCTGGCTAACTTGTTCTTCAGCTGCTCTCTTAGGTTTCCAAACCACGCTATAATGCTGTATCTGATTATACTTTCCAGGATCGACCAATAAAACATCTAGCTTCTCCACACAGCCTCAGTCGTCTGAGAAAGTGGAGCCTCTGCTGCAGTCTGTACATGTATCATTAGTAAATCTATTATCATCTGCATAGAAGAATTGAAAACGTGTTGAGTGAAAACGGAGATCACACTGAGTCTTGTTACAGAGATTAAGAAAAACCTATGTATAGACCATTTCGATGTTGGTAAACAGTGATAATGTATTTTGTGGGTGGGGCCTAATTGGTGGCAGAAAGTGACAGTTGTGGTGTCAACAGTATATGTTAGGAGCGCGAAAATCAGGAAAGAAACAAAGTAATGGAAGATAGAGAGGCCTCCTTCGATTATTTTAATGGTCTGTCAACAAGAGACAAGGTGTCTTACAAAGATAAGTTGACCATTAGCAGCGGGGTGAGGTTTCCTGAATCGTGATGGTTGGCTCCGATCAAATGGCATAAGCTACAGTGGCTGGACATCTGTTTATATGCTGTTGAAAAACCCAGCGTTTACACAAAAGAAAAGCTCAAGGCAGAGAAACCCCTCCATGCCTATAACTTTAGTGCACTGGACATTTTAAGGGTATGAATACCGTGGTAAGTCGCACAATTCATGGGAGAAAAATCAGATACACAGCCCGTGTCACTCTTTATTAGTGAACGTCCTGTTTGACCCTTTCAGTTTAAGAGTGCAAAGAACACATAACAGGTTGTAATATATAACAAATTTGAACTTTGAGGTCATGTCTAGGATACTGAATACCGAGATTTGTGTGAAGGTATTGGTGTGTTGAGGTCTGACATGCTGCCTAGTCACCAACAAGGGCATAAAATGCAGTTTTACAAGATGTGGCCGATCATGGACAAGTCGTCCAACTCTACACTGACAGCCAACTGCACTTGCATGGCTGGGTAAATGTCGTTTAATGTACATACTGATATGAAATGGGCACTGCAGAGCCCAGAATTCCAGATGATTTCATCAGTCCAGTCCATCCATTTAATGGCTTACAACCATAAGCGTCTACGGTTTGCCTAAAAGGGTGTCTTCATCGGTGGTATTTGGTAAAAGTGAAGGTTGCTTTTTTTTTAGCATTTCTATTCTGACAACCTACAGCACATCAGGACATTTTCCTCCTCTTTTCTCTCTATTCTCTCAGATCTCTCAATTTACCTCTGTTGATATACAGTGTTTTTCTGCCACCAGATTGCGTGTGCAACTGTGGTGACGTAGACTGTGACGTCGACTCCGAAATGGGTTATAGTTGTAACCGACTGCTGTCGATGTCCTAAAACCTGCAGAAAATGCTGTGATTTATGACCTATCTGGCTTATCTATTGAAGAGAATATTGTAAAGTGATACAGACACAGCAATAAAAGGAGCAGTTTAGGTAACTTTTAAGTTTGTCATCCCTATAAAAAGTTTCAGAAACAGTAGTGTAGGCTTTGTTACCTCTCCTTTATTTTAGTTTATACCCCAGTGTAAAATAAGTCAACTTCACACAGAGAGCACAGAATAGATATGAGACAAAGCAGACATAATAGTCCTAAATAAAGGCTCGGGGAAAGTCTATTTAGTTTCACTTTTCAGCATCTCTGTAAAAGTGCTCACATTATCTTGTTTCACACATGAAAGACTATTCGACCTGTAGGGATGGACAGGGTGGAGTGAATATAAATGGTATTTAAACAGTGGTTAACTATTAATTGGATCAAAGCAGCACGTTACGAAACATGTTAATGTCAGCTTTCTGTGCAGCTATAATACAGAAAAGTTTAGTGGATATTACTGATATTACTCTTGTCACTTGCACTGACAATTAAGCTGTAATTCTATAAAAGTTCCACATAGTCTCGTAACCATTCTACAGGTTATTTTCCATGTATGAAATGGAAACCGACACATTCTAGTCTTAAAAGCAGCACATGGATAAACAGTTTGATGAGCTGTTGGTTTCAGAGAAACTCACTATAATAAAATCAGCTGAACCGCAGGATTTCACTTTACTATGTGACTGTAAAATGTGACGGTTGTGGATTCCAGTATCTCAACTGTTTTCTTTCATTACAGTATCGTCTGGTTCTCTAATCCTGTGTTCTCACCAGGAGGGAGTGGGTCCTTACAGCGCAAAGTTCATTGTCCTTCTAAGGCCGTACATGGGAAGTTGGGGGGGTTTGGGTTTAGCAGGGAGCTCAAAGTCTGAGCTGAGGATTATACTGTAATGGAAGTACGAGAATATTTATTACTTTGTTGTAAATCTTTATTGCAGGTATGCACAAGGAAAGATGGGAAATATAATGAATGTATGACCCAGGTAAAGGTGTGTCTTGTGGGGAGATCGATCTCAGTACTTCATTGGAGTATTTCCACTTTTTTTTTTTCTTTCTTCTTTTTATTAGGATTTTCCATGGTTCACATGTTTATTTACATAACAATTCACTATTCTCATCCATTCATCTGTAAATTACAACTGAATTGCACAGCGATACACCCGTGACTCAACAGACAATATAGATAAGGATGATTGGTCCTCCCTCAGCAATACAAAAGATGAAATTTATACAATACAAAATTAAGAACAGGAACCTCCCTAGAACAGGAATGCTGGGTTGCACCTTTGTGATGTTAAAAAATAAAAAAAAATCAATACAAAAGGGTTAAAAAAGGAAAAAAGGGGTGAAATAGACATAAGACATGGTCTTAGATAAACAATGGTTAGATTATTTCCACTTTATACTGTTTGATACTTATATTTCACTACATCTCAGAGGCAAATATTGTTACAGATAAAGTTTTTCATCCCCTTCTACAGGGTGTCCCATAAGTCTCCATACATAGGAGACATAATACATTCCATACATATATGGTTCTAACATGTATTTCTTTATATTTCTTCTTTATAGTTCTTCAGCAGTGGAGGACACGCATTGAAATGTGCTCCCGACAAAATGGCAGTCATATAGAGCATATTATATAAATAAAAATGGTTTATGTCAAGAAACGTTTATTTTTCCTATGTATGGAGACTTATGGGACACCCTGTATTTATCTCCAGTATCTTTGTGATAAATTAAAGGATGAAATATTTCTTTCTCTTCCTTCTGAAGCTAAATCAACCCTTTTAACACCCTCTTGTATTCACCCTAACAAAGCTGGAAACAGGCCTAATTTGAAAATTTGGCAATGTCTTTAATGTAATTAATAAAAATTATGTCATCTTCTGAGCATCGGACATGTCTAGTGAGCTCCACAGCCATAATGATTTGGTTCAGTTTGTTTGTAGACATTAGTACAGATTTATTTAAAGAAGTCAAGCAACCGAAAAAAAAAAAAAAAATTATTTTGTCACCTTTTTATGTCAAAAGATGAATTGGATTGGGTGTCTTAACTTTCATTATCACTTATAAAGTTGTTTCTGTTTTAAAATTTAAGTGAATAACTAAAGTTGAAAGCCAGATTATCATTCAGCTGCAGTTACTAGCATGGCTTTTAAAATTAAAAAACAAAATTGTCCATCAAATATTGTCATTGAAGGTGTATTAACAATTGAATTATCTAAGTTGTGACCATAAATCTTCCTATACTCATACTTCAATGTGTTTTTCTTTTGTTTTCTAAAATATCAGAAGTTTTAACCTCCTGTTTCTGTTCACTCTACTTTCAGGGGAAGATGACATGTTTACACTGACCTTTGCTCTTAAAGCCTGACCACCGATTGGTCAGCGCAAGGATTAAAACACATCATAGTTGAGGACCTGCCATTGCCGCCATGTCTGTTCAGGAAGTATCTCAACGGCCCACGTCGCCTTCATCAGTCAAATCCGAATGCAAACTCAAACCAGAGATCCCCCCGAAGCCGTCACACCAACCAGGCTCCCCTCCTTTGGGGGAGAGAGGCAGCACTTTGAGGCTCTCTGGAGGGAAGGTCAAGAGTATTGTGAACAAGTTTAGCAAACAGGAGGCTGGAAAGAATACAAATGAGGAACAACCAGCCAACGGTACCACAAAACACACCTCAAATAAACGGTTCAAAAGGCCACCCACGATAAAGCCCAAACCAGGCCGCTTCAGTCT
This sequence comes from Sphaeramia orbicularis, assembly GCF_902148855.1. Taxonomy (NCBI): domain Eukaryota; kingdom Metazoa; phylum Chordata; class Actinopteri; order Kurtiformes; family Apogonidae; genus Sphaeramia; species Sphaeramia orbicularis. The sequence goes on from NC_043974.1 coordinate 33,405,034, forward strand.
GCAGCTCCAGCTTCAGACGGGGGGAGAACAAGCACCTCCGCTGCCCATGAAGAGGAGTCGGATGCTGCAGAAGCAGAGGGAGACCCTTGCGGGAGAGGACGGAGACAGCATCACTGTGGAAGGAGGTCGATCAGGTACAGTCCATATGCATCAGTGGAAACCAGTTTCAGCAAACTCAGGTTCCAAATTCCAGTGGACCAAGAACAGAGCCCTGAGGTACTCCAAACTGAGTTTTACCGGAGAATGTGAAATTGTATATCTTTGATTAAGAAATGTTCAGTTTTGTTGTGGGAGGACCCCTAAACCCCCCAGCGGTGTGGCCTTGATAAACTTAAAATACATGAGAAACAATATGTAGTTTTTATTCAGATTCTATATTATCACATTTTCTTTGGGGATAATAATAAAGCATGTTCAGGCGGTAAATCTAATGCCTGTACATTTTAATATGATTGAAGATGGACCAACAATACACAAAGCAGGACAAGGTTGACTCTAAATATAACTCTTCTATTGGTAAATATTACCCGGCTTGGTCATGTGACATTCAGGAAACAGTGTTAATATGGGTCAGACTTTTACCTTTGGCTTTCATTTAGAACTGGTAGCTCAGTAATTATAGTTCTTTATTACAGCTTCAAGTCAGATGATCAGAAGTTAATCCCATTAAAGGGTAATTCAGGCCAAATTTATAAAGTGCTAAACGGATCCTTTTACATTAAAACATTTGTTAATGGATGTGGCGTCACAGTCTTGTGTGAAGCTGTACAGGTGACTCCACAGTGCATTCTGGGTGTTGTTCAGAGCTCTCCAACAGACAGGTGTGGTGCCGCTGGCGCATGGTAAACAGGTTCTGTAGGTCAGCTGATCACCTGTGTACGTCTCTGTTAGCATAAGGTAGGGTGTTATATGAGTGTGCACAGTCATAAAAGTAAAGTCAATGAAAGCAGGAAGTGAGACACCACATTCTCCTGCAGTGAGATAAAATAAAGTGTAGATACTCCAACGTGTCGAGATTTCAGTGTTGGTATTGATTCCATTGTTGTGTCACGATGATGAGTCAACAACAGAGGAAACGGGGGAAGTGACGCGGTATTGGATATTTGTCACCATATAAATGTTGTTTGTTGCCTCCACAGTTACGCTGAGATCCACTTCTTTGTTTTGGTTCCTGTCAGAACTAAAAGATTATACTCATACTGTCCATACTAATCCAGTGAATGAGAAAAACCTCTTTACCCCTGCAAGTAGTGATAATTTTATATACTATCAGTCAGTCTGTCATACATTTTTTTGTGTGACAGCTGCATTATTATAAGTTTTACAAAGAGATTTCATTAATTAAGTTGTAATGTTATGAATTATGTTGTAAGCCTATAAGAAGTTTCATATAAAGAAAAAGTCGCAATGATACAGAGCAAAATCCAATGGAAAGTCTTAATATGTTGCAATATTAAAAGAAATAGTGTATTATGACTTTATTCCTTCCTTCCTTCATTTTCTAAACCACTAAACATAGCATCTCTTTATCTATTACTAGAGTTGTCAGAATTACAGTCAGATTGACATGCAGCAGTGAGTTGAGCAGAAGATTTAATATTATGTCTTTTTTCTGCAAAATTGCCAGTTTTCCTTGCACATCATAGCATATTCAATATTTCTTTGAACCTACTGAGCTGATTGGAAGCCATCAGAAGGACTGCTCAGGTGATTTTTGTCCTTTTCCGTCATTTTTCTTTTTCGGTTTGCTGATCATTATTTTTGCGTCACAGCTTTTGGAAAATTAATGAACATTTGGTTGTTTTAAGCAGAGGTGAAGTTGCTTGTTAGATTTATGCAGGAAAAACACTCAAAAAATTGATATATGATGATTTTATAGCAGTTTTTTGTGCAAGTAAATTTTTTGGCTTGAGGGTCCTGAGAGGATAGTAAATTAGAAAGATCTGCAAAGACTTTTTAAAAATAATTGTCATCCAAATACTTTGTTGAATGCTACAAAAAAGCCAATAATCTCAATTTTCCTAATAACACATACTAGTATAGAGCTGCGCCTCATTTTGAGCAGGAACTATTATATTTTTCAGTTGTCTGATCAGAACCTTATGAGATTTATTTTCAGTTGCTCCACTAAATTATTTTGGATTCTTATGTAGCATTAATATAATTACAAAATGTGAGTTGTTTTCTGTTTTTTTAAATCTATTTTTTTAGGTGAAACTTTTAATGAAAAACACAGGAATAAAAAAATGTGTTTCTCCCAAAAGTTTTATCGAATTACCAAAATGTAATATATGAATCTGGATACAGACAATTTTCTTTTTTGGCTTTGAAACTTTTTCCAAAACCCACTGAGCCATTAACCTTCAGTTGAGATCCTCCTGTTTTTCTTGCGCTCATTCGATTTCCTTTGGTCAATATTGGATTTTTCTCAATGCAAACCCCCCCGAAAACTTTCCATGAATATTTGAAACCGCACTTAACGCCGTGCAGACGTGCTGTATTTGCATAGTGCTGACTCAGCGCCGGTCCAGTCAGTCCAGTGCAGAGATGTTATGAGGAGGGCAGATGGGAAAAAAAAAGCTTTTAGTGATGGAGTGCTGCCATATCTGGGGATACACATGGAGGAAAGAACTGGACAGGAAATGGCAGGTTCACACCCCGGAGCCTCGTGTTTTAGCCTGAAGGGAAAATTAGCATCAATCTCAAACAACAGGGTTCACTAGTGGTAATTCACATCCTTATGTTAAACAGGCAATCACTTAACCTGAAAATGTTATTTATGACACATATTCCTTCAACTGACTGTGACATATGTTAGCTGCTAAGGCAATTATATTTCTTTCTTTCTATTTATTTGTTTCGAGCAGAAGAAAAGACTAAACTTTTTTGTGCACAAGGAACTAATAGCAGAGCAAATAAATTAATAAATCAAGAACAATAAATAAAGACAATATAGCAATTGCCATGAACACTTGTAATAACAAAATAAATTCAATATGTATTGCTTGAAAAGGAGTGGGAAGAAGAAAACTTATGTCATATATGAAATAAACACACTGAAATGCATAGATGTATTTTTATTTAGCCTTTCACTTTGTCTTTGGATTTCAGTTCAGGTTTAATTTGAGGAATTAACTAGTTTTAGTTTACTTTTTTTATTACGTTTTAGTTTCTCTTGCATTATGAGGAAAATGTTCAGTTACAGAAGATGAAGAAGTGAGATAAAATAATGCATGATATCACTTTTTTTAAAAATGATTTTCCATTTCATAGCTGGTGGCATCTAGCATTAAGGTGCACTACAGTCTGCTACTCTGTTTTGCCATGGACCAGAGTTAATATGTCTTTACTGAAAAGCCCAGAATGGACAAAACAAACACTGGATGTAATGAGCACATTTCAAGTTAGATTCAGTTTTAGTCCTGGTTGTTGTTCATTACAAATAATCTTGAAATGTAATTAGATCAGGACTATTAAATGTCATTTGAGGTAGACATATGTGTAAGTATCTGAAATTGTTTCAGTTTCTAATCCATTTCCTGTATTATTTGCATATTACAGCATGTGTTTGAAAGTAATTGCAAAATTCTTAGCAGATGTGATATTAAAAATTGCTTTTTGTCCAATACCTGATGCCGGTACTGATATTACTTCCTGTTTCTATATATGTTTTGTTTTTTTTGTTTTTTTAATTTATCCTCCTTAACAAAAAAATATTCGTTATAAATATGAAAATAGTTACTGTTTTAAGGCTTTAAGTCCTTCATCACCTTATCTATGAATGAACACAGATTCAGATATACGCATTTAAGAAAAAAACTTTCTGACACTGGCATCAGTGAAAATACATCTTATGTCAATATGAGATGAACAAGTACCAACTGATACCAATTTCCAGCCAATATACTACTGCATTCTTAAATATATGTATTTCTCATGCTTTGTTTTAATCCTCTACCAGTACTAAAAGAAGGTCTGGCTCATTATCATTCTGGACTAAAGGGAGAAAAATTGTCTAGTTTAATGATGTATGTCTTTAAAGAAGTCACAGTTGTGTTAGATGGAGCTAAAGCATGTATGTAGAGACTGAAACCTGGCAAAAAACATGGCAAAATCATGTAAAAGAAAAGGCTGCAAAGATACAGGTTGCCTTATTCTGTGATCCAAAGTCTCAAAACTAGTAGTTAGTCTCCCCGAGAAAAGGCGGCATTAAAAATGGACATGTACATGAAATGGGAGGACAAAGACAGTCCTCCAACATTACATACAGTAGCCAATGTGTTATGTAAGGAAATTCATCGTACTGTATGTGTATTTCATGGTTGTGTGTTTTTGATGCAGCACCTGATGGAAAAGAGGTGGACATCCAGCTGATTGGAGGAGGAGAAGCAGAGGCGGAGCACAGCCCGGACACGCCCCTCAGCCCATGTTGCGACCCCGCCTGCAGCTGTGTGTGTCACCTCCAACGACCTGGCATGAAGCTGATCTGGGTCCCTGTGGACGCCGAGGAGGAGGAGGACAGTCCAGATGAGGATGAGAGCGATGTGGGGGAGGACAAAGGGGAGGACTGGGAGGAGGAGGATGTGGAGGTGGAGAGGGGAGGGGAAGGGGAGAGTGAGGCCGGGGACGAAACAGACAGGACGTCAGTGATGGATGACACTGAGACGCTGAAACAAGAGAAAGCAAAGTTCCACCACTCGTTGGATGTTCTGATTGCTGAGGGTCACAGGAGGAGGTCGGACCCGGGGCCTCACTCTGTCCTCTCGTCCCTCTCTGCCGCTCGCTCCCAGTCTCCGCCCATTCCACCAAAGCGCACTCAGTCACCGCCAAGTCACATGAAACCCACACAAGACGAAGAAGAAAACATCTATGAGGCCACTCTTCCAGTGATTGACCCCACTCCAAAGAGGAGCACGTCTGAGTGTAAGGAACTGGACATACCTTTAATCAGAGTCAAGAAGCCCCCCCGCCGCTCTAAACTGTCCTACAGCACTTCAGACCCTACGTCAGAGTTCCAGACCGATGCGGGTTTGTCCCTAAGCCCAGAGGACGTCCCACCTGCCATCCCACCCCGCGTCCCCTTGAACCCGGACAGCCGCAACCTGACGCCAGTGCACCGAGCCGGCATCCCCCTCCCTCAGCCCACCATGGACGAGTGGCGCTGCCTTCGGCCCCCGTCCCCCAGCAGCTCCACAGCCAGCGGCCTAAGTCCCCAGCGAACCATCACTCCACCTCCCAACAGCCCCCAGCCTCTCAGGCCCCCTCCTCCACCGCCAAAGACAGACCCCCGGAGGCTCAGCAGCGCCTCCCTACAGTCCCTCACACAGAAAAAAGGTTTGTACTCAACAAAGTCAGCCTGTTTTTACTTCACCTGCGGTCTCATCTGACATGTATGTGTATGGTGTTCCATGATTCTTTAACCTGTTGAGCTGTTGTTCTGTTTGTGTTGCCATGGTAATGCTGTGTAACACTTGTAGCAATATGCACATCTCATACATCCAAGTAACCAGAAGAACATCAACTAAAGGCTCAACAAAACCAATCATCAGAAAATAAAACACAATCCAAACAACAAGCACTTTAATGGACAAACCAAACAGTTAAAAGTTAAGTAGAAGTTGTGTGTTTGCCTGTACATTCATTACAGAATTTTATGTTCTTTTAAGGAATTTATAAGGGAATATAATGTAATTTAGCTGTTCTGTGTGTGAGAGTAGCCTATTTGAAATGGGAACTACAACTGTAATGTCAGTTTGTCTATTGAGATTATTGTCGTATCTGAAACATTTACTGTGTTTTCAGAAGAAGAGGAGAATGGAAGGAACGAAGACGAGAAAGAAGACACAGTAGACGAACCGTACGTTTTCCCTTTACATCTCCTCTTCCCTCCTTTACCTCACCATGCACATCATTGTTGGACAGTTTGTGTATTTCATTCTGATCCATTCTTGTCTCTCCTTTGTCATTCTTTACTATTTTAGACGCCCAGTCAGGAGTGGGTCTTTGAAGAGAGAGTCTTCGATCGAGTGGGAGTCCCGGCTGCAGGATGGTGAGTCTTTACATCAGAGTATGTGGAAGGGATTAATGTCGTACTGTCATAAATGTTGCATAAGTTGGATCAGTTTGTAGAGTTTTGGGAATGACACAAATCTTTGTTTAAATGTGATTTAGTTTTCAATAAAAGTCTTTGAAATCTATTTAATGCTTCTGTTGGTCAGTATAAAACTTAGGCAGCAAATGTTGTGAAAAGAAAAACTAGTGTCATTCCCAAAACTTCCGGACACAACTCAGTCTAGTTCAGTTCATAGAAATAATTTCAATTTTATTCTCAGCTGACACCCTCAAATGGTAGAAATATGTCACCAGACATGCCTTCATATATACTTCTGTATTAATCTGCAACATTCTACCTCCACATTTAATCCAGATGTGCTATCAAGTCATCTTCAAGAAGAAACTGAAATTAACACAGATTCAGATTGAAATCAGTGTTGAACACATATGACGTTGAAAGTGAATTTATTGTGAAATTTTGTAATCAATGAAAACCTCACAACATTTATTGTTTATAGCCAACTTAGAATTTGTTATTTGCTAAAACATTTTTTTTTTTGTTTGATGTGAGTACAGTTGCAGGGATTAATGGATAAATCGATTTGTTGAATAAATAATAATTAGTTAAATAAATCAACAGATATTTTGGCTGTTTGATGGAGAAAAAAAAAAACCTTCTTGAATTTGTATTATTTTCAAGTAAATATAATTAACAGTATCTTTGGGTGATGGATTAAAGAAGTTATTTGAGGATGTCAGTTTTGGGTTTTTGAGACAGTCTTTACCAAACAGTTAAATAAGTGATTGAGGAAGTAATTTACAGATTAATGAACAATCCAAATAATGTTGATAGTAATTTCAGTATTAATAAATATCTCTCTTTTGTTTTTTTTGTTTAGTTGCTTTTGTGAATAATGTTATGCTTGAGTGCTTGGTTTTGTCTTCCATGTGGAGTAATATTTAATGAACCAATCATAAATACATTAAGAAAGTGTAATTTCAGTGTTAACGTCAATCACACCAGCAATAATTCTGTTTTTACTTTTAGTAGTACTCCAGTTAACCTTCCTCTTGACTTGTTTGTCCTCAGAGCCTCTGTACCAAACGTACCGGGCCACCGTCATCACCAAGGAGATCCGGCGGCAGACAGTTTGCCGTAACATCAGCAAGACCAGTGTTGACTTCTCCATGGACTGGACCGCCCGCCGCTCTGGTGGTGGGACACCGAGCGTTACCGGGACCGGAAATGGGACGAATAGGAGCAGCCCAGTGCCCACGCCGGGCCAGAGCACCCTGTGGCAGGACCTCCAGGTCATCCGGGACAGCAGAGTACTGGAGAACCTCAGTCCCGAACAGTGCAAGTACCAGGAGGTGAGGGGACTGATGGGACGAGACGAGAGGCGGGAAAGGCTAATGTGTGGAAGAGACATCCCATAAAGACAGATCAATAAGAGCAGGAGAAAGGGGAGATGCTGTATCAAGTGTTAAATCATGTCTTAAAATGATAATGTGACGTCCATTCTGCTTCAGTGCATCACTCACTGCTGTAACGTAATATTAATTCAGCTCAGCCTCAGTTCATGAAAGCTTTTACAGTCAAAATGACTGTGCAGAGAACAAACCACCGAGGGCAGACACTGATGCAGCAGCACAGTGGACCATTTATGCAACAGCAGCTTACATAGAGCCCATTTATATGACCATAAAAATACAGTAACTGTTAGTAATCAGATTATTGTAATAATCTGATCCGACGCGTTTATATACACTTCAGAAATATGATAATCGAAAAACCCTGGTTTAGACATTTTAGTCCATTATTGGATTTCTTTCCGAGTATGTACGTAGGTAACGATGGTAGAACCAAACTGTCATTGTCTTCCACTCACGTTTAACTCACTACAAATACTACTACTACTCACGACTGTGACTCACAACTTTCTCTAGTGGTCACATAAATCCACCGACCCATCACTGGACATACATTTACTTCATATCTGAACAATCCAATACATTGGCATCTTTGGCAGAACTTCACCGCTCTTTATTCTAAACACTAATGATAATTTTAGGTGATGTTTTAATATTTGAGAATAGAAATACCACATATAGCCAGTTTAACAAATTTACCACAAACTATGACTTCACTTGTGACTCTATCTTTTAAAAGACAAATTTGTAAATGATGGAATAATGCAAAACGGATTCTAATTACTTTAATTTCTGTACAATTACGAGTTGTGTGTTTTCACATTTCACACATTTCTGTGATTCCAATGACTCCAACCAACAGGGAATTGTACAGTTTCACTCTAATAAATGCTTATATGATCTAATATCACACCACAAATTTAAGATGAGAGAATCAGTCCAAACATTGAGCCCATTTACATTACCATAAAAATCTAGATAACTGTTAGTAATCAGATAATTGTAATAATCAGATCTGATGCGTTTACATGCACTTCAGAAATGTGATATTTGAAAAACCCTGGTTCAGACGTTTCAGTCCATTATTGGATTTCTTTTGGAGTATGTACATATGTAGTGACGGTAGAATCAAACTCCCTGTTATTGTCTTCCATTTATTATTGGCTGCATCCCCTCTGTTCTTTTTTTTTTTCACATGTGCAGACATCAGAGTATTGGGGAGAAATCACATAATCAGATTACTGCTGTTATCTGATAAAACATATCAGATTATACTGTTTAAATGAATAATCTGATAACTCCATAAATCAAATAATGATCTGAATATTAGTGTGAATGTAAATGGGCTCCTAGACTATTATATATAATATATGTTAAATGAAGTGGGATTTGATTAGGTACTCCATACACCCTGTTCAGATGTGGCTTTAACATGCATTTATCGTCATTTGAACACTATTGTACAGTTCCAAGTACGTGACCCGGCATCAGAATACATCTCCATATCTCTCACTTTCGATCACATCCGAGTCTCCTACAATTTAAGCAAAATAAACATAGTCTAAATAGTTTAAAACATAGCACAAACTTTCATATCCTGCAGGCACAGTGAATGCAGCACATCTGGCAAGTTTAACAGGTTGGGGTTGTAACATTTCTTTGCAACACAAATAAAGACTGTCAGACAAAAGAGCAGTGAATGAAAGGATGGTTTTAGTAGTTAACCTTGTGAGGGGAAGAAAATTTACTGGTAAAAGGCAGCATTTAAGGTGGAATCTTTCTCTTGACTGTTGACATATGAGTTGATCGATGCACCTTAAAAGTCAACGTCAACTTTGACCGTTCCATTTGTTTTATTTGTTTCCCTGATTTTATCTTCAAGCCCTGCATATAATCCAAGCTACCTCTTAAATGGGACCATGAAGGGATATTTTTGTAATAATAACTTTTGTAATATCTGGCTTGAACTTCATCTGACTTTGTCTCACAGAGCATGTTTGAGGTCCTCACGTCGGAGACCTCTTACCTTCGATCTCTGCGAGTTCTGACCGAACATTTCCTGGACAGTCGGGATCTGGTGGAGACGCTGATCATCAGGGACAAGAAGACTCTGTTCTCCAACATCCTGAGAGTCCGCGAGGTCAGCGAGAGGTGAGATCCGGAGAGAAAAAGGGGAAATGGAGATGTGGTTTATGAGCTGAACTGGAACATGAGGTCGGAAGATGAAAGGGAAACACAGGCCGAGAGCTGAACGTAAAGGGTCACGTCTAATATTGAGGAAAACCTTTGCTGTCTGACTCTGCAGGTTCTTAATGGACCTGGAGGACCGCATATTTGAGAACCTGGTCTTCTCAGACATCTGTGACATAATCCACTACCACGCCCAACATAATTTCCCTGCATACATCGACTACGTCCGCAACCAGATCTACCAGGAGAAAACCTACACATCGCTCATGTAAAGAACATCGCTCATTTTCTGTCACTGTTATTGTTCCCTTTGCTGTCTTTAATATCACATTTCAAAGGTTAATAATGAAGTACGTGCTAGAAATGCTCTTTATAATAGTTCAGAACATTGCAGAAGTTAAGTACCAGAGGAAGTATGGATATTCTATTTTTGGAGAAGTAGAATTCATGGCCAAACAATGCCATCTAAACCACCTTTGTTCTTCAAGAGCACCACAGCGTCATCGGTTTTATTCCATTCTTCTGTGCATTTACCGTACTTCACCTGTATTTTCACAGGAAGAACAATGTGCAGTTTGCCACAGTCATTGCTCGTCTGCAGGAGTCTCCTCAGTGTCAGCGGCTGCCCTTCATGTCCTTCTTGCTGCTGCCGTTTCAAAGAATAACACGAATCAAGATGCTCATCGAGGTGAGCACCATTAACGCCTCCTAAAACAGCACTGTGTGATACGACCAGATGTATCATGAGTCCAGTTTTCACACATCACATTCTTTGCAACATTTAAAAGTCTTCCGCCTGGTAATAGTTACTTGTTAAACTTGATATATTTCTGTTATGGACCTTATGTTGCTGCTGTAGATTAACATTAAAGGTTCAGTATGTAAGGTTTAGCATGGGGTTGGTTTTCATTGACGTTCTAAATCAGTGGTTACCAGCCTTTTTTGGCTCATGACCCCATTTTAACATCACAAATTTCTGGCAACCCCGGACATTCAAAACGGAGACATTTTTGCTAAAATTAAATTATTTTTGATCATTTAATAGTTTGGTTTACTATGTTTCAAATAAACGTTAATTTTTTATGATATTTAGTCTATATAATATATATTATTATGGATGGAGGCAGAAAAGCCAGGTGTAGATTACTGCACAAAGTGAGAAGTTTATTTTCCTTGGTCAGGATATGTACAGTCAGTCCAGCTTGGATTTACAAGGCTGACAATTAATACTGAACAAACAATAACTCAAACTATGAAACCAGCCACAATGAACATTTGAAAGAGACCGAAATGGGGGCGTTAGTCTGTATAAGTATCAATATTAAGCAGTAAACTATGTCAATGGTGAATTTCTGTGACCTGCCCCCCGCTCCTCCACAATAACATCACAGCACCCCCCTGTCGTCACCGGTAATGTTTGTCGGGTCTGAGCACAATGACATACCCCCACCCCCCCACCCCACCCCCCGTCGCAAATATTTGTGAGGGGGGGGCAGCAGGAGGCTCAGGATGATGAAAAGGGGCGTTTGCTCAAAAAAGTTTGAGAACATTGTTCTAGTGAAAGACCTTATTCTTCCTCCCGATTCCTTCAGTGCATCTTTTCTGTTCCTCTGCAGTACCAACAGTGAACAGCACTAGATAGTGTAAAAATGGAATTAGCTACTGTCAACATACATACATCTCCCACTACACAACAGACTAAAATATACAAACCACACAATATTCCATATTAAACCTTTAACATGTTCCATTTCTGCATGAATTGTTTTTCTGGATTCACTTTTTGCTACAGTTCAGACTTGCATGTGTTTGGTTTTCTATATCAGGTCTATATTTATATTGTTTATAGTTGCAGTCCCTTAAACCCACCACAGTTCTGTTTGTGTTGCCATGGTAATGCTACACAACACCTGTAGCAAAATACATTACACATTCTAAACATCCACGTAACCAGAAGAACATAAGCTGAAAACTCAACAAAACCAACTGTCAGAAAACCAAACACAACCAAACAACGAGCATTTACATGTAGACAAACATCTAAACCAGTTTAACAGCATTTGTCTTGAATAATTTCATAAAACAACTGAACAATGAGACAAACTTTGCAGCGCTAAGCTAACACTAAGCACATCCAGCAGTACGAGTATTATTTCTCTACTGATAAAACTCACTGAACAAGATAAGGAAGAGCAAACGTAGGGGTGATTTTATGAATATTGTCTTACCATTACTGTTGTCTGATCATAACTTGGTTTTCTATGACTAAAGCTTCTGCTGTCGGCTAATCCATTGTCTTGTGTTACAATAAATGTTCCAAAACAAATGGACCGGGGTTTAACAGGTTAAAGTTTTCTATTATATGCATTAACATTTTATATTTCATCACAAGCTTAGTCAAAAAAAAGCTCAAAGGTTCTTCATAAAATGAGAAAAAGAATCAAATATGAGATCATTCTACCTTTTTTAGCGTAAGTAATCTAAATTTCATCAGAATTTTTATACATAAATGTATGTGTCTGTGTGTATAAACAGTAAAAGAAGAATAAATGTATAAGCTATTCATTGAATTCACATTAAATGTGTGTTACAGTGTGACTTTAGGATGTGAGGATGTTTGGATCATACAGTTGTAAGAATCTGAGTCCAATGGATTCACAGTTCTGACCTGATTTACTGAGAGTCAGATTTCATTCAGGTTTTGTGGTTTGAGGTCTGTGTAGTTTTACTTTTGTTTTCAAGAAGAGAAAAAAAAAAAAAAGTCTCATAAACCCAATCTTCAGTTTGACTACAATACACTTAGTTCTTGTAACCCTTAAATTTTTCCATCCGTGTTTAAACAAAAAATAACACACAAGTCCACGTCCTCATTCCAGACTAATCTTCCTCAGTCAAACTTATCAACACATCTTGACCTACAAGTAAACATACCTCTCCTCAACCTCCTGACCGTTTGCCTTTTAACGGAAAAATGCATCCTGTTGATGCTGTTTGTCCGTTTTAAAAATAGAAAGTTGTGTATTGTTTCAGAACATCCTGAAGAGGACAAAGGAGGGGACAAAAGAGGAGCAGACGGCCTCCAAGGCTTTGGCCTCTGTGTCGAAGGTAAACGTCCTTCACTCATCATCCCCAATCTGCTGACAAATCATCAAAAAAACAAAACAAAAAAAACAAAAAAAACCCAAATAAAAATCACATATATGTCATGTTTTGTCTGAGTGAGACTTTAATGAACTTAAACATACAATATGTTGAATGTCTGTATAAAAACATCTACTAATAAATAGACCCATGTTATGTTCTATTAGTGAAATCCATCTTTTTATTCACTGTCCTGCTTCTTGCATTTGCTTGTCAATGGCGTCATGTTGCCTCTAAGTGCTAACGGTTGAATATTCACATGCAGATCATCGACGAGTGCAACACACAGGTGGGGAAGATGAGGCAAATGGAGGAGCTCATTCATGTCTCTCAGACACTGGAGTTTGACAAACTCAAGGTTGGATTTCAGTCCCTTGGACACTTCTCGTTGTCTTCCATATTCATTCATTTATTTGACCTTTTTCTCTCCGACATCCGCAGGCCATTCCCATCATTTCCCAGACGCGTTATCTAGAGAAGAAGGGCGAGCTCCAGGAAATGTCCAAAGGAGGAACTCTGTTTAACATGAGGGCAAAGTTCACCCCCGTAAACCTCTTCCTCTTCAACGACCTTCTTGTCATTGCTGCCAAGAAGGGGTTAGTCCGAAGTTTTAGCACCGTAATGATTTAAAAAAAAAACAGTAGCACAGCGATAATACACTCGATAACACCAAAGTGCAAAGAGCTGCTACTGGATCTGTACTTTTTATTGACACTGTAAAAGATGGATCGCAGCAGGTTTTATTCCAGATGTGTCAAAATGCCTCCGTAACAAAACAGACTGAACATGTGACTCAATACTTCCTCAAATGTAGTAGGAAGTCGTTTCAAATAAGTCACATTGTATTCAGCACAAGAGTTAATTTTTTACATATGTCACATAAGGGAACTGATGAGAGTGTCACTTTTTTTTTTTTAGGTCAAACCGATTTGCTGCTTGACTTTAGTGTCCATATGCTTTTGTTCTCAACAGGGCAGAGCGTTTCGTGGTACTCGACCATGCTCATCGTTCTCTGGTGCAGGTGCAGGCGGTGGATGAAGGTGGTGCCAGCGGCGGTCCATACGAGCACTGCTTTAACCTCACCCTGCTGGAAAACCACCAGGGACGCATGATGGAGCGACTGATCAAAGCTCCGTCTCAGTACGTACTCGTTAATGATGTTCAGATCAATATGAGGCCATCTTGTTTTTTTATGATGTGCTCACATCGTCTTAAATCATAATGAACCATCCATTCTGGGAACACGATGTCTGAAACCTTGAGGAAACATTGTCCAATTTCACAAACAACAAATGATTAGAGTTGAGTTAGCCTCCTCTGGTTATGTTCCTCTGCAAAAAAAAAAGAAAAAAAGAAAAAAAGATGCATTTCTACCCAAAGAAATACAACTTGGACAGCTGATCGTCTGCGTTTCCACTGTGATGATTACAATTATGTGACTGCTATATATCATGTTTTCATGATGAGAACACACTGACCAGTCCGTACAACTCAGGACAGAGTTTTTTGGGATTAAAATAGCATCCTTAGACCTAAATACCAAAATTCCAATAATTCTTAGTTGCTATTGGAAGTTTCTGTGGTGGACATGTACCTCTTATATATAATTGAAGACAACATGTTTCTCATCTCAGTGAGGGCCTTGATTTCAACAAAACATGCACTTCAATTACAGTCTTCACGACATATGATCTCAACAGACATGGACATAAACTTGATTGGATGGTAGAGTTCTCAAACTGACAGTAACTCTAGTTTAAGATGCAAAAGGTAAGATTTAGGGAGATCTAATTAAACAAATGCAACATTATATGCATAATTATGTTTTCATGAATGTGTACTTAGCACCATTAAAAACACACGGTCCAAACATGTGGCGTAATTTCCAGAAAATGATTTGCTCAGGTGCCTATTTTGTATATGTTGCTCACGAGATGAGTAACACAGTTGACAGCTGTATTTTTTTCATTTCCGACGCGCGCGACATCAGCATTTGGACTAATCCCTTAATTTTGGACGTTGATTTGAATCTCTTGTACAGAGTCACGCTTGACTGGTAACTTTAGGTGTGGTCAATAGCCGATATAAAGGCAGTAAAAGAAAACGCCCAAATGTTTTTGCCAGCTCAAAATACCACCATTTACGATACAACAGAGAGAACGTGCCATTGGCATGTTACAAGCAGGTCTGAGCCATGGTGAGGTTGCTCGTCGTCTGCACTGTCATCGCAGTACAATCAACCGTCTGAGTGCCAGAGAACATGAGACAGGTTTGGACCCCTCAGAACAGGATCATGAGACTTAGTTCCATGCGTCGTCGCTGCACTGCCTGTTTGGAAGCCAGAGGTGGACACACCTAATATTGAATGATGATACTTACAATTTCTGAGGACCTGTATTCAGTGACTGAATAAACATGTTAAGTTGATCACAATTTGTCCACAATTCATTCTGTAATGGCTAATGCTTCCCTCTTTAATATGAAGCTAACCCCAGACCAATTAATTTATCTCCAGATATACAAATTATTCTGACCCGTGCATTTTTTATGGCGCCAAGTATATAATCACCTACAAAAACTCTATTTATCCACCTTCTACCACAGTCGACAGTTACATTTTACACTGAAATGATGAGTTCTCTTAAATTAGTGTTGTGTTCTCCTTATGGAAAGAGCTTTATGTGGGTCAGACCAATACAATGATAACATAATAACCTATAAATGATGACAAATCCCAACTTTTCACTGTTTTAGAGTGAAAAAGTAAAATTACATTATGAAAATGTTTACATTTTCACATTTACATCTTCAGTATAATTATTGCATATCACAAATTCATCCCATGTGCCAGACTGGACCCTTTAGCGGGCCAGTTTTAGCCCAAAGGTCATATATTGTAGTACTCCTGGTATAGAGCACAGAGAAACCAGGATGTCACCATTTGGTTTCTGCTGTATTTGTTATTTAGCCATAGGTATGTAGGGTTTTTGGAGCAAAAAGGGGCGGAGCTACAGAGACGCAAGGAACCATGGTTGAGCTAATGCTAATCGCTAACTTACTGACTCAGAACAATTGTAACTTCATAAAGCGTTATGTAACAGTGTTGTAAATAGAACTTATTAACCACAACTAGAGTCAATCTGACGATCAGGAAATAAAGTGTTTTATGAGATCTGGGGAAACATTATTGACTTGGTTTTTTGGAGACAAGTGCAGTTTAAGTCCATGAAAGTCAGGGCTGTTGGAGCAGCATCTAGTGGCTGTAGGTGGTATTACAACATTAAAGTACTTCCACAAGTAGTTGCCTCTTGTTTGACATCGAACTTTTTGATGTTGCTTTCAACAGGTCTGACATGCACAGGTGGATGGCGGCATTCCCCAACCCGACCAACCCTGATAGAGATGAAGACGAAGTGATTTACGAGGACTGGGGTGAGGACGCAGACATCGTACTGCTTCGTACTTCATAGGGTATTAACAGGTGTAGTGTGTAACGGTCATGTGTTTGTGTAACAGACTGTCCTCAGGTGCAGTGTGTGGAGCAGTACTTGGCTCAGCAGGCAGACGAACTCACCCTGGAGCCCACTGATATCATCAATGTCATCCGCAAAACCAATGAGGGTAAGAACGGTCCCGAGGTTACTACAGTTTATCCTCTGTCGTAGAAACTGGACTAAATGATGAGTCAGCTAATAGGGTTTTTCCACGTTAATCAAAGAGACTGATGACTGATAATCGGAATAATATATAGTTTAGATAAATCATAATAACTCCACAATAATATTTCATTAAATTAATAAATCCTCTTTGCTGATTCACTTATTAAACTTACTCCTAATGTGTAAATCAGACACCAGTTACTCTCACTTCTACTGGTTTTATCATGTCAAATACTCCATCCACATCACATTACCTTTTGATTCAACTTAAAGATCTAGTGTGTGAGATATAGGAAGTTTAGGAAGATATGCAGAATTTTATATTCATTAGAGTCAAATAAAAAATGTAAGGTTATAGAGCCTAAGTCCTGCTCCTACTGGGCACAGTTCAATGACTTAAAGCTATACCTACCGATGTGGCATTTCTCACAGCACTTAGTAAAAGTTTGAACATGAACAACCCGCCTCCCTCCAAAGCCCCGCCCCCTTCCCTCTGCCTGAGCTCTGAGGCTCCTCCTCCTCTCTCCTCCTCTCATCTGATGCGCGATGGAAACGGAGGAGGAAGCAGAGGCGGAGGTCCGGTCCATTTTGGCGTGTCCGCGGACCCCTCCCTCAGTAATCAGATGCATCATCCACCTGCCGCGGGCCCGCAGCTCCTGTTCCATCAGTAGACCTGGTCTGTGCAGTACTGGGTCAGTGTTTTCACTGCAGTGCCCAGGGGATGGGCGCGCACACTGTGAATGTGCGGCCTTCGCGAATTTTCTGTGGACATTTGAAGTTTCATAGTCCATACAATTATCATCCTACATCATCCTACATAGTGTGACACCATGTACATGAACCTGTATGAGTCCCACCGTCATAAAAGCTGAGCTTTATGCAGACCTGTTCAGTCCAGTACAGCTGACTTCTGGACTTTTATCTCCATCCTTCATTCATCAGACTCCCGTTTGTGCCCCTCAGTTGTTGTTTCTGTTCATAAATCTGTTTAATCCCTTCCACATGTGCATGTCAGTTCTATCCAAACACATCCTAGACAGTAGACTGTGGTCAGTGACAGGAGGGGCAGAGCCAGTGAAGTGTCAGATTCAGAGGGACACATATCGGATGTGAGACAGCGATAATGGATTGGATGGTGGACAGCCGTAATGGATGATTGACAGGAGGCTCAGTCAGGTTCGGCCAATTATTTCATTCGGACCGACTAAAATGATTGGTCAGACTTTTATTAGAAATATATGAGAATTAAACATTTTTGAGTTTCAATACCTGGCGGATTTCTTTTACATTTTAGTTTGACACACGCTTATTAGGAGCATTTTAAGATGACAAAAGAAAAGTGTAAAAATGCCACATCATACGGTATAGCTTTAAGAGTGATTCTTAATGTAATATATCACAAATACCAAATAAAAACCTGTGTCCACCACTGGGGTTTCAGACGGTAACAATGATTATGATGAATTTTTTTCTGTTTAGTGTTAATTTGCTTCACACTATCAAGTGAAACTCAAAATATCTCAATGTTTTGTTGTTTAAACCCACAAATAACCATCATTGTTTTCATTTTGTTGAGGGAGATCTCAGACTAAACTTATTTTCTTCATCAAAATTTAGACAAAACAAACATGAAATCACAAAATCAGAAACAACACGTTATATTCATGATAAGTGTAAGTTTTTGACACTTTTTTTCTTTTCTTATGCAAATAATGTAACTGTCTTGTTTCTTAATTCATCATAAGTAAAAAATAGAAGGACCATGTGAATTTGGAGAATTGAAAAATACTGGGAACAGTTCAATGACTTAATGCAAAGTATCACAATTACATGGAGTGTCCAAAACTTTTTTTTCTCTACCTCTGTATGTCTGAATGTGGAGCAGAGTCAATGTGTCCTCACACTGATGAAAAACACCAGAGTAGACAAACAAACCCTAACTCTGGGTGGAGTTTATAGTTGGAAACAATGTGTTGCTTCAGTTATTACTGTAGATGTCACTTGAGTTGTTGGTTCACAGAATTGCATGGAATAACAGAGTGATAAATAAAAATATGAATATCTGATCTGATAATTGGTTGACCTTTATCACTAAAACTCCAAAAACTCTTATCAGTCTCTTCTTTTGTGATATCACTACCTCATTTTTCCATGCGAGTTATCAGAGGACCTAGGCAGACTTTAGAATGTGGTGCAGACAGGATTCCTAATACAACACACTGACATGACTTTGCATTATTAACACACTCCCCCCCTTTGACTCTTGTTTATACACCCTGATCCTCATGACTGCCCCCTCCACCTTAGCAGTTTATTAATTTATTTTGACTTTTCTTGCATGAACGATACAGAAACCTCCCCCTCCCTGTTTGCTCTCCACCCTTCCCCCCGTCCCTCCTCGTCTGTCTTTCTCCTCTGTTCCTCAGGCTGGTACGAGGGGATCCGCCTCCATGACGGACAGAAGGGCTGGTTCCCCATCTGCAACGTCATAGAGATCACCAATGAGCACGTGCGGAGGAGAAACCTACGGGAACGCTACAGGGTTATGCAAGCGGCGAGCGTTGTCGCCAACAGCAAAAGCCGTACTCTTAATTAGAATCAATGGTGTTTACATGTAAAAACTACTAAACTGAGTCAAACACTGCCTAAAGAAACACTGGACGGGGCTCATTCTGGGTGTTGGTTTCTATAAAGAAGGAAATGAAAGACAAAAGGAGAAGGATGACGATCGTGAGGGCCATCATAAAAGACTTGGTCGTTCTACACCATAGGTAAACCACTGGAATGTGTGACACGCTGTCAGTGAACATGACATGAATCTTTAACTACCTGTGCTGCAACATACCTGGTTTGCATGCATGTGTTTACTAAAAGAGGAAAGCACTCTGCAGCTGAAAACTGTTATCCTGCATGGCTCCACTGCCGCAAACCTGCCAATCTGAAATGAAATACCACTTGTTCCAGTCAACACAGGACCTGACTATAAAAATGTCAGACGTGTCAGAGAAAAGACCTGGGTGTTCCCATGTACAGCCTCTTCTGATGCGTTAAATCTCATTCCTTCACGCACAGAAACCTGATATGTGTTATTAAAGCAACAACAATAGATACAACTCCTTTTGTGAAAGAAGAAAAATCACACTTTGACTGAAAGATTGGGCAGTGTTACCATTTATGGAGGAAGTGCCTTTAAATGAACTGAAAAATGAGGTAACACTTGACCCAGATCCCATCGATCAACTTTCTGAACATGCATGTCGGTGTCTAAGCTCCTCTGTAATTGACTACCTTGATAGCTCGTGTCATTAGTCAGTGTAGAACCGCTCCCCCTGCAGGTTAAAGTCAATGTGTGTAAATGTAAATACACTGTAAATAAGGAGTTTTCGAACAGTAGTGATGTTTTTAATTAAAATTTTGTGTTGTTTTAGGTGTTTGTTTTAAAGAGACTCAAATGTGAATCATTTTTAATGAAAACTTACAGTAAAAAAAATACAAGGTGCAATATTCAAAGGCAAACATGTAAAATACTTTGTTTTTCAATGGGAAATAAAGTCTCTCTTAGAAAATATGGCTGTGAATTAGAACTGTGTGCTCTGTCAGAACAATTAGTGCAAAATAAAGAACACAGTGCAAGGAAACATTCACTGAAAAAAACAGTTCCCAACCTCATGTGGTCTAAAAAAAAAAAAAAGTTAACTATTATAATTTACCTGCAGTTATATGCTTCACATTTAGGTTTCTATTACATGTACATGTTGAATGTTAGCTTAAACAATAATCTATATATCCATTTATTAATTTATCATTTTTGCACTTATACAAGGCATTTAGCAGTTTTATCCAAATGTGGATCCTAACACCTTACACCTTGAATAACAAATAATTGGCATTTATTTGTTACTTTTAGCATGTCGTATTTGCTGTTTTTGCATACATATTAAATGCTGCTAATGGTTGGCTAAATTTAACTATACATCTAGCTAAAGTAGCAAATACTACCAAGTGCTGATTATTCAAAGTATAAACTAATTTACATTTTGATAAAACAGTTAAATGTACATGCATATGAGCTGGAATGATAAATGCTAAGATAATTTAAAGTGTGAGCAAACATTTAGCTTTTAAAACTGTTAGCTAACAGTACTGTAGTGCATATGCAAGCTAAAAGTAATGCTAAAAAGTGTTAAAATGGTAAATTCTGTGATTGTAAATGTAAGATATTAGCTACATATTAGCTTGCATCCTGAAATTAGTCTAATCCTTTATTTTAAGATTTCTCTATTACTAATAGCTTAATATATGCACTTACATTTAGCTTATTATTTTTATTTAAATGCTACCATATACCTAACTGAATATTTCAACTTCTTAATTGCTCATGTCTCACATTGGGTGTTATTTACTGGACGTTTACAAAAAATCAGCAGGACATCAGTTTGTAATCCAATTTACTTATTTTTTTAGTCCTGATAATTGCATACGTTTATCGAATGTCTTGTATATAAACCATCAGTAACTGCAGAAGTGTTGGTACGTGTATCTGTGGTTGGGAATCATTTCTCTAAATACACATAAATGAACAAATCAGTGTAGTGTATTCTAACTTCCTGTTCTTCCCAGGCTCAGTAATGCAAACACAGCATGTTTCTCCACCTGTGAGAGCTTCCTTTCCTCCATTAATGACAAATCTCCAAGGTTCCAGATTCCAGCTGGTAAAGA
The DNA here is from genome assembly GCF_902148855.1 of Sphaeramia orbicularis. Classification (NCBI taxonomy): domain Eukaryota; kingdom Metazoa; phylum Chordata; class Actinopteri; order Kurtiformes; family Apogonidae; genus Sphaeramia; species Sphaeramia orbicularis. The sequence goes on from NC_043974.1 coordinate 33,426,228, forward strand.
TGAATCTAGATGCTGCATGTCTGAAGGATCCACGTAATATTTAACAGGCACATGGTTGAGTTTTGCTGCGTCCTCTTTTCGACTAAAGCAAGATAACAGGGTGTCGGCTGCTTCCATTTCTGTGTCGGACCAGTGTCTTTCCAGCTGGATCTGACTCCTCAAACCACGGTCCAATTCCTCAGAGTCTGCAGGTTCTTGTCGAGGTTCCTCATGATGCAGCTTCAGGAGGTTGGTGATGGCCTGATCCTCCTCCTCAGAAAGCTGGACCACGATCTGATGTGGCCTGGGGTCCCATCCCAGACCGGCGGCGCTGCCCAGGTCTATAGCCGGGTGAAAGCCGGACCTAAACGGGTCTGGACGAGCCGGCGGGGCGACACAGGCAGACATGATCGGCGGCGGAGTGTTGAGCTGGAAGTAATCGAAAACCTGTGGAGATAATTCAGATTAAAAGGACAATAATGGAAGCAATCCTAGAACGAATGTGGGATCAGATCTATGAACCTGGGTCAAAATCTTTAAAGGAATTATATTCTAATTTTTTTAAATGGAATTATGCACTTTAAAACATTTCCCTGTGCTCTATATAAATTGTAAATGCTCTGCTTGGGTCTGAATTCTTCATTAATTCAACTCCACAGGTCCATCTTCAACCCTATTTCTGAGTAATGACACCAGAAAGGTCATTTTGAGCGCTGGCCCTTTAAATGCTCATGAGCCACTTCAGGCCCCGCCCCCTCCAGGTTGTGGACCGAGCTTCTCTGTCCCGTTCAGCCACTTGTGTTCGTTAATACAACCAATAACTGAACATTTTAGGTAATCGGCTCAAAGTTTGGACATATTTTAGGTTATTTTATCAGAAACAGGGAAAACTAATGAAAAGGTTACTTCTTTAGTAAAATCTCTCATTAACTGAACATAAACCAAGTGTGTCCATCCACTGTCATTGATCAAACTCCATGAGTTTTAATGGTGAAGCAATGTTGTAGAAGATGACGAAAAATACGGCACATTATAGACAGAAAATTAACATTTTAGTAAATAAAAAAAACCCAAAAAAACATAAAAACATACATAGAAAATAAAGAATTAAGTAAACTACTAGCTACTTTTATAACTATTCCCAAATGAATTTTCCTCTATTTTTAACTTTTCTTAACTGATTTATCACTATTTATTCTAATATTATGTTCTGTATTTTGCATTTTTAAGTATAACTCATGTATTTTCCTATATTTAATTTACTGATCATGTAGATGTCCATAAAAGTTCAGATTAAAATTGAAGATTATTACATCAAAAACAGAGAAAACTAAAGAAAACGTTACTTTTTTTTTTTGTAAAATCTCTCATTAACTGAGCTTAAAACAAATGTCTCCATCCACTGTCTATGATCTGACTCCATGGGTTTTAATGGTGAATAATGTTATAGAAGATGACAGCGTTACCACGGTAACTATGGAGTCTCTGAACGTCCAAACGTTCTCTTTGTAAATGTATCTGATGACCATGAAAAGATGACAAACTGTATTTTACACCAATTATTTACATGTATTGGTAGAATTAGTGAATCAACAAATATAAAACATTTTAGATCAGTAGATGCTTCTGGGTCTTTAGGGGTTAAATGGAGAACATTAGGATGCATGAACAGACGACACATCTGCTTGAGTTCCAGTTCACGTGCTTTAAAAATGTGGTTTACACAGATACAACCACAAAAATGTGGCTCAACCACCCATTAAAACATCCTCTTCCTTTACTTTCTTTCCGCTCCTTGTTTATTTGGTCAATTGGTTTGTTGGACAAGACCAAGAGAGATGAAGGTCGGAGCTGATGATGACTGACCTCTTGTGCCCTCATGCCTCAATTTCCTCTGAGCCCCCCCTGGTTTAGGGTCTTAACTGTCTGACAGGGCTGAGCCAGTCTCATTAAAGTGGGCTCTCGGTGGTCTGAGCGCCTCCTTACACTTTACAGAATGGAGACTGAGCAGAGTTAGAGGTGATTTATAAAAATACAGGCTTGTGCAAAAGTCTCAGGTTACGGAGATCCAACCAGGACACTGTCACTAGTGATGTACTGATCAATACTGAAATATCGATACCTCCAATATCAGATCTTCACACTCTAGAGCACAGGTGTCAAACATGCGGCCCGGGGGCCAAATTCAGCCCGCTAAAGGATCCAATCCGGCCCACGGGATGAATTTGTGAAATGCAAAAATTACACTAAGATATTAACAATCCTTTTAGTTCAGGTTCCACATTCAGACCAATTCACTCTCAAGTGGGCGGGACCAGTAAAATACTATCATAATAACATATAAATAATGACAAGTCCAAATTTTTCTCTTTGTAAATGTAAATATTTTCAGGTATTTACACTCAAAGTATAATTTTGCAAAAAATATGAATAACCTGAACAAATATGAACAACCTGAAATGCCTTAAGAGTTTTTTTTTGTTTGTTTGTTTTTCCAATTTTAACAATATTCTGTCTGTTATTAAATGTTTTGCATGTTTGTAGATACACTGTGATCTGTAAGTTATAAAGTACATGTGTAAATGATAAACTGAGGCAGAGTATTGTTAAAATTACACTTATTTTTTTCAGTTTGTTCATGTTATTCACGTCTTTTGAAAGGATAGTTTGTAGATGTAAGTCTTTTCATAATGTAAATTTACTTTTTTCACTCTAAAACAGAGAAAAGTTTGGAGTTGACATTATTTATATATTATTTTGTTATTATTTTACTGGTCCAGCCCACTGCAGATCAAATTTAGCTGAATGTGGCCCCTGAACTAAAATGAGTTTGACACCCCTGCTCTAGAGTTTTTCTTTGCTGAGAAGGAGGGTCTAAGGACGAGGGATGCCCGGGACATTAATCCATTTCCTTCATCTACTGTTTCTTGATTGTTGTTTGTTTTCATATCCATCTAATTCTGTAAAGCCCTGTGAGGCAACCTTGTTGTGATATAGGGCTCTACAAATAAAATTGAATTGAATAGAATCGATCCACAAATCAAAATATCAATACTTTTGATACTTTGGTGTTCCCATGGTAACTATAGAGCCCCTGAATGTCCAAATGGGTCATTTATGATGACCATGAAAAGATGACAAACTGTATTTTACACCAATTATTTACACATATTGATAGTTAAATTGAGGAACGCTGTCATCTTCTACAACACTGATTCACCAGTAAAACCCATGGAGTTGGATCAATGACAGTGGATGGACACACTGGATTTATGTTCAGTTAATGATAGATTTGACTGAAAAAGTCCGTTTTTCTTCCCTTTTCTCTGTTTCTGATATAATCCCATAACAAGTAAAAGTCAGGCTGCTATTGGTGATATCAATCCGATACTGATACTTTGTACACATACACTTAATGTCTGGGGGAAAAAAAGTGTATTTCAAATCATAACTTCATCAAGAATACTAGACACGAGAGTATTCATAGTCAAAGAAACCAAGTAAAAACCAACTGAGGATTTTTGGAAGCAAAGATAACAATTTAAACAAAACTACCCTGTGCAATGTAATATTTATCAGAATAATGCATTATTTATTAATTCTGGATGATTGAAATGGCAGGAGCTAGTTAAATTACAGACATTACTTGTTATGTTCAAGGCCAAAAGTAAAGCACTACCAGCTAAATTACAAGAACTGTTTGTCTTTACTTCACAGAAAGAAGAGCATAGAAGGAAAGGTCATTTCAAACACCAGTGTGCACGGACAATTTGGAAGCAGATGTGTGTATCAGTGGTGGGTGTTAAACTCTGGAATTCTCTTTATAATGAGCTGAAGGACTGTAAAAACATATTCCAACTGAAAAAAAGTGTATAAAGACAGAACAATGAGATTATATGAACAGTTACAGTATTTGTTTTGCATCTTGTGACATATTTATTTACTTATTTTGGACTGGTATAATGTTTTTGCATCATTTCATCAGGTATATATTCACCTATATTTTGTACTTTCTGGACATGTAGTTTTGCACTTGGTTTCGTATTCATTTTGGATTATCTTTAGATGTATTTAGTTGGGTTGTCTGACTTTATACAGTATGATTTTATAGCTAACCATTAAGGCTATTATTATTTAGAAGGGGGCAGGAAATATAAGATTTTCTTCATCCTGCTCCTTTTCAAGCATGGGGGTGTACATGTTTGTTTACTTGATGATTATTGAATGTTTACTGACCCCCCACCCCCACCCCCCATAGCCATATTAATTTAAATTGATTCATATAAACTCAAAACAGATAGTAACTGATACAAATACATTGTTACAAATATTCAATTATTTAACTAGTAGTGTTGTGACTGCCTCCGCCGCTACCGCTGCCACAATAATTCAAGCAAATTAGGCTACTGGTACAGGGTGACACAAAAAAACGGGAACTTTTAAACAATCCAATAAAACCAAGAGTGATGGAAGAAAAATATTTTATTCATAGTAATTAAAACCTTAAAACATGCCATTTAAGAAACAATGATGGAATTTTCATTTTTTTTAAATTACAGGGTGACCCAAAAAAATGGGAATTTTTGAAGTGCGTATTCGCAGACATGAGCAAGTGGCAGCACTGCGAGACAGTGACCTTGAGCAAGTAAACACACCCCCATTTTAGTAACCATTGGCGGCTGTGCGAGAATTGTTCGGTAACCGTGTGATCTCAAGATTCGGTAACATTCCCTGGCCCCCTAGATCGCCAGATTTGTCCATTTGTGATTTTTTCTTGTGGGGCTATCTCAAGAGTAAAGTGTACACGACTGGACCAAGAACTCTGGATGAGTTAAAACAGAGAATTCAGGATGAAATTCACAGTATCTCAGCTGAGATGTTGCAGCGGTCAATGAGGAATCTCAACAGCAGATTTCAAGAATGCATTCGTACAGGAGGACGCCATCTACAGGAAGTAATTTTTAAAAAAATGAAAATTCCATCATTGTTTCTTAAATGGCATGGTTTAAGGTTTCAGTTACTATGAATAAAATATTTTTCTTCCATCACTCTTGGTTTTATTGGATTGTTATAAAGTTCCCGTTTTTTTTGTGTCACCCTGTATTATTAAATATTTTTGAATTATTACAACAATTATTATTTTCCCCCTCACTCCCCTCTCTCTTTCTCACTTTCATTTACACCCCCCTCATCCCCTTTTCCCTATCGCCCCTAACCAAGCTATATGGTTTAGTTGCTATTTACATTTATGATCTTTTTCTTTGTAATATGATGTTGCTGTTGTTGTTGTTTGTCAATACTCTGTCATTGTTGTTGTTTTTGGTTTGTTTGTTTATTTGTTTGAGTTTCCCTTTGTTTACGTGTTGTTTTTCTGTCCACATTGTCTTGTTAACCATCACTAATAAAAAAAAAAAAGAATGTTTACTCATGAAATGCACAACCATGAATGAAATAAATAAATGAAATGAAGAATATAAAACTATATTATGAGATTTGTGATTACTGTTTTGTATCCCAGACCCCTGTTACAAAAGGAACACCTGAATTCAACGTGTCCCAATACTTTTGTCCATGTAGTGAACTTCTTTGAGGGCTTGTTTCTCCATCTTACCCTCAGCTCTGTCACCTGGTTCTGGATCCTCCTCCCAGGACCCATGGTGGGGTCACTGTAGAAGAACTCTTCAGGGATGATGGGATGGACTGGGGAGGGAAAGGCATGGGTTTGTCCCTGAAGCTGCTCAGGTGGATGGATGTGGACCTCAGGTGTGTTCAGTACCTGGTTGGCAGTGACAGTCTCTGCCGGTCTCTGTAAACCCCGCGGCCTTGTACAAAGGCATGAAGGAGGGGTGGTGCAGGGTCCGGGTGGAGAAAGGCTGGAGCACCGACACCGTCCGCCTGGGCTTCTGGAAGAGGAAAGAGGAGCACAGGTGTGTTCACAACCTCAGCTGCCTCACAGGTGAGTTTAGGAGAGAACATACGACTGAACACTCACTGAAACACATCCTGCACTGGGGTTCATGCTTCTGGAATTCACTTCTGCAGCCCTGCTGGTCCAAATCGGCCTTTCTTACATGTTTTGGACACAGGAAACAGGTCGAAAACAAATGCACGAGGCTCTGTGCAGCAATACCTGCAGGTGTTGACAACGAGCGCCCCCTGCTGGTCGACCACCTGCATTACTTCCAAAACCAGGCTTCTTTTTATTTATTTTATTTTATTTTATTTTATTTTATTTTATTTTATTTTATTTTATTTTATTTTATTTTATTTTATTTTTTAGTTATTTTTTTGTTTGTTTGTTTGTTTTTTACCTACGTACTGAAGTTATTTAACCCTTTCATGCATAGTGGTCACTACAGTGGACAGCTATTCTACAGCTGTTCTCTTATATATTCATGGATTTTTTTTCTTTTCGCTCCATATCAGCTGACACAGTGGACGGTTATGCACCATCCCATCCACTGCAATTCATACCATTCCTGTAACTTTGCTGTTCTTGATAAACCTGATCTGCAGTAACATATTTGAGTGTAAATCAATTGATAATTGTTATTAAACTGTAAATGACATTTTTTTTCAACTTTTTTTTTCTTTTTGCATATTATCTCCATGAAGTGAGTAATAACTAGTATCAGAATATGTTAAAATGTGAGAAAACATCAGATTAGCAGCATTAAAAATATTTTTATTTCATAGTTTTCACACTTTATATCAGTAAATACATGTTTCTTTGCTTCAAAAATTAAATGCGTGGTGTCCAGCTGAGTGAAATTTTTGCAACTCTATGAAAAATAGGTTCATAAAAAAATTTCAATCACATTGTTTTTTTTTTTGTTTTGTTTTGGTTTTTTTTTTTAGCTTTTTACCTATGTACTGAAGGTATTTAACCCTTTCATGCATAGTGGTCACTACAGTGGACTGCTATTCTACAGCTGTTCTCTTATATATTCATGGATTTTTTTTTTGTTTTAGCTCCATATCAGCTGACACAGTGGACGGTTATGCATCATCCCATACACTGCAGTTCATACCATTCCTGTAACTTTGCTGTTCTTGATTAACCTGATCTGCAGTACCATGTTTGAGAGTAAATCAACTGATAATTGTTATTAGACTGTAAATTACATTTTTTAAAACTTTTTCTTTTTTCTTTTTGCGTATTATCTCCATGAAGTGAGTAATAACTAGTATTAGAGTGTGTTAAAATGTGAGAAAACAGCAGATTAGCAGCATTAAAAATATTTTTGTCATAGTTTTCACACTTTATATCAGTAAATACATTTTTCTTTGCTTCAAAAATTAAATGCATGGTGTCCAGGTGAGTGAAATTTTTGCAACTCTTTGAAAAATAGGTTCATAAAAAAATTTCAATCACATTGTTTTTTGTTTTTTTTTTTTTTCTATGCCTAAAGAGGAATAAAAGCACTCAGGGAAAAATTCTTGATTAAGGTTCTCATAATTCATGCATGAAAGGGTTAAGTACAAATTACTTGCAATCTATTTGAGTATTTTTTTTATTTCTTACAACTTTACTCCTAAATTTCAGAGAAAAAAAGTTGTACATTTAACCTTTCATTTAAATGTCAAGCAAATTGTCATGTTTTTATATTGATAAGTAATGACAGACAGACAGACAGACAGACAGACAGATAGACAGATAGATAGATAGATAGATAGATAGATAGATAGATAGATAGATAGATAGATAGATAGATAGATAGATAGATAGATAGATAGATAGATAGATAGATACTTTATTAATCCAGAGGGAAATTCAAGTATTCAGCAGCTTTGCATACAGCACATGAAGACAAAAAACAGAAAAAACAAAACAGGCGGGTTAGTAACCAGGCTGACATTAAGTTTAGTATATACTCTAGAAAACTTGCAAAAGAACTTACTCTAAAAAACTTCCTGTACAATACTGTCAAGGAAGACTTCCAATTTAAAAATCTGTAGAAAAACTAAATGTCAGTGTACAGTATTTACACATTTACATTTAAAGTGATCATGTTGTTTTTATAACAAATCTTAAATTTGTAATCAATAAGGAAAAAATGCTAAATTAATGTAACTATGTTTTTTTCTATGTGCTTTGTAAATGTATAAATTGTAACACTTTAATATTGGGAATGGACCCCAGGAAGAATAGTTTCTACTTTGGAAGAGACTAATGGGGATCCTGAAATAAATAAATAGTCTGTCAACTTCAGTCCTTTTCAGAAACAGCAGTGGGAAAAATGCTTTGAAATGTTTACACAATGTCAAATGTTATCATGAAATATTTGCTGAAAACTCTTTTTTTGTATGTTTAAAAAAGTGTGGCTGCTTCAGACAGGCACAAACAAATGCAAATGATGTTTTTAATGTTGACAAAAATTTACTAAATAGTTGACAGTTTCAATATGTCATGTCCTGGATGTGTTTCATTATCTGCTGAAACATCCAGTTTTGGCCGTGATGGAACTGAGCACGTGCAGAAGGAGCATGTGGGTTTGGAGAACAATACTTGGCACAGTTCAATGGCTTAACAGTAATTCTTAATGTAGTATAAATGTATGTGGTGAACAAAAAGTTATTTCTACCACTGTACATTTTGCCCCTTCCTGTCCAGCAAAACACTTTGACCTTCAAAGTCCTAAACAACCACCAGCGAAAAAAAATCATCTGCTGATATGAAGTGTTTAATACCTGTTGATCCACTAATCCAGGGGTGGCCAACCCTGGTCCTGAAGAGCTACAGTCCTCCATGTTTTAGATGTTTCCCTCTTCCAACACACCTGGCAGTCGTTATCAGGCTTCTGCAGAGCTTGATGATAGGCTTATCATTTGAATCAGGTATGTTGGAAGAGGGACACATCTAAAACATGCAGGATTGTGGCTCTCCAGGACCAGAGTTGGCCACCCCTGCACTAAGCCTATCAATTCATGTAAATAATTGGTGTAAAATGCAGTGTCATCTCTTCATGGTCATCAGATATGACCCATTTGGACATTCAGAGGCTCCGTAGTTACCATGGAAACACCATCATCTTCTACAACACTGATTCACCAGTAAAACCCATAGTTGGATCAATGACAGTGGATGGACACACTTGGTTTTATGTTTCGTTAATCATATATTTCACTGAAAATATAACATTTTCATCAGTTTTGATATTTTTACTTTTTGAAGTTCAGAATTTACTCTGAACAAAGTTGGTTTATTTACTGAACTAATCTGTTGTTTTACACCAGGTTTCATTAATACACGAGATGTTTCTTATTGTTTGAGCCACTTTTTCTCATGGTAACAGAAACCACTTTGGGAATTTTTAAGATTGTGCACAACATTTCCCTCAATTTTTGTTCTATTTAAAAAAAAGGGGGATTAATGAATAGATATAATGCTCATTGCAACCATGTCAAAACATAACTAAGGTTGACTTCTGCACCGTACTGTACATGTAGCTAAAATAATCTTAATTGCTAACATCCCATTAGATAAGCCTACAATATGGAGTTAGGATTCATATCATAAATTAAAGGCTAATGTATCATTCACAAAGCTGTATAATCTAATGCTGTGCACAATATTCCCTCAATTTTTTCTTGTATTCTAATAGAGACTGAATTGTAGATATTATGGTAATTTCAACAGTGTAAAAACAACATTGCTAAGGGTTGCCTAAAACTTCTGCACAGCATAATACTTTATCTTTGTGTTAAATGAGTTTAACAGGAATATACATGTATGCAACGCAGCACTTTAAGAAAGGTTTATTACATTTAAAATCTAAAACATCATCTTTGCTCAGTTTCTGTGTCATCTTCAGAAGATCCATCAGCTCCTGTGAAAGGACGACACAGTTTAAACAGACTGAAGTCCATGTATTTTTAAAATATGTAATCACACTGAGGTTTTTACCCATGTGATGCCTCTGGATGAAGGATCTGAGCCCTGGATGGACCTTGACGTAGCGAACCGATGAAGGGTGGGCTGGTTTATATGGACCAGCTGTTCTGATTGGTCTGTTGGTTGTTAATACAGTGGGTGTGATGGTGGGACTGTTCAGACCTAAAGCACAGATAGAGCAGGCAGTGCATTATGAAGACTGACTGGGATTTATTTCCAATAGGTTAAGATACTGCACCTGCTTCAGGCTGTAAAGTATGAGTGATGCTGCCAAATCCAGCTGAGTCCGACTCGAAAATCAACGTAGAAAAGAGTCGATGGAGCCCAGACAGAGGGTACGTACACTGTACTATCACCCTGCAGAAGCAGTAGCAACATTTCCACAAAAAGACAAGTGAATTTAAAAGGAAATAAAAGACATGCATTTCCATAATCAGGTTTGGAGCAAATCAACTAGACAAAGTGTTACAAATGACTGACCATTGTTTAGAACAGGGGTGTTAAAATCAATTTAGGTCAGGGGTCAGATCAGTATAATAATAACATAATAACCTATAAATAATATCAACTCCAAACTTGTCTGTGTTTTAAAGTGAAAAAAAAAAAGTAAAATTACATAATGAAAATGTCCACAAACTATCTTTTTAAAAAAATGTGCATAAACAACCTGAAATTTCTTAACAAAAACTAGAAGCACTCGGAGAGCGCAGACCTCTGCCAAGGCTGATCAGTGGCCCCCCCACCCCCGATCACCACCAAAATTTAATCATTTCTTCCTCATCCCATTTCCAACAAACCCTGAAAATTTCATCCAAATCTGTCCATAACTTTTTGTGTTATGTTTCACACTAACGATCAGTGGCCCCCCCCCCGTGGGCCCCCCCACCCCCGATCACCACCAAAATTTAATCATTTCTTCCTCATCCCATTTCCAACAAACCCTGAAAATTTCATCCAAATCTGTCCATAACTTTTTGAGTTATGTTGCACACTAACGGACAGAGAAACAAACAAACAGACAGACAGACAAACAAACAAACAAACAAACAAACCCTGGCAAAAACATAACCTCCTTGGCGGAGGTAATTAAGAGCAATTTTAACAGTATTATGCTTCAGTTTAGCATTTACACATGTACATTAAAACTTACAGATCATAATGGATCTACAAGTACACAAAACCTTTAGTAACAGGCAAAATATTGTTAAAGTTCCACTTCTCTTCAGACATTTCATGTTCATATTTGTGGAAAGAGTTTGTAAATATAAACATTTTCATGTAATACATACAATTTTTACACTAAAACAAAAAGAGAAATCTGTAGTTGTCATTATTTATAGGTATTATGATCCATCTGAGATCAGATTGGTCTGTATATGGAACCTGAACCTGAAATTCATCCCTCGGGCCGAATTACACCATTTGGTGCCTTTTTTTGGCCGACGGGGCCCTTTGTTCGATACCCCTGATTTAGACTATTGAAGAAACATAAGTTGCTTCATATGCATCAGTTGCTGTAAGCACATCTGATTGGTTTACATCAGGGCTTTGTCAAAACACATTTCATTCTTCTCATCACCAATACAATTCACAGTTACATTTTCACTACACCAGAATTTATTCAGAAGAGGTGTTTCCATCTCCAATTATGCAAATTAAACAATCTCAAACAATCATAGCCTTTTTTTGTATAATATTGTATGTTTTCTTAGTTTTCCTAGTTCCGAGTTCAAAATTCACATTATACATTTAGGTTTCCATCCAAATGTATTTCAAATTTTAATGAAAGTTTCTGGAAAAAAACAAACAAACTATAAAAGTAAATACTAATTATTAGGTCTGCATCAGGAGTTGTGGGTGGACTTCTAATATTATTCATCCAGCTAATGAATGGGTGTATTTTAATTGTAGGTCCTCATCCTACAGGAGCCCAGAGTCATCATGATCACAGATATTTGACCCATTCTGTCATAAAAACCTGTTTGTTAAAATCCTGGTAAAATAATAGTTTCTGCAGCTGTTTATTTATTGCATTAATTCAAGTAACATCACAGGCTCCACATTGGCCAGAACATAAATACAAGCATAATTACATTTAGTCATTTATTTGCTGAATCTGATTTCATAGCAGTTATTCACATTCACTTTTATCAATAAAATCATTTTTTCACATTGTTAGCATAAAAACTTTGCTTGCAACATTCTGAGATATTTTCACATTTTTGTAGTTTCCACTCTTTTTTTAATGCAAAAATTGATAACATGAATGAAAATGTACTAAATGAAAGATGAACTGAAGGAACACACCTGTCAGTAGATTCATCAGGAGCAGCTTCACTGTAAAAAATTTCATTTTCATACGTCACGTTTTCGTTATCAAGCTGAAAAGAAGAACAAGACACATCAGCAGCTAATCTGACATGTGAAATACGTCTTGTGTTGTAGATTGGATCCAGTGTTACCTTCACTACGGATCCACAGCTTGAAACTGTAAAAGAGAACAGAGCCCTGGTGTCGTCTGCTTCTCTGGGTCCACAGTTTTTGTCCAGGAGGTTGGTTCTGGCCGGGACCCCTCCACTTGGAATGGCCGAAGACAGGTCAGCGACCACAGTCATCATCCCATCAGTCGAACACACTGCAGAGACATGAGTGGAATGATTACACCAAACCCACCCACACCCCTGTGACACCAACACACAACAGGTTTTACCCACAGTACTGAATTAAATTGGGTCAGAACCCAGAGAACTGATTCCCAAAAAATGGATGGACAAGATGATGAAAAAGTCTGAGAAACATGCAGTAGCACTTTGTGGAAAAATTAAAGTATGCTGGACAGTGAACTAGACCAACAGTTGGTTTGGGCTTTTTTACCCAAATCCAAGAACAGGTAGTGAACAGTCAAAAATGAAAAATTACAGCTGGAAATAAAAACACATCCTTCATCACAATGTTTCTGCCCAAAACTGGTCCAAATCTGAATCATCTTTATTTGCCAAGTACATGAACACATACAAGGAATTCTTTGATGGTAGTTGTCTCTAGTAAATTATAAACACAAGGTTAAATTAAAAAAAGTCAGAAAAGTAAAATAATAATAAAAAAACTATATACATATAAACTGTATTCATAAAGACAGTATGAACTTGTATACAGTAACAGTGCTATTTGTAGAAAATAAGGGAGTAATGCAGGTTCCCATGATACTAAACTGAACTTCCTGTTTATTCTCACCAATGAGCTCTTGTGCAGTGAATGGACACGTCTTGACAGTCGAACTCTGGATATTTGATGTTTCTCGATCTCGCACATGAATCTCAAATGTGCCGTTGAATCCTTCCAAAGTCATATTCTGGAAACAGACACCACAGTTTTATTATGTTCACCTTCACTCATTCCTCAGATCTAACTCTTGTTTTCAGTCGTTCGCCTGTTCTGACCTTGTATTCGTAGCCCTGAGTGAAGAGCGGCGCCTCCAGCAGCAGATCGTTGCTGTCGTTGCTCATGATGTAGCTGTACTGGTTGGCCAGGTCTGATGTCAGAGGGTCTGAGCCAATGACCACCTCCCACTTGTGGTCCAGAGACCGGCGGTCCAGTCTGAAGACAATGCCGGTCTCAGAACAGAATGCATCGAAGGTCGGAGGAGCTGCAAAAGACAGCACCGTGGTCACCTGTGCTCAGCTTAAGACATGTACAGGAACAGTCTGATGTTGAATACTTACTCAAATCAGTCCAAACAGCCACGAAAGAGGCCACGTGGTAAAACGGTTCATCGTCAGGTACAATAGTCAGTGTGTAGTTCACATCCAGCTGATACTGAACAACTGCATCTTCTGTAGAAAACTGAGACACAAAGGAGTTTAGGATCGACTGCATTAAAAAGAGAACCTGTTGACCTCAAACACCGCTCTGTACCTGTTGAATGACACAGGGGTCGTCAAAAGACACCTTCAGGGTGAAGCCATGAGTAGTGTCAGGATGAACCTCTTCTTCCATTTTGCAGGTGCTCGTATTTGTAAAAGGCGCCGTAAACCATTGTCCGTTCAGTTCAAGACCAACCAAATTTACATCTTCAGGGATGTCACCGAGGTAGACGGTGAAGATGCGATCCTCTACAACAGTTCCTGAGATTAGGAGGCATTTACACTATGTTCACACTGCAGGTTAAAGCGGAACAAATCAGACTTTTTACCCATATGTGACCCTTACCAGATTTTTTTTAAGACACTGAGCCTGTTTACATTCACACTAGAACTCCACCCATTATCTAATATCTGGAAGTGTAATGTAAACAGTATAATCTGATATGTTTTGTCAGATAACAGCAGTAATCCTATTATGTGAAATCAGATTAACAACTGAATTTCTCCCCAATACTCCAGTGTCTTCATGCACGTATACCTGTTAATCTGATTTATTTCATTCTTCTGCATGTTAAAAAAAAAAAAAAAAAAAAAAAAAAATTGTAGAAAAAGTAGTGATGTAGTCAAATGTGAGAAGACAATAACAGGAGGTTTAACTCAACCATCACTATGTACATACGTACTCTGAAAGAAATCCAATAATGGACTGAAACATCTAAACCAGGATTTTTTGATTTTCATGTTTCTTAAGTGCACTTAAACACATCAGATCTGATTATTACAATTATCTGACTACTTCCAGTTATTTGATTTTTATAGTCATGTAAACTGACTTAGTCTTAACAGCACAAATCTGACACAGGACACTCATATTTGGTCCTAAATCTGATTTATATCTGATGTTTTTCCAATGTGACCAGTCCGAATGGTCACGTCACATTTGTCACATTTTATATAATTGAAATGCAACAGGCATCACAATTCTGTGCTGGAGGAGGCGGGACCCGGAAAGATCCATATGCACTTCCATAAACACAGTGTGATGTCACAACCATGCAAAAAACCCCAAACAGATTTCAGCAAAAAAAAAAAAATTAAAAATTAGAATTGAGCATTAAGACCTGCAGTGTGATTGTAGCATTAGATTGTGATGAGTGTCCGGATAAAATCAGATATGACTGGACGTACGGTTGTCAGTGACGACAGGGTGCCTCAACAGGTCAGTAGTCAATGTCCTGTGGAGGCGGAGTCTGGTCTCAGCTTCAACCTCATCCACCAAGATTTGCTCCAAATAGAGATGAAAGATGAAGAACTCGAAGAGGTCACCCATCACAACACTCTGCAAAAATAATTGGTTTATGGGTAAATATCAGGGATGTCAAACTCATTTTAGTTCAAAGCCACAAAGAGCTCAATATGGGGCCAGACCAGTAAAATAATAGCATAACTCAATTTTTTTTCTTTTCAAAAGAAAAATTACAGTATGAACATCCCTAAACAAAAAAAGAGTCAATAAGTGGTGCCAGGCACAACAAACCCCACCTCTTGCACGTATTGTAGCTTGTTTTGGCATTGATCCAGCTGATGTCACATGTGCTAATGTAAGCCTATCAGTTGCCTCTAAATATGTGCCAAATTTGAAGTGAATTGAAACAAAATTGATGTTTTTAATAGACATTAGAAATTTCAGCCACTATAACAAAATGGGAGAAGAAAAAAGATTTTAAAAAGTCATAAAAAAATTTAACTTTGACCTACTTTTCCCAAAATGTAACCACATCTATTCTGGGTCACTGGCAATCTATAAACTAAATTTGGTATGAATTTAACCAATAGTTTTGCTGCTACAGACATTTGAAATTTTGCCCATTATAAGTGAATGGGGAAAAAAAAAAAAAAAAAAGATTTAAAAATTCATAAAAAATGTGAACTTTGACCTACTGTTCCCAAAATGTAATGACATCTATTCTCGGTCACTGGCAATTTCCAAACCCAATTTGGTATGAATTCAGCCAATACTTTTGTTACTAGAGTATTAACAAACAAACAAACAAACCGAACCAAAAACAACACCCCTTGTCTCCCCTTCGGGCGGCAGGGTAAGAAACTGAACAAATATGAAGAACTACAAATTTCTTTAAAAAAGTAAGTCAAACTTTAACAATATTACGGCGCAGTTTATCATTCAGACATGTATGTTTGTTACAACTTACAGATGACAGTGGATCTGCAAATACACAAAACATTTAGTAACAGGCATCTGGAACTGAAAAATACAGCATTTAACAGTCGATGTCTTCTGGGTAATTTTTGGACTTTGCAAATTCCAATCTGTGGGCCGAATTGGACCCTTTGGAGGGCTGGTTTTGGCCCACACCCCTGGTACATATGGTCAATCTAAACTGCCCAGAGGTGTCCACAGTCAGCCTCTTACCGTCCTGTGACGTCCTTCTGCGTTGTAGGGGATGCTGATCTGGACTGTGTTGTTGTGTTTCCTTATGATGTAACCCCTGTCCTCTGCAACAGGCTGCTCCATAAGTTCACCACTGAGTCCAACGCTGATCTGTTGGGTGTTCAGTCCAGGGTTTACCGTCTCAGGAGTCTCCCATATCATGTATCCTCCATCCCCATATGAACCTTCATCTGTTTGAGATGATGCAAGGATTATAGGGTCAAATGGTTGATTAAAAAAACAAAACTATGAAAGTAAATAAGGTTTTAATACTGACGCCTTGAACAGGTGAGGACCAGGTCAACCATGAGGACGACCCAGCTCTGTCTGGAGAACATAGAGGCCTGGATGACCTCTACTGGAACATCATTCACCTGCAGAGACGATCAGGTCTAAAATACTCCAAAATGAGGCTATGAAGTTCAGGAGTGGAGACGTGGTTTTACCGTAGTGTTGAAGGCGTCAGGTTGTCCATACGCCGTTCGGAATACAAGCCTTCTATTGGTCACATCAAAAACATAACCCCGCCTCCGGGCTTCCTTTATCGTTATGGGCATCAACCTCTCACCTGCTTTTTGGAACATCACCTGCCAGTCAGAAGTGGTGGATCTGTGAGCCTGCAAGCAGAATATGATGTTTTATTAGCGTTAATCTGGAACATCCCATTTAAATTTTGATTTCCAAAAGTGTTATCCACACCGAAACACCTCCAGATGTAATTAGACAGATTAGACAATTATTGTTGTTAATAATAATAATAATAATAATAAACCATGTCATGTATGAAATCAATGTCTAATCAACGCTTGGGTTTGGAATAGAATAGAATAGAACAGAATATCTTTATTGTCATTGTAACAAGTACAACGAAATTTAAAAGTGCCATCCAATCTGTACATCGTATAAAAATCTACTATAAACATACAAATAAAATCAGCTAAAACAAATAGGATTCAGAGGTTTGTTGTGTTTTGGAGAAAATATACTATCCAGTTTTTTACTCAAAGACTACCCCATATCCGTGGATCAGTGTTTTTTGGGTTCTTTTTTTTTTTTTTTTTTTTTTAAAGAAAAGTAACTCAATTTTCCCCAGTGAAAATATTATGGCACCAACAAACCGGCTAAGATGCAGCATATCGAGTACTGAAAAATACGTGGTATCATTTCATAACAAACTATGCGAAGTGAATCTTGTATCAATATATGTAATACAAAAACAGCTTTTATACATTAGTAATAGGTCAACACCTTCAATTTGTGGTAAACAGACTTTTTTTTGCCTACTTTGAATCTATAAAAATGCACAAAAGTAAACAACGAAAACCTTAATATTTATACAATGATAATCATTATGTTTTAAATGTGAAACTGGAAATCTGCTGATGTAAAATGAAACATATGAGTTCAGATTTGTTTGGTGATAAATTTATGGCTTTAATTTTTTATTCATTTTTTTATCTGGGTAGTTTAACAGTCTTGGTAGTGGACTAATACATCCTGTCATCGTCATCTACATGGGCTGAGTCTGATGTTGGTTTGTTGTTAATTCATCTCATTTTTAAATCTTTGATTTTTAACGTCTTCCATTTGTATTTCTTCTTCTGTTTTAGGTAATTTCCTGTGATTACTCCAAAAGTACACGACCATTAAAAATCCAATAACTGTGATAATCAGATTGTAATGATAGGAGCTGACATGTTAACATGCACTTCAGAAATGCAATCACTGAAAAATCCTAGTTTAGACATTTCAGTCTATTAAGGGGATTTCTTTCGGAGTACGTACACACACAGTGACGGTAGAATCCAATGTCCTGTTATTGTCTTCCACTCACTTTTAACTACGTCACATTCATTTTCTATTATTTCAGTTGTTTTACACTTGTAAAAGAATTAAATAAATCTGATTAATAGGTATACATGCATGAAAACATTGGAGGACTGGGGAGGAATCCAGGTGTGTTAGTCTGATCTGTCATAGGATAATCAGATTATGTTGTTTACAGGATCACTTAAATAATCTGATAACTCCAGAAACCAGAAAATGATCAGTTTTAGTGTGCATGTAAACGGGCTCATTCTCAAAAGTCCTTGGGTTTGATCCGGATTGAGACCTCTGCTTTTAGTCAAATTTAGTCTGTTTGGTCTGAGGGAATCTGATTCTAAATAAAACAGAGTAAATGAGGCAAAGAGATTGAAAACGTACAACTGTAAGAGTGTCCCAGTCGGCCATATTCGCCCCAAATCGACAGGTGAGTTCACTCTGCATAGACACCTGTAGAGAAACCTTATTAGTTACCATAACTAAAAACAGATATTTAACTCTATAAACAAATGTGTACAACCAGACTGACTTCCATGTAGTTTTCCTCACAGGTGACCTCTCTAGGAGACCAGGGCAGAGATGGGGAACAGGTCTTATTCAAAGCATACGTAACTTCCTTTCCATCACGTGTCGCAATGAGGTTGAAGTTGAACGTGAACTCTTTGTCATCCTGAAAGATCCAGTATTACATCATGTTTAAGAGAAACAACATTCCTGTGTTTGTACTTACTTTGTTTTGAGTGTGACAGCTGAAGTAAGATGCTCGTAGCTGTGAAAGGTGCAAACTGATGCTGTATCCACATTTTGCAGCGTATGGCTCAGTGATGGGGAACATGCCTGATTCATCTAGAAGACCAGTCACAATACAAAGACAATCAACTATAAGCATAAAAATCCGTAAAAAATAAATAAGTAAATTAAATTAAATTAAATTATCGACACACTCACGCACACTCACCGACAGCTTCAAAGCGAGGTTCCTCCCCAGATAACAAGAGGTCAAACGCTATCATGAAAAACCGATCACGACACTCCATATGAACTCCTGCACAGATAAAGACTCATATAATGAGGATATATACAATGGATCACCTGTAAATCAATGAAAACATGTGAGCAAACTGTGAGTTACCACTGGGAAGGTCTGCACATTTTGACGTATCCCACAGAAACAGGAGGAAAAACACACTAGAAGAAGTGCAAAAAGTACAAAAAAATCTGAGGACAAATGCAAAAGCTGGTTATAGTTACGGAAAACTAAGGCTAAAAGTAAAGCACAATAGTTTTTGTGGATGAAATAACTGTAAAAATAAATAATAATAATGAACAATGCAACTGCAGGATTAGCAGCTTTGTTGAGAGATTATGGTAAAAATTAAATAGTTGGTTTCATTTGTTCATCCTACCTTTTGTAGCTTCTATAAATCAAGGCTTTCCTGAATAAATCACAACCATTACTAAATCCAAACAAAAGGAAAATCAAGTAACTTAAACCACAGCTTTGGAAATGATTCTTGTTCCATTGTGAGAATGTGACTTAAAAACAATTTAGTTTCTTTGCTGTGCACAACTATGAAACACAAATCTGGCAGAAGACACATGAAAGCAGTGAAAAATAACTTTTCTCAATAACATGTAACATGAATAATTCCAAAAACACAATGCAAAAGCCATGTTGAAGGGCTGTTACATTGAACGAATGCAGAAAATAACAAGTAGTCATAATTTCCAAAGCTGTAAAAGCTAAAAATCTTCCAAATGAACCACTAATAAAACTAACTAAAACTAGGCTTAAATAAATAAATCAATCAATCAACTTAAACACTGAACAAAATTCAATCTAATAACATTTTTAGCCCTTTGGCCCTCACCAGAATGTCTTAACACAGCTTACCCAAGACAGAGCCCTAAAAACATTATGTTTTGGCAGCGTCTAAAGCTAATCTAAAGTAAACTACAACTGCTAAACCTCACAAACACTTATTTTTGGACTTTGTTGCTGTGTCTTTCCTCACTTTCTTCAGCCATTAGGTTAAAATGGTCATGTTCAGCCTGGACGCCTGAGGCCCAGTGATTTGGGTTAATTACTAACAAGCTTCACCTGTGCATTTAACACTAGAGGACTTTTCATTGGTCGTGGAAGACGACGTGTGAGGTTATAAAAGAAAAAGAGAAAAAACCTTTATCAAACATTAGTGTCAGTAGGTTTGGGCAGGAAATAAGCAGTAGTAAAAGTTAGCTTGTTTTGTTTAGCAGCTGTAGTTTGCTAGCACGTAGGGCTAGATTTAGACGCTGCTAAACACGTTATGGCTTTCGGTTTCTGTTTTAGGTATGAAGTGTTGGCAAGATATCACAGCATGTTGCGGTTGCAGCTGAAATAATTACAACATTTTGCCTTTTTTTGTTTCAACAGTGTGGTCTTATATATGTTGTTGGTTGCAACATCAAGTTCATCAACAACCAACGAACCACTTCAACTTCCTGATGGTAAGAACAGAAATACAAGTTGACTTCTTGAGGTTAAATGAAGGTAATGCTGAAGTTAAGCTTTATTATCCCCATAGGGAATTCCAGTCTGCAGTTTACCCATCCCAACACACACAGTATTTGGCAATTAGCATTAGCGATTAGCCATTAGCATTTAGCATTAGCGATTAGCAATTAACATTGCATTAGGAGCAGTGAGCTGCCATTGAAGGTGCTCAGGGACCACATCCAGATCTTCATCAGCACGGTGGTCAAAGCCACTGATAGAACTGATGCATAAAGACATATAGCTACTTTTGTTTCAGCTCCTGAATGATTTTTTTTCTCTGCATATAACATTTCCTCAGTGGTTTATCACCACCTATTGTTATCCTCCTGTATTTTGCACTTTTCAGCGACAAACAAGTATTTTCCTGTTTATTTTAGTAAGTATGTAGATTTTCATAAAAGCTAAGTAAAGTTGAGTCACATAAAAGAACACTCAAGGAAAAAGTTACCTTTTCAGCAAAATATATCAATAATTGAATGTTCTACACTCTCCCAGTATGGGCTCAATAAAGTATATGTATCTAAAACAAAGTGTCTCCATCCACTGTCATTGATCAAACTCCATGGGTTTCACTGGTGAAGCAATGTTGTAGAAGATGACTGTGCTTCCATGTTCATTACGGAGCCTCTGAATGTCTAAATGGATCATATCTGATGACCATGAAAAATGACAAACTGCAGTTTACACCAGTAATTTACATGCATTTATGGGATTAGTGGGTCAACGGGTATTAAACATTTTAGATCAGTAGATGCTTTTGGTTGCCAGTAGTTGTTTGTCTTTGAGGGTTAACCTATATGTACCTGTTTTCTGTTGAGAACCATACTGAAGTCAAATCTGTGTGTCCATGCAGGAGTTTTCCATATGGAGTGTCGTGACCGTTATTTCATGACTGCTGTCGATCTGTCCTTCACTGGGCGGGATCCTCAGTTTGGTGCTGTTGGTAAGCTTTGCGTATCATCATGGCCTGAATAGAAATCTGCAACAACGTGAGACCAAAATTTGAGAAGCTATAGCTTATTTTCAACAGTGTCTGTTCACCCTATTTACATCTAGAGATGCACAATATGTTTGTCAAATGTCCAAAATTTTTTTTTTTGTTCTTTAAAGGTTCAAATTGTGATTTATTTGTGATATTGGCACTGTAACCCTGGGCTCAAATGGTCATTGCAGCTACATGGGTGTCTTTTCCATCTCTTGTTTTCCTTCAGACGGGACAGGTGCGTTTCCTGTCGTTGGACAGTACGCATCAGAATGTGGATACACAGTCACTGTTCTTCCTCTGCAGAACCGTGTGGAGCTCCGAGCCTCGTACTTCAGCTGTCACACCCACAACAAAGTACGCAACTGTTGGTTTACCTACTGTACAACACAAAAACAGGACATTAGGGACAAAGTCATCACACCTGTGTAACACCAAATGATCCATTAAAAACAAACAGATCAGAGATGGTGAACTGAACACAAATGAGTCTCATGAAAATCTACCTAAAAAGAAGCCCCATTGAAAAAATATTGAAGATGATTTAGGCACTATACTGAAGCTCACCCCCAGGGGAAATGGTGATGCTTTACTTCATTTTATGGGGCTATCAATAGCAGGGTTTCTGTGGGTTATTAAAAAACATTAACAATAGTTAAATAGATTTGGTGAAAATTAAGGCCTTAAATGGCATTAAAAAGCATTAAATTTGATGTCCAAAGGCATTAAAAAAATAAATACACTTGATTGGGGGTGGGGGGGCATTGTTCACAATATATTTTGATTACATTCCTGTACAGTTGCTTTGGTGGAAATGAACTATAGACCCAAGTAGACATTCAGTTACTGCGGATTTTCACTTTGGTGTTACTTTTAAGCCCTAGAGCTTAGTCTTTAGGGCTGTCATGGAGTTCATCTATATATACAGTCTATATTGAGGTTTCATTCCTGTAAATTTGGCTTGGCTCGAACTGAAAGGCAAGTATTTCACTGATCAGTGATAAAACTCTCCAGAAGACTGCAATTTGAACTTGGTTTTCCTATTGAATATTTCAGGATGACAAAGTATTCACGTTCAGCTTCTACCTCATTGCGACACACGGACGAAAAAGGGGACAGGAAGTCACTTACACTTTCACCAAAACCTGTTCTCCAGCTCTGCCCTGGTCTCCCAGAGAGGTCACTTGTGAAGAAAACTACATGGAAGTAAGGATGTTGACGGTGGCTCTTTTTATTCAATCATTATCTCTTGTGAGATGCTGACTTGATTGTGTGGGTTTTGTTTTTTTTTTTTCTTGTAGGTGTCTGTGAAGAGTGACGTGACTTGTGGGTTAAAGACAGACTTCTGGAGTACAACTGTCCAATCTGTACGTTTGATTAACTGGAGGACATGGACTCTGACAGAGTCTAGACCATTATTTAGTTCAGGGGCCACATTCAGCCAATATATGAAATGGATTGGACTAGTAGAATAACAGTGTTAAATTGCATCTTGAAAATGTTTAAATCTACAAACTATTCTTTTAAAAAATGTGAATAACATGAACAAACTGAAACTTAAAAAAAAACTTTAACTACTTTATGCCTCTGTTTATCATTTACACATGTGCATTACAGATCAATGGATCCACAAATGCACAAAACATTTAGTAACAGGTAGAATATTGTTAAAATTGCACCAACTTCTCAAGACATTTGAAAGGATGGCTTGTAAATGTAAACATGTTCATGCAATTTTGCCTTTTTACACTAAAATGGTGACAAATTTGGAGTTATTATTTCTAGGTTATTCTATTACTGGTCAGACCCACTTGAGGTCATATTGGTATGAATGTGGAACCTGAGCAAAAATGATTTTGATGCCATAATTTTTTAATGTTTGTGTAATTTTTACATTTTATAAATTCATCCTGTGGTTTATCTTCCAGGCGTATAGATCAGCTTCAGTCTGGACAGTGAGATTCCAGAAGGCAGGGCAGCAGGCGACAACCATGAACCTACAGGAAGCTCGTACCCAGGGTTATGTGTTCAACGTGGCACATGGAAGGATTGTGTTTCGAACGCCCTATGGACAACCTGACTCGGACAGCATCATGGTACACCAGAATCCATTGCAGTTTCAGTTCCAGTCTGTACTGTTGCTTTTAATTGTGAGGCTTTTTTCTGGACCTGATTGTCTCTGCAGGTGAATGATGTTCCAGTAGAGGTCATCCAGGCTACTCTATTCTCCAGACAAAGCTGGGTCGTTCTAATGGTCGACCTGGTCATCGCCTGCTCAATGTGTCAGTATTGACATCTAATTTTCTGTAGTTTGTTGAAGCGATTTGACCCTGTTATTCTGTTTAACCACAAACAGATCAAGGTTCATATGAGGACGGAGGATACATGACATGGGAGACTCCTGAGACACCGTTCCCTGGACTGAATGCCAAACAGATCAGTGTTGGACTCAGTGGTGAACTTATGGAGCAGCCAGTCGCAGAGAGCAGGGGTTACATCATAGAGAAACGCAACAACACAGTCCGGATCGTCATCCCCTACAGCGCAGAAGGACGTCACAGGACGGTAAGAAGGAAACTGAGGTTGACCAGTGTGTAGAAGAAATATGAACAAACAAAATATGAGCTCATACAACCATGGAGTCTTTGTCAAAAACCATGGGCCACACAGCAAGTCGAGCAGTGTTAATTTAAAAGTTAAATTTGAGTCTTGATTTGGCTGTTTGTACACTCCTGTGGTGTTACAGGTCTGGGGGTGGAGCTAATTGCACAGTGTCACTGTTTGAAGTATAGAATAATCATATCTACCTGTAAACCATTATTTCTGCAGAGCGTTATGATCGGTGACCTCTTTGAGTTCTTCATCTTTCATCTCTATATGGAGCAAATCTCAGTGGACAAGGATAAAGTGGAGACCAGACTCCGCCACCACAGGGCATTGACTACTGGCCTGTTGAGACACCCTGTCATCACTGACAACCGTAGGTCCAATCATCCGGACACTCATCACAATCCAACACTGCTCTCACACTACAGGTCTTAATGCTCAACTCGGATTTTTATTTATTTTTTGCTGAATTTTTTTTTTTTTTTTACATGGTTGATCACATAATGTAAACGCGATGCCGTGAGACTCATGTGAACAGTCTACGGTCCTGAAGTGACATTCCACAGTTTATGGAAGTACTGGTACATATGGATCTTTCCAGGTCTGACCGCCTCCAGCGCAGAATGTGACCTTTGTTGCATTTCAATAATGGAAAAGTCTGATGCATATCAGGTTATGCTGATGAAATGAATAGAAATAAATTAGATTGACAGGTATACATGGATGAAGACATTGGAGTATTGGGGAGAAATTGAGTTATGTTAATGTGATTTCACATAATCGGATTACTGCTGTTATCTGATAAAACATATCAGATTATACTGTTTACATTGTAACTCAAGAAATCAGATAATGGGTGGAGGTCTGGTGTGAATGTAAATGGACTCAATGTCATAAAAAAATTAGATATGGGTCACATACGGGTAAAAAATCTGATTTGTTCTGCTTTTACCTGAAGTGTGAACATAGTGTAAATGCCTCTTAATTTCAGGAACTGTTGTAGAGGATCGCATCTTCACCATCTACCTCGGTGACATCCCTGAAGATGTAAATTTGGTTGGTCTTGAACTGAACGGACAACTGTTTACGGCGCCTTTTACAAATACGAGCACCTGTGAAGTGGGAGAAGAGGTTCATCCTGACACCACCCACGGCTTCACTCTGAAGGTGTCGTTTGACGACCCCTGTGTCATTCAACAGGTACAGAACTGTTTGAGGTCAACAGGTTCCCTTTTTAACACTTTCAGTGCCATGGGCCGATTAAATCGGCTTTGGAGAACACGCCACATTTGTGTACAAACAAACCATCCACCCCCATTTCTTTCTCACATTTCGATGACGTTCTTTCTGTGTCCCCCTTTTGAGACCAAGCAGACGGGAATTTGAGGTCACGCGACCGAATAATATTTTTATATCTTTTTAATGTTTCTTATTCTCCGGTGTTTCATCAGAGGGAGCCCTCCATGCCGGGGGGCGGCTGTGGACTCCGGGGGCTGTGGCGCCTTCTCTCACTGGGGTCCGCTCCTTTCTGGTGGGTGGGGGTCCCAGTTGGCCCTCTCCCACTAGTTGGGGTGCGGGGCTGTGTTGCTGGTGCCTGGTCGCCGGGGTCGGCGGCTGCATCCTGGTGCGGATGGCTCCCTGAGACAGCGCCTCCTAAATTAATGTTTTACTTTTACTTGTACATTTTTGTTCTGGTCTACCCGTGCTCAGTCAGTCTTCTTAAGTATGTGTGAGCTTGTGGGTTTGCATGTATATGTGGGTTTGCATGTATATGTGTGGGTGGGGAGCGGTACTGATTTTTAAACTGATATGTAAAGCACTTTGTGCTACAGTTTTTAATGTATGAAAAGTGTTATATAAATAAAGATTATTATTATTATTATTATGAATTATGCAAATTACGATCAATAATGAATCGGCTGCGTCCGGTGCGTTTTGGATCTAATCAGCAATCGGTCGGATGTTACCGAGTGGTTTCCTGCAGGATTCTTCAAATATTATGAAAACGACGTGAAATACTGAAACGGCCAAATTCTTTGGCACTTTTAAGGCTTATTATCCCCTTAACTGTCTGGCACTTAAAGAGTTAATGCAGTTGATCCTAAACTCCTTTGTGTCCCAGTTTTCCACAGAAGATGCAGTTGTTCAGTATCAGCTGGATGTGAACTACACACTGACTATTGTACCTGACGATGAACCGTTTTACCACGTGGCCTCTTTCGTGGCTGTTTGGACTGATTTGAGTAAGTCTTCAACATCAGACTGTTCTTGTACATGTCTGAAGCTGAGCACAGGTGAACCACGGTGCTGTCTTTTGCAGCTCCTCCGGCCTTCGATGCGTTCTGTTCTGAGACCGGCATCGTCTTCAGACTGGACCGCCGGTCTCTGGACCACAAGTGGGAGGTGGTCATCGGCTCAGACCCTCTGACGTCGGACCTGGCCAACCAGTACGGCTACATCATGAGCAACGACGGCAACGATCTGCTGCTGGAGGCGCCGCTCTTCACTCAGGGCTACGAATACAAGGTCAGAACAGACGAATGACTGAAAACAAGAGTTAGATCTGAGGAATGAGTGAAGTTGAACTTAATAAAACTGTGGTGTCTGTTTCCAGAATATAACTTTGGAAGGATTCAATGGCACATTTGAGATTTATGTGCGAGATCGAGAAACGTCAAATATCCAGAGTTCGACTGTCAAGACGTGTCCATTCACTGCAGAAGAGCTCATTGGTGAGAATAAACAGAAGTTAACTTCAGTATCATGGGAACCTGCATTATTCCCTTATTTTCCATAAATGTACACAAATGACACTATTACTGTATATAAGTTGGTACTGTGTCTTGAATATAGCATTTACATGTGTAATTTTCGCCGCAGGGTATAGTCATCAGTTCATCGTCTGTCTGTCCGTATGTGCAAAAACTTTGGTGTGTGCCAGTAGTTCTCAACTGGGGAGGGGGCAATAGATAGTCAATGATAAGGAAACCCTGGCGTGGACTGAAGGCCAAGGGTTTTCAAGTGCGTACATGTTATGTTTTTATCTTACTTTCCTTACATTATATATAATCATATGTTTATAATTTACTAGAGACAACTACTATCAAAGAATTCCTTTTTGTTCACGTACTTGGCAAATAAAGATGATTCTGATTGGACCAGTTTTGGGCAGAAACATTGTGATGAAGGTTGTTTCCATTTCCACCTGTTAATTTTTCATTTTTAACTGTTTACCATCTGTTCTTGGATTTGGTTGAAAAAGCCCAAGCCAACTATTGGTCTAGTTCACTGTCCGGCATTCCCTTTATCCTACTTTAATTTTTCCACAAAGCGCTACTGCAGGTTTCTCAGACTTTTCCATCATCTTGTCCATCAATCTGTTCTCTGGGTTCTGACCCAATTTAGTTTTGGTGTAAATACTTCTGAATGGTTCAGTATTAGAGGTCAAACCTGTTGTGTGGGTAGGTTTGGTGTAATAATTAGACCTATGCCTCTGCAGTGTGTTCAACTGATGGGATGATGACCGTGGTCGCTGACCTGTCTTTGGCCGTTCCAAGTGGAGGGGTCCCGGCCAGTACCAACCTCCTGGACAAAAACTGTGGACCCAGAGAGGCAGACGACACCAGGGCTCTGTTCTCTTTTCCGGTCAACACCTGTGGATCTGTAGTGAAGGTAATAAACATCACCTCAAAGGTTCGCTATGGATTATTTGCTTGTGCTCTTCTACTTGTGTGGTGAACGGTCACTTTCACATTTTGTTAATGTTTTTTTTTTTTTTTTTATTCCATGTCCAAAGAAAAAAGCTATAAAAAATTTGTTCCTGTGGCTATAACATACTTTAATCAGTGGACATATCCAGCTCCAAATAGTGTAATACTTCAACACATTGTAGTTTTTATTGGACAAATTCACAACTCATCATGAATTATACCTGGAACCACTTCATAATTTAGTGTTATGCGAAATTCATTATAGTCAGTTTAGTAGGGACATGACATGTTAACACCCTTGTTTTTCATCTTTTTGAGTTTGTGGAAAAACTTGCCTCTCAAAGACAAAGCATTTCTACTCAATTTACATTTCTAATCCAATGGAGGCTGTCTTAGAAAAGCTGTAAACTCTGAAGTGAGCATAAGGATTGTAGTGGAAAAGCCAAGATGAGTTCTCAACATGGAAATTGGTGTATTGTGGATGTAGAAAACAGACATTCCATAGTAATTAAGTTACTTTCATTGGTGATTGGTTTATTGATTATATTCCTGATGAATTATTTGTTCTAAAAAAGGTGAACGATTGTTTCCCAAAGCCTGAGATGTTGTCTTCAAATGTCCTGTTTGAAGAGCCTTGGGTTTTAGACCAGTTTAGATCGGAGGAGGAAAAACCAGAAAATATTCAAATTTGAGAAGATGGAATCTGAATTTTAACTCAAGCCAGTTGCTGAGTATAAAAAAATTGTTGACTCAGGTAGTTGATGAACAGTTGATCATTGCAGATCTAATAGAATTGCTTAAGTCAATAACAAACACAAAACGAACACAAACTTCACAAACGCAGAATGAATCGCTGCTTCTGTCTGAAATTTCATGCTTTTGTTTTCTCCAGCTCAGCCACGGACATGTGACCTATGAAAATAGGATTCTGTTCGACCCAGAGTTATTGCCTGTTACAACCAACACTAGCACTGATATTGACAGGTGAGTACATGCATATTTATTCAGTTATTCTTTATCTTTATTCTGTCGACTATCAAAAACATGTCTCTCCTGTTTGATAGGGTGACGGTCCAGTGCGCATATCCCATTGCTGATCTTCATCGCCTCTTCTCAATGTTCCGGTTTGAGGCTGATACAACTGTAGTTGGACAAATCAGTCATTCAGCAAAATTGAAAGGTAGGCCTTCAACCATTTCATAAAGCATGTTAGTGTTTTCTATGTAGTATTGATGTTCCAAACTCTGACCAGTAGGGCTCAGTCTGGTACCAGAACACACTTGGGACCAAAACCAACAAAGAATCACCCCCATGTACCCACAGTATCGTTACTGAATAAAGTGTGAAGCTCATTGTTTCTACACGTCTGTATTATGTATCATCGAGTTTTCTTCAAATTAAAACTCCAGTTATTTTAACAGTCGCTCAAAAGGACACTCTTATGTTCATGGGCTGCATCAGCTGATAGTTTACATTATAGCTGTTAGCTTAGCTCTATTTTCAGACAGAAAACTGCCACAGTGAAACCACAAATCACCTCTTCGATTCCAAACAGATCTTTAGTTCAGCTATTGGCAACACAAACCGTACAGAAAAGTCAGAACTGTCAGTTTAGTCTGAACCATGAATCAGCAAATGGCAACTTAGTAAAGCTAATATCCCATAATAACTTTATACCCTCATAAGCCTCATAATCAAACTCACCCAAGCTCCATTCTTTTCATTTACAGCTGAGTCCAGTGGAGAAAACTGCTTCTATTTTTTTCACTACTTTTCTGCTCAGACACTAATAGTTGTTTCTTACTGGTTCTCATCCTCAACTTGGCCTTAGCTGACAGAGGGATTTGCTACTCCCTCTAGTAGTCATATAAATCCCTGGCCATCACTGGAAATAAATGAAAATAAATAAATATATAAAAAAATAAATGGAAGTTCTCATCTCTACAGAAATTCACAGCTTATTTGAAATATTAATGATAATTTGATGTAATTTGTAAAAAATATCCAAAGTTAAATAATTTATTAATATCTGTTTACTCTAATGTAGAGCGAGAGACGACAACAATTGAAGCAGCCATCGAACCAACCACAGCGCTTCATACTCCACTCCCTGCTACTCCACAGACTACAGGACTCATTGCAGTACGAGCTGCTCGTCATCCTCCTGTCCGTTACGTCAAAGTGCTCAGCTCTTTACATAACACTGCAAAGAAAAGTCAGTACTTCAATCGTCAAATAAAAGGTTTTGATTAAAGAGATTTTAATTATTTTCTCTCTTCACAGGGCCAGCAGTCCAGGAAATGCCACTACACTTAGATTCATTTTAGAATAAAATTAATCAAACTTGCAGAAATACAACTAATAGTATCCATAACCAGTGTTGAAACACTAATGTTCAGTCAGGTTGAGGTGTGATCTTCATTACCTGCTTCTGAGAGAAAGTTTATTAGGATTTAACACTTTATGAAGTAGGGGGAAAAAAAAGAACTTGGGAAATGTGCAATTATAGTTGAACTCTAAATGTATTATATATTGTAAAGTCAATTAGCTATTATAAGGCTATAATATATCAAGTGCCTATTTAAAATTTTTTGTTGTCTTGTTAAACTGAAATAAAGGAACAAATGCAATGTTTTTATCCTTCAGTTTGAGTGTTATTTGTTTTCTGATGGGAAATGTGTCCAACAACAATGTCCTTCAACATCAGCTCCTGTAATAAAAGTATTCATTTTCTATGAACCTTCATAATTTCATCTTAAGTGGTCGATCTGACTAATGAGATTTTATGGAAACACAAGGCCTTTTAATGTAAGATTTCTTAATCTTTAATTTACTCAAAGCAAATGTACTGGATCAAACTCAGATAGTAAATGCATGATTCAATTAGATGGCAATTAAGATCTAGTTGAGTAAATGGGTGATTAAAAGGAAAATCTAATTAAATGAAAGACCTTAATATCAGATGAGGTTTTGAGAGACAGAACCATGAAACGCCAAGGAAATACAGGTACAGTGAGGCTATTTACATTTGATAAACAGTGTAATTAAGTCAGTGTGAGAAGTTACTTTTGTTGTGACAGTGAGGTGGTCATCTTATTCCTCATCCCCTCCAGGTTCAGCTCAAAGGATGAACTCCCAATGGGCCCCTTGATGCAGCTGCATGAGCAGGCTGCCCTCCAGAGTTCCCTCCAGTACAAACAGTGGAAATGCCACAGTCTGGATTATCAGGGGATGCTTCTGCAACTCATAGTATTACAGTGACATCTAGTGGTGAAGATAAAACTTTTCCTTAAGTTCTTTTTGCACAATCTTTTTTTTTAAGCAGCAAGTTGAGGTTTTAATTTAAGAGGCAAATGTGTGTGTATGTGGGGGGTGACTGTCATAACTTAATACCAAATTATTAAACCTGTTAAATGGTGAAATTATCTGATTTGGCAGATTCTTTCTGCATCCCGATAGGACACATCTATCAGGTTGATGGAATGTCACGGCAAAGGAGAAGGGCTTGGTAATGCTGATTAAAATTAATGAATGAACAAAATAGACAAATGGATTTGTTGTGCAGTTTTAAATCAGTAATTTGATCCAACAAAAACTAGAATCAAAAAAATATTACATTTTTGTCCATTGTATAGAATAAATAAGCTGTATTTATTTTAATATTTTCCTGATCACTTAAAGCAGGGATCACCAATCCTGGTCCTCGAGGGCCGGTATCCTGCATGTTTTGGATGTATCCCTCTTCCAACACACCTGATTCAAATGATAAGCCTATCATCAAGCTCTGCAGAAGCTTGATAACGACTGTCAGTTGTTCTGGAAGAGGGAAACATTTAAAACACGCAGGATACCAGCCCTCAAGGACCAGATTTGGTGACCCCTGACTTAAAGCGTGTCTAGACCTTGCTCAGTTAATTAACAGAACTACTGACCTCATATACTTAGATTGGACCCCTCTTGGTCAGGCCAACCTGCCTGTTGAAATAAGACATGCAGACTAGGTAACCTCTTTTAAATCAGTTCTTAAAATGCACTTTTATAGGCTGGCTTTCATGTGATTTTAGCATCATATTCTTTTGTTTTTATTTTGCATCAGCACTTTGCATTCCAGTTATTTTATTTACTTGTATATTTCTCATATTTAAGTTTCTTCATTCTAGCTCTTTGTACCTTCCATCGCCTCTATGGTTTTTAACTCCTTCCTTTTCCTGATTTTTATTCCTGTAGTTGTGTAACCACTTCTACTGTTTTCATGTGATGTCATCTCTCTTGTTCCCATTTTCTTTTGTTGCACCCTTATTGGGATTGGGTATTGATTTATTTTCTTAACTTTTAACCGTTTTAAATATTTGTATATTTGCCTATTTTTCTTTGCTGTTGGTATGTGGTAACACATCTTTGAAAGCAATTTGAAAATTGCTGTTTTTAAGTGGCATATAAATAGATTATTAAAATTTTTCTGTTAAGAATTTATAAATTAAGAATGTGACATCAAAAAACAATCTAGAAACATTAACAGAATATCAAAAATCCTCTTCTGGGCTTATTACATTGAATTTCAGGAGATGTAGTAATAGCTTTCAACATTGATAGACCAGGGAGTCCTGGTTTAATTTATTACTAATTAAGTAACAATAAATAAAAGGCATGGTCATGTTCATTAAGCCTCATCTCACTCAGATCTTAGATCTTATGGAGATACAAGATTTAATCCCAACAGGACAGATTTACATTTGTTCCCTCACGGGTTAAGAAGACCGCTGGGTCAAGACGTTTAATGGACACTGACAGTATTTAATGTGTTTACAGCAGGTGGAGGAGGTCGGTGATGAATATGGTCAGAGTAGACGCCGCTGGACGCCTCAGGTCACGACACCAACCTTCACTTAGACCGTGGACCCTGATGTGGGCTGATTAGATAGACTCCTGTGGAGAAGGGGGAAGAGGAAGGGGTACCGCAGTGGAAAAGGTCACCACTATTTAAAACATCAAATGAGTGATTAAATTAGCGGTGGATGAGGTTAAGTCTGATGTATTGAGGTCTATGGAGTCATACAGTACAGTTATTAACAAAAACTACAACGTTCCCTTGTGGCTCAATCTTAAGGGGATCCATGAGGTCACGATATGGAAGCCTATTTATGTCATAATAACATCTTTAACATTCCAAATACATTAACACAATTTTAGGTAATTCTCTTCTACCACCTACTCTCTGTTCTTGGCAAAAGATGTTTTAAGTAATGGTGCAAACGGACAGTAAATTAACTGAAACTTTTAATGTTATGTTTTTCCAAATACTTTAAATATGCTCTTTCCTGAAATATGTACTCTGAAATAGAAACTCCTGCAAAAACACTTGCAGTAAATCCTGAATGTTGAAGCTTTTTCAATATGTGCATCTTCAATAAATATCAAAAGTAGTTTTTATTTATTTTTCTTTTAATGGTTTAAGGTTCAAGGTGACTTTATTGATGCCTGCAGGTAGATTTGTTCTTCAGTTTGGAGAGGGCATCTCAAACATTATACACAAAAAACATTAAAACCACAGGACACATACAGGGCGCAGATTAAAAACGGCACAGACGAAAGACATGGACAGGTACTGCCAGCAGCTCACTGATCCTGGTTAAAACAGACAAAAAATCAATAGACTAAAATGAATAAAAGTAATCAGATATCACTAAAAATGTCATTATAAAACCTGTTAAGAGCATGATTAAAAACATGATATAATACAAGGGACAATGAGTAATAAATGATAAACAATGGTGAAACTTGAGTAATTAAAATAACATTTCAAACCAAATTATTTTAGGTCCTTATTGATTGACTCATTACTGATCGATCCATGTGAAATGACCAGAGGCCTCCAGACTAACCATGTCCAATATTGTTCATACTTCGAAAAAATGTTAATGTACAGAATTTGAGCCCTAGACCTTAATTGTTTTTTGTGTAATTGGGGCTTAATATTAAGTAAAGTATCACATACACCAAAAAAACTTGTAATGTTGCCCAAAATAACACTCTCTTATAATCCTCGTGTTGTATGAGCTGATAGTTTATATTACAGCTCTGTTAGCTTAGCTCTGTTTTTAGACTGAAAACGGCCACAGTAAAACCACAAATCACCTCTGTTTTCTGTATGGTTTGTGTTGTCAATAGCTGAACTAAAGATCTGTTTGGAATTGAACAAACAAGGTCAGAACTGTCACAGTTTAGTCTGAACTGTGGATCAACAAATGGCAACTTAGCAAAGATAAGAACATCCCATAATAACTCTATACCTTCATAAGTCTCATAATCAAACTCACCTAAGCGCCATTCTTTTCATTTACAGCTGTGTACAGTGGAGAAAACAATGACTTTTATTTTTAGCATTTCTTTTCTTTGATGCTATAAGTTGTTGCTTCTTGGTTCTCATCCTCAATTCGGCCTTGGCCTGCAGATTGACTCACCACTCCCTCTAGTGGTCACATAAATCCCCTAGTCCATTGCTGGAAATAAATTTGCTTTATATCTGTAAAATCCAATACATTGGCAGAACTTCAGCTCTTTATTTTAAACACTACTGATAATTTTAAGTCATTTTTGAATATTTGAAAATGGACAATAGCTCTTTAGTCATTATATTTACAATGCTGGTGTCTATATAAAAGCAGAAGAAGCAGTCAGTTTGTGCTTTTTGACCAAACTCTTCTCCAGCCTGTGAAGTAGTCATTTGCTGTAGGTGACATTTCGATGTTATTTTCTTTGTTCATTTTGCACTGACTCAGCCTCATTAACATTTGAGTCACTTTGTGTCATTAACAGCTCTGCCCAGCGTGAGGACGTCCTGCTGAGGCTTCTTCAAAGCAAAGACATGGATGATCTGGACGGACACGAACAAAGCCAGAAGTCATGATTTAGGTTTGAATTTATTATCACATATTTACAATCAGCTGAGTGCACAACAACCATCTGAATAGAAAAATGGGAATTTTTTTTTTGTTGTTGTTGTAGATATCGATAGTTTAATCTGTGTCATGGAGGCAAACATTGACCTTATCTCGTCCACACACACACACACGTCTGTTCACAACCTCCACCACACACCACCTCATCCTTCGCTGCCGACCAATCACATCCTCCTGTCCGCTGGATGATGATGATGATGATGAGGAGGGTCTAAAGTTGAAGAGGCCTATTTATCCACTCCACACACCTCATGTTCATTCCAAACCAACAGTGGCCGTCATCAGTGGATCTGAACTCTGTTTGGGTTTTATGTGGAGATGCTTCAGGTGCAGGTGTTGGCGTTGGCTCTGGTTTCATCTGTTGTTCTGATGGTCAGCGCTGCTCCTCACAGAGCAGACCTCATCTACGACAAAGTAAGTGAACGCCTCATTCTGTCCATATTCACCAAAAGGTAACAGAACATCTCATTCTGTCCATATTCATGAAAAAGTGAGTAAATGCCTAATTTCTGTCTGTTCACAAGAAAGTGAACGCCTCATTCTGTCCATATTCACAAAAAGGTAAGAGAACGCCTCATTCTGTCCATTTTCACAAGAAAGTAAGTGAACGCCTCATTCTGTCCATTTTCACAAAAAAGTAAGAGAACGCCATTCTGTCCATTTTCACAAGAAAGTAAGTGAACGCCTCATTCTGTCCATATTCTCAAAAAGGTAAGAGAACGCCATTATGTCCATTTTCACAAGAAAGTAAGTGAACGTCTCATTCTGTCCATATTCACAAAAAGGTAAGAGAGCGCCTCATTCTGTCCATTTTCACAAGAAAATAAGTGAATGCATCAGTCTGTCCATATTCCTAAGAAACTGAATGCTCCACTGTCCATATTCATGAGAAAGTAAGTGAACGCCTCATTCTGTCCATATTCACAAGAAAGTAAGTGAATGCATCAGCCTGTCTATATTCATAAGAAAGTAAGTGAACACCTCATTCTGTCCATATTCACAAGTAAGTGAACCCCTCATTCTGTCCATATTCACTTACTTTCTTATGAATATGGATCGACTGAGGCATTCTCTTACCTTTTTGTGAACGCCTCATTTCTGTCCTTATTCATG
This sequence comes from Sphaeramia orbicularis, assembly GCF_902148855.1. Classification (NCBI taxonomy): domain Eukaryota; kingdom Metazoa; phylum Chordata; class Actinopteri; order Kurtiformes; family Apogonidae; genus Sphaeramia; species Sphaeramia orbicularis. The sequence continues at coordinate 33,462,148 of NC_043974.1, forward strand.
ACAAGTTCAGTAAATGCCTCATTCTGTATTTGCTCAGGACATTTAAAGGAGAATTTAAAGGTCTTCTTACAGCACCGGTTTCATGCACTATGATGAATAATACAATACAAAAAACAGGAAGCTCAGAAGATAATGCACAGAAAGTTTAAAACTGAAAGAACAAGGACAAATTAAGTGAAAATATGACGTCTGGATGATCAAATATTGTTAATTTCCAAAGTTCAACAGATGACCTCCACATGTTTTCTGCTCTGTAAAAATAATTTTCATTTTGTGAGGCTTCATATCCCACAATGCAACTGGCTCAGAAATATTTGTGATGGAAGAAATCTGCCCTAAAATCATCTTAAAATGAAAAGTTTCAGAAACGACAATCCTTGCTGCAAAAAAAAAAAGTGAAAAGAATTAAGAGGATAAAGTCTTAAAGGAGTATGTTGCACTTCAACAGTATCTTTTCAGCAGAATGACAAATTCAAAAGCAAATACTTCAAAAAATTAAAAAGGAAATCAACTTGAAAATTGATTCAGAAATTAATGATCTGCTGCTACTTTTAATTTTTGGAGTAAAAACTTGTTTCACAGAAATTTGTAATTTTTTTTCTTTTATGAAAAATACTTGACAGGATTATTTTTTTTCTAAGTAGGCTCATTTTAAGACAATAAATTAACTTTGTCTCTTTAAAACATTCCAGCTTATGTTTTGGTACTGATTTAACCAATAAAACATTAAAACAATGCATTGTAGAAAATGCTGGCAGAGGAACAAGACTGTTTTTCTTATTTTGAGTCACACATCTTTTCAGTTTGAGAACATTAAGTCTGCCTTTGATAAATCTGTTGCTTGTGGTAAGAACTTATTTAACCTTTGAGCATTTTTACAGTTTTGTGTTAATTTATTGTGACTTGAAATTTATTCTAGTTTTAATGAATGTAGCCGTGAAAAATGTTGTCTTGATGGTTTAATCTAACAATTTGCACATATTTGACAATAACTGGGCTTTCTGTAGTTAGTCTGTTTACTGCAGATTTTAAGGGAAAAGAACATTGATATCATTCTCTGTAACTGTTGAACACAGTGAATTTTATTGTCCGAGCTTCATCGTGAAATCACAAACTATCTGCTGTGGAAAACTGTTAAAATGGTCAAAAGCATCACTGTTCTCAAAAACAAAATGTTCAGTATCAGCAGTAAAAGCCTTCTTTCTGGGAAATGAACTATTATTAAACTAGATTTTGCCAGGAATCGACACAACTTGCTTTCATTCTTCAGATTTCTATTGATGTCACTTGAATTTTTCTTTTTCCTGGTACAAGACTATTTACATTTAAGAATACTGTTTTTATGATGCATTAAATTTGTTGTGTATGGCAGCGCTCATCAGTTTTGGGTGGGATTTTCTTTCTCTTTTTGTAGGTGTTTTCATTTGTTGCTCTTTCTATTGTTCATGTTCATAAAATCTGAAAAACAAATTAAAAAAAAAAAATTTGTTGCATAGAGGGAGAGTTTAACATTTCAGCAGCTACAAACAATCATCTATTGCAGTGAAGTGTCTATAAAAGCATCACTGAACTTTCTGAAAACCAGTAAACTACCTCTTGATTACCTTTTTTTTTCTGTCTTTCAGGATCTTGCCCACCGGCTGCTGGTGTCGTTTTTGTCTGAGCTGATGGCATCCAGAGGAGACGAGGTGATGCTGTTGCCAGAGCTGGAGGAGCAGCTGGGAGTCAGGGAGGAGCTGATACGTCGACATGTACCCTTCTCACAACGGGAACGCAAAGCCGGCTGCCGCAACTTCTTCTGGAAGACCTTCACCTCCTGTTAAGACTCCCTAAAAATGACCAAAGCAGCTCTGGTGTCGTCTGGTATTTGACTTTAAAATGCAGTAATATTAAAAACTGACAGGCTGGGATGTACAGAGTGTATAAAATAAATCACTTTAAAGGGAAGTCTGCGCCTTTGTTTGTGTCTTTAAGGAGTATTCAGATCCAAATGATACAAGAATTATTTAAGAAGTATTTAACCTTTTTAAGTGTTTTATCACCATTTATTTTAATATTCTTTATTCAGTGCTTTTTCAGTGTAAATCAAGCATTTTCCTATAATTAATTTACTGATCATGTAGATGTTCATAAAAGCTCAAAGTTGAGGGTTATTATATTAGAAACAGAGAAAACTGAAGAAAAAAATGACTTTTTCAGCATCTGAAGATAAAAACAAGTGTCTCCATCCACTGTCATTGATCCAACTCCATGGGTTTCACTGGTGAATCAGTGTAGAAGATGGTGTTTATACATTCACAACGGAGCCTCTGAATGTCCAAATGGATCATATCTGATGACCATGAAAAGATGACAAATTATTTAACACCAAGTATTTAAATGTATTGATAGGATTAATGGATCAACAGGTATTAAACATTTTAGTATCAGTAGATAGTTTTGGTCAACAGTGGATGTTTGGGTCTTTATGGGGTAAGTATTTGAGATGTGAGAGTAATTAACAATAAAAATCTTCAAAAACCCTAAATTATTTATTTGATCCATATGAGCATGTATTGTCTGTCTAATCAGTCTGGTGAAATAACTGTTCACATCCTTTAAAACTAATACAGCAATGCAAGAACAATCCATTCCAAGTCAAACCCCTGCATGAAAATCACATTACAGTCCAAGTATTAGCAGTGACAGCCCTGGTGTGACTGATATTATTAATGCATCTTCAGATTATTAATAGTGTCTCTGTGTTTTAACTGATTCTCTCTTCTTTGATTTGGAGTGAGACTGGATCATATGAGCATTTATTCAAGTGAACTCAACTGTAAAAACTCCTTTTTGGAGTTGAAAGAAACTCAGATGTGTGAAATGTGAAGTCAACACACACTTTCAGTAATTTGGACAGAAGTTAAAGTAATTTTAATCATGTTGGAAGAACTTTGACACATGTGTTTGTCAGTTTCAAATTTCACTTCACAAGTGAAGAAAGTCACAGGTGAGTTTAATTCTGAGGCTTATAAAGGTATAAAGTTATTATGGGATATTCTCTTTGCTAAGTTGGTGTTTGTTGATCCATAGTCCAGACTAAACTGTGACAGATCTGACTTTGTTTGACTCCAGTCAGGTCTTTAGTTCAGTTACTGACAACACAAACTGTACAGAAAACTGAGGTGATTTGTGGTTTTACTGTGGCTGTTTTCAGTCTAAAAACAGAGCTGAGCGAACAGATCTATAATGTAAACTATCAGCTGATGCAGCACATGAAGATTACAGGACACAGTGTTATTTTGAGTGACTGTTAAAATAAGCTTCTATGAGTTTTAGTTTGAAGAAAACTTGATATCATAATACGGATGTGTGGAAACAATTAGCTTTATACTTAATTAACTGATATAGTCTGTAGATACATAGGGTTGATTCATTGGAGGTTCTGTTCTGGTACCAGACTGACCTCTGCTGGTCAGAGTTTGGAATATCAATATAACAGAACCATTTTAACACAAAACTATCTTTGCTTGAAACCACGACTCTCTTGATTTTTAAAGTTCTCTTTTAAATTTACAAACGTGTAAATGGTGACATTATTAAAACAACAATTAAATGATTTGTTTCTCTCCATTGACTGTTGTTCATGTTTGGACTCATGGGGCACAGCGGAAGGGGCCAGACTCTTAACCCTTTCATGCACGAATAATGAAAACCTTAGTCAAAATTTTTTTTTTTTTTTTAAGTGATTTTATTCCCCTATAGGCATGAAAAAAACAATGCAACTGGAATTTGTTTTTTTATATGAACCTTTTTTTTTTCATGGAGTTACAAAAATATCCACACAGCTGGACACCATACATTTAATTTTTGAAGCAAAGAAAAATGTACTTAAAACCCATCATCAGAAAGTGAAAACTACTCACTTCATGGTGATAATATGCAAAAAAAAAAAAAAAAAAAAAAAAAAAAAAACCTTCTTATTAAAAAAAAACTGTTAATTACAGTCTAATAACAATTAGTGATTGATTTACACTAAAACATGTTTGTGCAGATCAGGTTTATCAAGAACAGCAAGGTTACAGTAATGGTATAAATTGCAGTGTTTGGGATGGTGCATAAGCGTCCACTGTGTTGGCTGATATGCAATTAAAACTACAAAATGCATGAATATATAAGAACAGCTGTAGAATAGCTGACCACTGTAGTGACCACTGTGCATGAAAGGATTAAAAGGCTCAAGGTTCAACTCTTTTCTTCTAATTTAGGGTTCGCCAATTCAGCAAAGCTTTTTTTTTTTTTTTTTTTTTACATCAAGTAATAATTTTTAGAAAATTAAAGATGCTAAAATTTAATATTTCCTTCATCATTATCAGTAACTTTTTAACAGGCATAGTGTGGCCACCTCAGTAGATTTATCTGGGTCCTTCAAAAAGGCGGGCTATTACCGCTACATAAATATGAATATGACTAGCTAGGCTTGGGCTTAATATGTAAATAATGAAGAATGTGGCTGTCACTGAACTGTAGTTTCCAGACAATTAATTATTAATTAATCTAGATCCAGTTTGTGTTCTTTGAGCTCACCTGTGGACACCAGGTAAACTCCACCCCCACGGAGACTCCACACCTGCGGGACACGGGGCTCCACACCCACGGTAAAAGCAAAGAATGAGCTAGCATCTTTTCTTTTTTTTTGTGCTAGCATCTTTTTTACCCTCTGTTCGTGTAATTTTGACGTCATCCTGGTGTCTTTTAGAGAACTTCATTCCATTTTATCTCAGCTAATATGTTAAATACTGTTAAATGTAAGGAAAAAAATGACAAAAATGTCTGAAATCTTTAAATGTGTATTCTTTATTCATGCCCACAAAAATACCATCTGTTCTCGAAAACTAAACAAGGACCTGAATAATCACTGAATGGCATAAACAGAAATGTAAGAAATTATGTCACAAGTCACATTCATCAAACAAATTTTTATTTTGTTTATTTTATTGTATTTTATTTTCTTCGTAGTCTTCTTCATCTTTATTATTTAAATATTTCTCTACATTCTTTATTCTGACACAGACCTGGTTTTGTATCTGATCTTAATTGTGTTTCCAAACTTCAGAACTCAATGTTTTTTATTGGGTCACTCAGTTTGTTATTTTGTTCCTATTTGTCTTTTTTATTTGCCAATATTACCTTTTTTGTCTTTTTTTTTTTAATTTCTTGATCATTTTATTAATTTCTTCATTTTTTTAAAATTCATTTTCATCTGTATTTTGTTAGTTTCATGTTATTTATTTATTTTTTCTTTATTTTGGGTTCATCTTGATTATTTTGTTCATATTATCAATGACTTCATTTTTTTTTTAAATTGTCTTGATTATAATTTTTGTTTCTTTTCATAATTACTTTGCCCATTTTTATATTCTCAATGGCTAATTTGCTACTTTTCACTCATATTAATCCCTTTAGTTGTTAATGTCATGAGTATTTTCTTTTTTTTTTTGTCATTGAGAAAATTTTGTTCATTTTTCTGTGTATTTTCTCAAGTTTTTGTTAATTTTCTTCATTATTTTGTAAATTTTTTTATTCACTTTATTTTCTTGATTCTTATGTTTATTGTTGTCTAACTGAAGTTCAGTCGTCATACTAATAAGTCTTATCTTTTACATTTAAATAGACGTCCAATGTTTGGGAGCTGCAGATCTAGACCCAAATCCAATGGTTCGTTTCCTCGACGTCAGCTGAGCTTCACCTCTGCCATATTGGCGTGAAAGCAGTAGGGACGTATTTGTTCTGCTGCAGGTAATTAAAGCGACTTTTAATATATGTATTGATGTCAAAAGTCCAACATTTGCTGTTGAAATGTAGTGTAGTGAAAGTTAAAAAAAAAATTTATAGGGGATGGAATACTCGGAATACTCATGTACGAGAACAAAGTGACAAACACACCAATGGACATATGGACATTTTAATAATTATATCACTACAACCTGTATTTAGAGAAAATACACCCTTATGTGCACAGTCTCGTTAAAAACCTGTTTGTTCGGTACAAAACAGTGTTGTCTTTCCTTCTTCATGCGCTGCAGAACCACATTCTTCGATTCACAGCAATTTCAATGTAACATATATTTAACAATGAGTAACTGAAAACTGATATGACACAGCGTGGGGTCAGGAGTAAAAAAAAAAAAAAGACATCTGAGCGTGAATTAAATGATTGAGTCGATGAAAAGCAGCTATCACAGTATTTACACCATGAGATAAATTAACAAATGGAGTAGATCGTGGTAAGGTTCACAATTTGACATCTTTGAGGTAAGGCTTTAACATTTCTAGCCCTTGAGAAGTTACACATATACAGGAATCAGGACGGAAAAAGACGGAGGTTAAACTCAAAACAAATACTGGAGTCGAGTGCAAGAATCGATAAAGATAAACTCTGCAGAGATGAGCTTCTTTTGCCCAAAATTTGCAAACTTAACATGTTTTACCTCTAATAAATCATTTCAATCAAGTAAAATCAGTACCCAGTATGGTGTTATAATTAAATTTCACATTATATCATCATTTTGCATGTGCAGGTGTCACTTTTCCCCTTTAAAAATGGCACATAAATCGTACAAAGTCTTCATATGAGGCGAGGCTCAAGCTTTACACATAAGGATGGTTTCAAGCTTTGGAAGTGGCCCAACACCCTGTTTTCCTTTAGACAGAAAGAAAGAAAAGCATTTGACTTCATTGCACCTTCTTCGACGTAACAGTCAAGTATTGACCAACGACAATCATTAAAACAAAAACAAGAAAAGTCAAACAGCAGATTGTTTTTCAGACATTCAAACATGTTATTTTGGACGACTAAAGAGAGAAGAACTGTTGAGAATTGTGCTACAGACGTGAAAAAGCATAACGTGATATTGAGATGGAGTTGAGAGATTTGTTCTAATATTAAAGAAAAGCTAAAGGAAAAAAAAAAAAAGTTGTTTGGATTAAGTCACTACACATTCGGTCTGTCTACATTTCTGGTTCTATGATGCTATTTCACTGCAAAACAGAAAAACTGCACTAAAGGGTACATGTGCCTCACATAGTTTCATCAGTCGAACTAAACCTGCCCATTATGTACACTAACAGTTGCATTATGTGCTTTAAAAGTTCGCATTTTGAGGCAGTTCAACACTTGGATGTTGGTGTTTTATAAACCTATAGCTCCTGTTGTATTACCATCAGATATCCTCAACCTTTGTTCATTATTATCACACCTCATAGTGCTTTACTACGGCATGGTACCAACTCGACCTAACTCCTTTTAATTTTATATTATTAGATATCGTACTTCCCAGTATAGATAAGACAACAAACAAAATTTTTCAACACAACGTAAATGTATGTAACATCTACACCTCCTCATTTTGCAGGTCATATAATATGCAATATAGTTCAATAAATGAATGTAACAGAAATATAATGTAGGTAAGGTAGTTTTGGGAGTGACTGGAAACCAACCTATGCTTATGCCTAGGTGCAAGGTTGTGTTTAGCATGTTTTTGTTGTTACTTCCAGTACATTTCTGTATAGTTATAGTATTTGGCGAGTGTTTATCATGTTCTGATCATAAATAACCACAAATAACCATCTTCAACTTTTACTAAGGACCAAAAACAAGCCTTTTGACAAGACCTGTTACGTAAATGATATCACAATCATCTGAACAAGGTGATTATTTTACAGTATCATGATTACTCTCTCCATTAACTTGTGTTAAAACACATTTTGTCATTGCTTCCACACTGACTCATTGCATACAATTCTGCTGCATTTGAACTGCACTGTTATTTTCATGTTGAATATTGCAGCATTGACTTTGCATATTTGAGTCTGAGTTTTTATCAAATATAAAGAATTTAGCTATTTCAAAATGCTATGTTGATAATGTGTAATATGCATGATTATAATAATGATTTGACATTTATTGTAGTAATTATTGCTATTCTAAAATAAGTATTTTTATTGTAACTTTTTTGTGTAGTCTTGGTTGGTTCAATTTCGTTTCATACAATGACAACACCGTAAGTGTGATTTTGTATGACCTGGCAGTAATCATGTTTTGGTATCGTCTAAACTCATTTGGAGCCTTGACTGAGCGGATACAAAAAAAAAATTAAAAAAAAATCTACATATCAGGTATTCTAAGTACAACTCTTGCCTGATTGGAAAACCAAATAAGGTTGGGTGGAGTGGTCTTGGTACCATGCAGTCCATTACTAACTGTTTTCGCTGGTGGTTTCACCAGTACCGATGTTGGTGAATGGACCCTGAGCTGCCTACAGATCACCCTACTGTCATACTAATACTGAAGTGAAAATGACAAACGGTGAAGCTGAATACCAAAAAAGGACAGATACAGTAGAAAATCTGACTGAAAGCAGACAGAATGAATTACCTCTCTTCTTGCTTTTAGTTGAACCAGTATCAAAGAAAATATCTCCTCTACAGATGAAGTTACTGTTGCAAACCAACAGAGGGAGCTACAGCGATGGTTACCATAGATTGTAGCTCACAACAGAATAAAGCATTGTTTCTTAGGAGCTGAAAGATATGGAAGGTGTTCACCGTTACATTATGAGTCAGATGTTTTCATCACTGAACCCTGTGCTGGTAAAGTGAGGACGATGGGAAGGGGAAGCTTTAGATTCAGAGCTTTGTTAGCAATCGGTGGAGATTTTGGCTGAAAGATCCTGGATTCGACGGGCGCTGCAGCTCTTGCACAAGATGTGGCCGTCCAGCGGGTAACAGCCCCGCCCCTCACCCTCGGACGACAGCAGGAGACCACATTCCTGGGCCACAAACACAGTCCAGTCAGATAAATGCAACACTGGAGCTACGTAGACAATGAATAGGTTTACATCCACAAACAATGAGCTTCTGTTACCATGAAGCTGTTGACTCACCTCACAGACGTAACAGTTGACATGGAAGCTGCGATCCAGAGCAACTATTCTTACTGTTTCCTCTTGTCCCAGTTCAGGCATGATGGGTTCGCCGCACACTGAGCAGCGAGGCGCGTACTTCCTGTCAGGGACAACAAACAACGGGACTGACCAGTTAGTGGATATGACTTGGTAAGGCTCGTTCCTATCGTTCCTTTCAGGATATGAGTCGTACCTGTGGAAGTCCTCTATGCAGTGTATCTGAGAGGTGGCATCCACGGTGAAGGGCACACCGTCCAAGCAACAGTTACACACCACACATGTGAAGCAGCGTGGATGGTAGGCCTTCCCCATGGCACGTAGGATTCGGTCCAGGATTGGCTTGGAACATTTTGAACAACGCTCTAGTGTACTCTGAAAAGGATATGTGAGCAGCACAAGAGGACAACATGACTTCAGCTGTCATAAATAGTATCCGTCACCAAAGAAAAGAAAGTAGGGGTGGTAGATTTGCAGAAACATGGGCTTCACACTGGACCACAACCTCAGAAAACAATCAACTTCAGACAGTTGTAGGTCCAACCATATCTTCCTCTACATGCAAACATCAAGAATAAACGCCTGAGGATAACTCAATCTGCAACAAGCAGCAAAATCAACTCATCATATGCAATTATATCAAATCATCCGATATCCTCAAGACACAATCATCTCCCAAATCACCTACTTTACAAGCACACAACACACAAACTACCTTTATGTGACAGGGCTTGCTAAGAAAAGAGATTCTGCTAATTTGAAAAAGTTAAATTCAAGGCTTTCTAACTAATATCAGTGTAACTTGTGTTCTGTTGTTCTGGAGCTGGACTCTGTTGAGGCTCTTGATATGAATACATTATATTACATAATGGCGCTGTTTACTGGAGGCTTTTACAGCTGTATTTCTAATGTCTTAATTCCTAGGATTCTAAATTGCACAAGCTGCGTCCGGCTTCAACTTCGTCATTTTCAACAGGCTTCAACCAAGCATTTTTCGAGACCTGTCAAACACCACTGAAGACAATTTAAGGCACTGTAGTCAGTAAAGCTGTAAGATATTCAGTCTTCTTCGAGTGTTAATCCTTGTGTTTGTGATTGCTACTTGGCTTCTTTAAGTGTGTAAAAGTGTTGGTTTGTTATGTATGTGTCTAATCTGGCTTTTTTTCTTTTCTTTTCTTTTTTTCCTGTCATCGCAACCAGTCAATGTAGAAGACTGTCCACTGCTAGAAGTTTTAAGGGATTATTCCTTCCCTCTATTGTCAGAATCTTTGTTTTGGGGATTTGTTGTTTTTTTTCCTTTGTATAATATTGTTAAGTCTTGACCGCCTTTTGTAAAATGCCTTCACATAACTCTGAATTGAAGCTATGTCAATAAGACTGATCTGAATTCAACTAAATGATCAATCAATGACAATAAACTAATTGATTCTTAGACTGATCTGAATTCAACTAAATGATCAATCAATGACAATAAACTAATTGATTCTTTCTCAATGGAAACACTTACAATGTAACAGCTCTCACAGTAACTCTTCTTGTCCAGGGCGTAGAACGGTTGCCCTCGGAGACGGGCGTGACAGGTGATGCATGTGAAACACTCCACATGGAAAACCTGCTCCATCGCAATGCACCCGCTGCCGTCACCAACCACATTGTCACCGCAACGAGCACAGCGTCCTAAAAAGTCAGCATAGAGAAAGCATTCAGGTACATTATTTACATTCGCAAACACTAGAACAGTCAGAATTCAGGGTGGCGTCTGTACCGAAGTAGTCCTCGGCAGGTGGGTGGTTCATGTCGTAGACCAGCTTCTTGGTGAGGCGATCCAACTCCTCCTCAGGTCTGGTTGTTACTGCCCCCTAGTGGAGGAAAGAATTCATGAAACACACAAGCCCCTTTTCCACCATAAGAGCTTTACCAGGAACTTTGAAAAACCTGTGTTTTTCCACCAAAATTGCTGGGGTAAAAAAAAAAAAACGTTCCCATGACCCCAAACTTTCTCTGAAAAAAGTTTGAAGTACGGAGGGTGGGACTTTTCAGATTCCCTGGAATTCTTGAGGGGTGGGGCTGTGTGTGTCCTTTTCTACAAGATTCACTTCATTTGTGTTTTGATCATTTCGAAAATGGAGCAAAAGAAGAGAAGCTATGAGAAATGGATAACAACAATCTCCTCTAACCAAATATACTGTTTTGAGTGACAGATGACCGCAACGCAATTGAACAAGCAAGACAAATCTGCTGTAATATGTGGCACAGTATGTTTATATTCAGTAAATTTGCTTAAAAGAGCCTGGACCACATTGAACACATTTGCCAAAAATGCTCTAAAGAAATGACTGGCAACGACCAAGTCTAATTTGAATAAGTTGCCAGGAACTTTGAAGTGGAAACACAATGCATGCATATTACCAGGAATTCTTTAACCCAGGTAAATAAGTTCCTGGTGATAAAAATTCCTGGGTATGTTGGTGGAAGTGGTCTACGAAGATTGACTCAACAGATGTAGGTTTGGGCTGTTACCTTGCTGGTCTGATAAGCCGGACTCTGTGTAGACCCTGATGCATTGCTGTCCAGCCCCCTCTTTGACATAGGGACCTGGTTTACTCTGCCTGCAGACCCTGAGCCGTATCCTGTCTCAATGTGGACCTCCTGAGCTTGCGAGCTGGGATGAGAGGAGTACCAGCCCTGTGGACCCGCCTGAGTCTGGGCTGGGGGGCGGGACACATGCTGGCGTGGAGGGGGCGGGGTGTAGGCCTGCTCAGCCTGCCTCCCCGTCTGAGAGTAGGTGACGGGCTGGGCTGTCTTGACCTGGACACTGAAGCGGGGCCCGGTGGGGGTGGAGGCGGTGGTGTAGGATGCAGGGACCGGCTGAGGGTACGGTTTAGGGGTGGAGGAGGACGATGGGGAGTAGTAGTCCTGCTGGTGCGAGGTGGGGTACTGAGGTGTCTGGTGCTCGCTGGGGTAGGGGGGCGCTGGGTGGTATTGGCTCTGTGGATGGGGGGGGTAGCCCATGGATGTCCGACCCTGAGGAGGGGCTCCGCTGTGGTGTGCAGGCTTATAGTGATCCCCTGAGAGGTACTTGTTGTAAGGCACATTGTCGTATAGCTGTGAAGAGCCAGAGAAGACAAAGTTACACATGAAAAAAATAGTCAAAGTCTGTAGAAATGCAGAATATTAACAGTCATACTTGTGAGCTGGAGTCATGATGGCTGTCAAGATCAGCTAACATACTGGTGAGGGAGTCAATTTCAGCGTCGATTTTGGAGTGATGGCTTGTTGATTTTTCAGGACCACGGTGCTGAAAACACAACACAATTAATTCGTACGCTGCCTCTTGTCCAGTCCAAACAACGGGAAGTGAATCTTTTCAATTATCAACAAATTATTGACCCACCATCAGCTCATAACTGTCCATGTGGGGGCTCCAGTTGCGGTCTTCTTTGGGACCATGGGGAGGGGTGTAATAATGATCGCTAGACGAATGGTGAATGGGACCACCTGCATTAGAAGCATTTGTCAAAGGCCAGTTACACAAAGTTAATCAAAGTCGTGTTAGATATATGTGTGCTGACAGAAGTTTGTGTTGAAGTCTGTAGTCCCTTTTCCACCAACATTCCCAGGAACTTTTATACCAGGAAATTTTCTGACCTGAAAGCTCTACACAGAAATCACTGTAACTAAAACAGTCGCTAGCTTAGAAACTGAGTTATTTACTGTCAATACATGGACAAAACAGACTCCAACACACCTTTAACAAAACTACAAAAGCACATGTGAATCTTCTATTGTGCAAAATGCAAGTGACTCCATGAAATGACTATGTGATTGTCTTACCTGTAGGTCCAGTAGCCAAGTACCGGTTGGCCATCCCCCCTGCTCCTCCTCCTCCACCGTTCTGGTCATATGGACCGACATACTTTGGCCGGAAATCAGAAGTGCCCTTCTTGTTGGGGGCCCGGTAAATTGCTGATGCTGCAGAGTGGGACATCTGGGGGATGGCTCGCTCTGGACTGTCCAGAGTCCTTGGTGGAAGCCAAGTGGGACCGGACATAGCAGGCCTCCGAATCTAAAACCACACAAGGTGAGTCACAAAAAGGGTCTTTACTTGCAGTAACAAAAAGATAATACTGAACTACAAATGCACTACAGCACAAGTATGATGACATCCTCAGTAAAAGTCAGGTAGTATTAACTCTGAAACAGTTCATTGATTGTGCAGGATTATGTTTTCAGCTTTTAATTTGGATTGTATTGACCAGAACTGTAAATGTTTTGTGTATTTATGTCCCAGGTAACCATTGGAAACTAAGGGATGCTTCAGACTTTGTTTTCTATGGCAACGGGGGACACACAGATGGAACAATAGGCCTCTAGTTGTGGAGCAGGAAGAAAACCGCCATTCTGACTCGGGGATTTCCAGCAGGGTCACGCAGCGTCCTGAAGTCAGTGAGTTCGAGACACAAACAGTCCAAGCACACATGCATCACACAGATACACAAACAGGTGCAAATGCGATGCTATGCCACAATAGTCATTGTCTTTGGGTGTTTACATGTTAGGAGCACTAATGATGTAGAGACAAAACAAGGCAGGAAATGTTATGTAATGATATGTGTCTGTACACGTGAACACCTGGGTCATAACAATATATTATCTATTCTCTGTGGGATATATACCAACACTAGAACACACAGCTGAGCTGACAAACTGCTGACTTGCATTTGAAGGGTTTTATCAGGCTACAATACTGGCCCTCTTTAAGGGCGTTATACAAACCCTAATTTGAGAAGAGTTGAGAAATTTTCAAAAATGACATAAAAACTAAAATTGATTGGCTTATTCGTTTATTCTAACAAAACTATTATGAGACAATATTTTCTCTGACCATCTTGATCAAAGGTTGTAAATGTAAACAACTTATAGATTTTGATGCCTGGAACACACTCAGTAAAATTTGGGGCACCAACCTTTAACATTTCTTATACTTTAACTTTATTCCACTGATCTAACTCCACCCACTGAATGATTCTAAAAATGGTTAAAAAGTGGCAAAGAGGCTCAGATGGAGGTGATCAGAGCCTGAATGCCCAGGTGGATGTGAGACAGGAGTAGTTCAAGTACAACATGGCAGCAGAGAATCACAAAACACATTGAACTGTAAGAGGCCATAAGAGAGGCCCACAGAAAAAGTGTGCACTGTATTCAGAATGTGTCTTGCCTGTGTCCAATGAGGTGCTGACTGGGTCTTTATAATATATTGGCCCCATGGGATAAATAAAACTGAATTGATTTGAATACAGTCTGATGCCCTAAAGCCTCTGAATGTACCAGACTCACTGACAAAAAGACCAACTCTGCAGCTTTTAGATTCTACAGCATGTGTTGTAGAGTTACTGTGGCATTTGAATGTTATTTTGGACTTAAACTTAAAAAAATAATTCATACTAGCTCCATGAGGTGAAAATCACTGCTTTTTTGTGACTCTGGGGGTTCAGAATATAGCACTTGTTGGACAATGAGCAAGGTGTGTTAGACTGATTGAACACCTCTGATTGGAAGCTATAACATTCCTTTTTTTTTTTTTAATAAATAAAAATGTCATGACCAACGCTTGTACTCAATATCATAACTTCCAAAAATGAAGTGCTGAGTTGAGCCATTTCCACCTATAAAATTGCAGATTTTTAAATATTTTGTAATTTTTTATGTTTATTATCACCAGTTTTGATGTTTCATCACAATTAAGCCTCATGATTCCATTTACAGCTCAAAATCTTGGACCTAGAAGAGAAAGCTGCACAAATAAGGAGTACATTATCAAATTCTAGTGATTATTTCCTTAAGAATACAACAAAACACACATGAAAACTCAGGCTGAAAGAAAAATGGCTATGACCACTATACCTATCATTTAGTGTTTGTTTTCTGACCTACTGTGCTCAAAATGTGAACATGACTTTGTGCTGCTGTAACCTTGGACCAGACAGATTGCGTACAAATCATCAGAATAGAAAAATTAACAGACCACTCAGACTGATTGTATGTGGGCCGGCGTGTCAGTCACAAATCCCTGTTGTAAGAGGATTATAACCATGATGTAAACAGAGATGAATATAAGTATTTTATCATCCAATACTCTTTTATCATTTTTGTTAATGTGGTTTTTTAGGTATCATTCTAGTATGCACTAGTATGTAGTATCTGTATATACCTCTGGGACATCATACTGAAAGACCACCATCATTAGTGTGACCTGTTTTAATCCCCCTGTCTGATTCCGGATGAATAAAGACTCAAATCCGAGGATGATAGACCAGGAAATTAATCTAAATGCTGTTATCACTCTTTTTTAAGCCAATTGTCGAGTTGTAAGAAAAGCACATGATTATTTGCTTTTTTGTGACTTTCATCTTAAGATTTTTAACTATTACATCTTATGTTTATGCCTTATGCTGTGGTATTTTGTGCTTTTGGTGTTATGTTTCTTGCTTTATTAGTAATATTAGTGTTCTTCATATTATAAGGAACATTTTTCTTACTTTTTTATACTTCTCAGCAAAGCACTTAGTAAAGCTAAGGTGCTGCATTATTAAAATTAACAATATTATCATAATTTCTTCTGTCCGAAGTGCTGACAGTGACATGTGTCAAAACAACGGGTTTTACCTAGAGTGAATATCCGGTCGGATGACATTCAAAATAAGAGCTCACAATATAATTTATTTCTCAAAATTAAAAAAAGTTACGATAGAAAAACGCTCTACCAAGTAGTATATAGAAAACTTTACGTTTTAAATTACATAAATGCGAACTTCGTCAATATTTTCGGATCATGTGTGAGACTTTTGAAAGGCGAGGCTTTTATTTTGAAGGTAACAGTTCGGCTATCCAAAAACGTGTTTGACACATTAGCAAAACTGGGCGATATACTGTTAAATTACTAATTACAAAATGAAAAATATGAGTTATTTGAGTGAATACAAGGTATAAAACATCCATGAATAGTATCGCTGATGAATACTGATAACATGTTGGTATTTCCTACCTTTTGCAGTAGATTTACAGTGACTCTGTTCTTCCTTTGGGTTTCATCTGCAAATAAAGAACAACGTAAAACTGGTTACACGGACATATTCTGAGTTATCACGACTTTAGCGACATTTTTTAGTATTTATAACTGTGGTTGTCTCTCTTTCGGCCACATTCACGTCTCGTACGGATGAATAAAGGCTGAAACTATCCTCTCGTTGTCCAAATGTGCCCTCTGTGTGTAAAACCGTTCCGTTCCGTGCTATAATATCCTATGATGACGGTTGAATCTCTGTGATTAACTTTAATGATCGCCTTGTTTACTTGTTTGTTGGGCTGCTGTGAACTCGAGTAAAGCTCGTGTTTTGCCTGTGGGCTAACTTCAACACAAACACATACACACAAAACCACCGCACACGGACCAACAACCGACACCACGGACCGACAGACACCTACCGCCCGAAGCCGCCGCTCGGTCTGGACCCTCGGCCTCCAGCGGACGAACCGGAGGTCAGTGAAAGTTAACCCGGGACCACTTTCCTTTAGCTTAGCGTCGTTTACTCACTTTGTAGCAAGGCCTTCAGCAGCTCCGCACCGCATTCCCTACGCGTGACGTAGCTGCCGCTTCTGCGCGTGAGCTCAGCGCGTGTCCGTGGACCTCCGCGTGTGTGTGGTCTGTCTGAATAAAGACACAAAATATCATCTGTCCTATTTGTAGAAACGCATGTAGGGTTAGGGATTAGGGTTAAGAGCTTTTTAATTGTAATTTTAATTTTTTATCATGTTATTTTGAAAGAACTCAATAATCACAATAACAAAAGTACAAAAACCAATGAAACGACAAGAATTTCATGAATAAGCTTGTAATGAGGAAATGGTTTTAGTGGTGAACAATAAAAAAGAGAAATTTCACAATTTTTCTCAAAAATTAAACCATAGAATTATAGAGGGCATGATGATATTTGTAATGGCTGTGACATTAACAATGTGCTTATAATGAGATGTTAAATCTGAAGCTACACAAAAAGTAATTATGCACCAAAGTCAGTATTTTGGCAAATTTTGAAATATCCAAGACTGATTAAACAAAACAAACAAAACAGCCCCAAACATTTGCTATATGGAAAATAATTAGTTTTTTGTGTATTTTTCATAACTGATGCCTTCAAGTAATCAAACTGGAAGTTAAAGGGTCAAAAAGTTTTTAAATGCTTGAGTGTTTGGTAGTTCTGAGCAGGGCTGAAGTTGTTTATGCAGAAAAAAATATTAAACTGTTAAGTTTTTATAGCAGTTTTTTGGGAAATGAACATTTTTGTCCTGAATGACCCAAGAGAGTAGTCATTCTTTCTAGTGTTCTGATGATCTATTAGAAAAATTAAAATTAGAAGTTTAACGTTGCCAAGAGAGAGACTTTGGTATAAAAAACTGTGCCATATGCACTAACACAGACTGAATGTTGCAGATGAAGAGGAAAAAAAATGGACATAACTGTCAATAATGATGAATGAGGATTAATTTGATTTGTTTTTCTTTGTTTCTTTCTTAGATCTCTATATTTGGAGCTGCTGTAATGGTGAACTGTCTCTATTGTGGAATCAATAAAGTTTATCTTATAGTTTTTTCAAGACCGGAGAAAAAGATAAAACCTGTTAACTTTCATGTCCCAGGTGAGTGATTGTTCCAAACTGTTCCTGATTTAAGGATCAATAATCCTTAAATCAGACACTTAAAGGTCTTGAAAGTCACACAGACACAATAAATAATATCGCTATATATACTTTGGAAAAAATACCCACAAAATGTGATTTGTAGGAACGCAAGTTGTTTCTTCAGGACCAGAGAAAAAAAATCAAAAATATTCAACTGCAATCCAATCCAATCCAACTTTATTGGTAAAGCACTTTAAAACAACCGCAGTGGACCAAAGTGCTGTGCAGAAGAATAAATAAAACCAGAATAAAAGAATAAAATACGAGAATTGATTAAAAGACATAGAACTGTACAAAAAAAGAAAATAGTGCTTTACAGAAGAATAAATAAAACCTAAATAAAAGAATGAAATACAAAAACATCATGCATCATCAATGAACTTCCATAATGATCCTAGTTAATGATTGACCATCTTAAAATATTAAAAACAAGATTTAACAAGATTTGTCTTGACAAAAATGTGAAAATGAAACAATAAGATGACAATGATGTAAAATATGAAAAAATTAAACGACATGCACATCCAAAAATAGGAGGTGTGCAGGATCCCAAAAAAATTAACCATGAAAAAATAAAGGAACCATAAAAAATATAAAGTAAAAATATAAAAAATAAAGGCACAACCTGTGAGCTCCCAAACCATTTATTCTGTTCCTTTATTTTTTCAATGATGTAAAATATAACATGAAAATGACTCAAAAGACACAAAAAAAATGACATGAGACGAAAAGGTGGCAACTAGATGAGACCAATGTAATTAATACAATAAGAGAAAAAGTATAAGAAAATAAAAATTATGTGGAAAAAAAACAAAACAAAAATGACACAAGATGAACACAAAAATATCATAAAAGATGCAACCAGATGAAAATGTGCATTAAATTCAACACTGTTCCAACAATGGAAATGATGAGTCGACATAGAGCTGATAGTAGTTAGTTTTTTTTTCTGCCAGTGTACAGACGTTGTTTTCGTTGTTGCTTACTGAGGATGAAGGTCATTTTAATATTTTGCGGTTCATTAAATCAGGTCAACTGTCTCCTCCACCCTGTGTTCGCTTTCCCCTGGTGTTTCTTCTTTTGCTGGAGCTGTTTTATGACTTTTTATTTAGCTTGATTTCCCTGTCTCTCGCTGCCAGTGAGCGGATAAACAACGGTGGGCGCTCTCGGGGATATCCCCACTTCCTCCGGCTTCCTCCCATGTCTTTGTCCATATATGTCCATAGCCCTGCGCTCTGCGGAAGGGCCGCTGCAGGCCAGATCTGTGTTATTGTTATAAGAACCATCAACACTTTGGCGGCGACCAAGGGTTGAAGCCAAAGCCACTGCCCATACGTTATCAGATAAACAATGTGTAAGTCTGTCCAGGAAACCGCCCAGCAGGGGAATCCCTGGTTTTCAGAGACTGACAGCTGATAAGAGGGTGTTTATTAGATTAGAGTTCATGTATTCCTTTTTATGTGAAGCATGTAGAGATCAGGCGGGTTTTAATCCTCGTCTGCACTTTATCACATATGTTTAGATATGGAAGAAAAAACATGAGCTCAGCAGATTCAAGTCAGTTTAACCAAGTTTTAAGATTTAACCAATATTTCTGTGGAAATCTGCCAAAAAAAGTTCATTTTTTGTTAGCTATTTTTTTTCATTTGGTTGATTATTGTGCTAATTTCTGTCTATTTTGTTGCTTTTTTTGTTCAATTTATTGATTTTTGTTCAATTTTCTGTTAATGTGTTATAATGAGTTAGTTACTTATTTCTTTCATTGCGTGACTTATTTTCTTCCTTTTACTAATTATATTGGTCATTTTTCTTCATTTTGTTGCTTATGTTATCCATTTTATTGATCATTTTATTATTTTGTGTCTTTATTTTATTGCATAGTCTTTCCATTTTAGCAATTATTTTTCAAATTTTGTTCCTGTTGGTTATTTTGTTAATTTTTCCTCATGTTGTTGCTTATTCTTTTCATTTTGTTATTGATTTTTTTCATTTTGTTGCCTATCTTGCTATTTCTTCTTGCTTATTTTGTGTATTTCTTTTCATTTCTTGATCATTTTGTTGCTCCCTTTTTTCACGTTATTCTTTTTAGTTTCCACAGCAGAGGGAGAAAATACAATGTCCTGTGATGTCAATCTGAGAAGACAAAATTGTATTGAATTATATTGATTAATAACATTATGTATTTACTTTTTTATGTACGCTAGACATTATATGTAAATATGTACGTATCAGATTGTTGGAGATAAATCGTGCCTGTTAACAGAGCCAGTTCTGCATAGTTTTATCACATGTGGAGGCTGATGGACGCCGTCTACGGGTTAACATACAGGAAGTCACTATGAGCGTTGCCCAGCCTCACCAACGGGATAGACTCAATGGCTTCCGCCCATTGCTGAACCTGTTTAGTAATGTTCTCACTTTTCCTCAACCGCCCCCCTCATCCGTTCTTCTCACAATGCCTGGAAGTAGCCGAGACCCACATCTTGCTCTGTTTTTTTACTCGTTGTTTTCCTTTATGCTTTTGTCTTTTTTTTTTTTTTCAGGTTGAGAACAGCACACAATCGATGCGCTCTCCATCCAAACAAATACAAACACAAGGACACACGCACTCTACATCCCAAGCAAACATTTACTTCCGATTCATATTTTCAAAGGACTGATATCCAAACATGGGCATTTTATTTCATGTTTCACCCATAACACATTTGTTTAGTTCCTGCAAACACCATTTTACTGTTTTACTAACTGTAATTAAATATGCAATGAGTAAAACTTAGGAAGATATCTGCATAAATGGACTTTGATATTTGCAATTATATATTATTTAGGTGTATAATCACCTGAAAATAAGAACAGTTGTGTTTTCGTTACCTTTAAATGATCTGTTTAGTTTTACCTACCATGTATGGTGCTACATTACATTATCTACATTCATAATCACTTTTTTCACTTTTTTTTTAAAGTCAGATCAATATCTAACTTGGTAATTAGTTTTAATGCTAATGCAGTAATGCAAATCTGTGTATATACTGATAGCATATAAGGAAAAAAAGTCATGGAGAAAATTTAGATAAATATTGAACTTCTTTTCTTGTTTTCTTCTGCTTTCTTTCAAGTCGGTAGTTTGGGAATTAGCTGTTGACTGTGCTGCCTTTTTGGAATAGGAAGTGATCATATTTGGACAAAAGGTGCTGAGCTGCAGGAGTGTGAGGGATCATGGGTGAGCAAATGCTAAATGCTAGCTTACTGACTTGATATAATGGTAAACTTCATCAGGTGATGAAACCAGCATTTTTCTTAAAATAAAGAGCTTGGAGCATTCACTAAAAATGCAGACAGTAGCACCTATGAAATTATTTTACATTTCTAGCGGCCACCAAAGGGAGGGTGAAGCATGGTGTATTCAGCCGATAGAATTCTGCAGCTTCACAACTAGATATCATTGAGAGATACTGAGATTTTAAGGATCTAGTACGAAAAATTTAGTGTGCATCTGTGCTTTCACCAAGTTTGTGTGTTAGGCTGGTTGTTGACATTAGCCGACTGCATTTCAATGCTAACTGCAACTTTTACACAATGTAGCTGCTATAGAAGAGCAAAAGACTCATTGAAAAACCCAAGAACGAGCGTTAAGATTATAACAAAATTTGCATGAATTTTAGAGATTAGAGGCAGTTGTTAGATTAGAAATGGAAATAGCCGACATCAAAACAGAATCCAACACAAACTTCATATATATACATGAACACACCCATGAGCATGCAGTGTTTCTGACTTTGCTTCCGTTCGCAGCCTTATCAGTGAAAATGAAAAGCCTGTTCACTTCCAGCTTTCTGAAGATCCCTCTCCTCCTTCTTCACGCTCCCCTTCTGTGAAATACTTTGATGTGAAGGAAACACAGTTCATATTTTTCACCTTTTCACTACCTCAATTAACTGTCCAGTGCCTTGTCGCTGAACCAAAGCCTGTCCAGAGGATGAGGTAACTTTCCGCTTGTTTTTTAGTTAATTGTGACCTCCAAGCCCTTCTCTCCTCACTCCTCAACCCCCTCCTTGTCCCCCCTCCCTATCCATTTCTCTCTCCTGCTTGCTTTATTATTGACGGATGTCCTGCGCAGGCGTTTTCATCCTCGTCTCTGAGCAGCTTTGCAGGATGCATTCGACACCGTGTATGTGGGTGTGTAGGGCAGTTCCTGCACATCTGTCGGCTGCATTTCTCTCACTGAGGGAGGGAGGGAGGGGGGTTGTTTTTCACTACCAGTGAGTGGTGTCTCCCATCTCGAACCATCGATTTTGTCTTGCTTCCTTCCTTTCTGGTCCTCATAACACATCCCCTTTGCTCTCCGGCATTGAGCCAGAAGCTTCCGGATAATGTTGTGGAGCGTTTATTAATCCCAGTGTATGTGAACCAGTCAACTCAGCACTGACACAGTTTCTCTTTGCATAGAGCTGCTGTATATCTATGTTTTCATTCAGTGAATTATGGTGAAATTATACATCACAATATGAGAGAGGTATGTTTTTTATGGGGTGCTCATTAAATAATGGACCATGTTGGTTTGATTTGAGACAGAATTGACTGAATATCATTTGTATACTGGATGTTTAGTCTTGTATATCTAGACCTATTGACATGCTTCACATGTCTGGCACTGTAGAACATCATGTTGCAGTAGAGGCAAAAAAACATTTTTAAGAAAACTCATGCTCGTCTTTTGCTGTGCTAGCCACAGGATGTAGTTGTTTTGCAAACAAAAAAGATGTTGGGGGACAATGTGTTTTGATGGAACATTTGCACGTGTTAAAATGACAAAATCGATAGAAAAGAAAACAGCACACAAAAAATCATCCTTAGGCAGGGTACACACATAAGGATTTTCTAAATCTGAAGAGATTCTTTATCTGTTACAGACCCCACACATGAAGATAGAAAAATCAGGCATTGAACAGTTTTGATCGTACTGTGTGTGGTGTGCTTTGTTGAGATTATCGGAGCACGCCATGCAGAGTACGATCAAAACTGTTCAATGCCTGATAACAATTCTGTTCCACCACTGATCTAGAATCTAGTCCTCCAAGCCAGAAATCTCATGTGATCAAACGTGATCTAACAAAAATGAAGAAGATGCATAGCAACAACTGAAAAACACAACATGCAACATGGAAGAGGACATACGAGAGGCGGGAATGATGGTGTTCTTGGGACTATTTTTGACGTGAAAATCCCAAACTCAAAAAAAGAAACAGGTCAGGTTGCCCATGCTTGTTTTTATTTATGCCTGCTTCCTTGTTCCTCAGTCAGCTCGCGTCTTAATTGGCTGCATTCTGTTCCAAGTCACAATTCATGGAGTCATGACTTGGGAGTCATTGGCATTCCTCAAACACGTGAAGATTTTTGGTCGTAAATATTGAAAAAGTTTAATATTTATGATTTTCAGCCCTGACCCGTTTTGGAGCTGATTATTGGGACAAATTCACTCTTAACATACCTCAGACCGTAGGATAATCTTATAGGATAATCTTATAAGACATAAAATAATCTGGCATTTGCTGTCCTTGGTTGGGAAGAGGGAAAATTGGGACAAAAAGCGCGATTATCTTTATATGTGTACACTGCTTTAGTTGTTTTTCTGTCATGGTGCACTGGTGCGTTACTGCTGACCCCTCCTTCAGACTAATTACCATTATCACCTGCTGGCACCGCACCTGGAGCAGGTCTCCATCAGGGCCCCATATACGAAGCTCCTCTGCGCCAGTGCGGTGCCAGATCATTGTCACTCCTCCATAGACTGACCCGGACTCTCATATCATTCCTCACTGCCATTACTTGGACATTCTCACCATCACCCTGATCCTCATCACCCTGTGGACTCTGCAATATCTTCCTATAGGTGTTGTGTTGTTTCTTTATTTTATTTTCTGTTAATAAAACACCTTAGTCCCTTCAGTGCTGTTCATATGAGTCCAGTCATTCACTCTGTAATGATAGTTTTTAAAGTTCAGTTGGACTGGTTTTGTTCTTGAACACATTTTGTCTCATCCAAAAGACTTCATCACTTCTCTGAAGAGTTTTTACTTCTGTTGCAACATGATGTTATATGATAAGTGCTAACTGACTACGTAAAATGGTAAATTTCATCAAGCATTATATAACAAAGTTATTTTAAGTCTTGTTAGTGGAGCTTAGGAACCACAACTACAGTGGAGATGTATGTCAGGAAAAAAATGTGTTTTATCAAGTAAAAAGAAAGTAAACGTCTGGATCAGCAGCGGAGTGAGGTGTTAGTCAAAGCCCAACACAGCAGACATCAAACCTTCTATTGGACCTGAGATCTGATTAATATAAGAAAAAACTAAAGGATTTATTAGATGTTTCAAATAAATCAGCTGAGACCAGAAGGAGTCATGGAAAAAATATAATTATAGTATTAGATCATTATGTATTATCGTATTTTTAAAGAAAAGTCAAAGAACAGTCTATTGGAGCCAGGGCTTTTTGGAGAAGCATTTAGTGCAGGGGTGCCCAACCCTGGTCCTTGAGAGCTACCATCCTGCATGTTTTAGATCAGGGGTGTCCAATCCTGGTCTTGGAGGGCTGGTATCCTTCATGTTTTAGATGTTTCCCTCTTCCAGCACACCTGGCAGTCGTTATCAGGCTTCTGCAGAGCTTGATGATAGGCTTATCATTTGAATCAGGTGTGTTGGAAGAGGGATACATCTAAAACATGCAGGATAGTAGCTCTCGAGGACCAGGGTTGGACACACCTGATTGTGGTATTGTAACTGTAACATTTTCCCAGATTGGTTTCATTTTAGATCTGAGATCCTTGGCCCTTGGTAACAATGTCCCTAAAAACAACCAACCAACGTCCAGTGCAAAACCGACTCTTAACACAAACTTAATTTACACACAAGAACATCTTTACCTTTTAATTGGTGTTATTATTAACAATGGTTGTTAGAATATTATATATTCTATTTTAATTGTATAGACTATAATTTGAATATGGTGAAAAAGAAGTTAGATGACTGACAATCTGCATAGAAAATCAGAATAAAAAGCTTATTTTCAGAATTTGGTAAAACAGACCAACAGATACATTGTATGTATTGTAATTGCATATGAAATTTTTGTGTATTTGAAAGTTTTGTCCTGGTTTCATGTGGGTCATTTGTTACCAATGGCTAACATGTCCAAGCTAACAGTATTTAGTGTTGTTATTGTAAAGGAGCAGAAGAGACATACTAAGGAACAGAAATAACTTTTGGAAAAACAACCCGTTTCCTTCATAGAAATCAGTGAACAGGCTGCTAAAATACTAAGTTAACCAAGGCTGCTGTTAGCTTTGAAACTTAAACATATGCAAATTTTACATATTGAACCTTTAACTTACACAAATTTAACATTACCAAACTAATAAACTATCCTGAGTGCATGATAATTCATAAATTAAACAAATATGAATGTGATATCACAAATAAAATAAACTTAGTGACTTTAAATTGTATGATTTGTCTCAGATTCATATTTGTTTCATGTGTATGTGAATTACCTTAAATGTAGTTTAAGTTAAAATTGTGTAATCCATAAGCTTAATTTTACAACAAAAAGCTAGCTATAAGTGTAGCACAGTTTGTTTATCCAACAATTAGTCTTCTAGCTTCCTCTCAGACAGTTTCCTCTGTCCTGGAGGGTTTAAGGGTAGGAAAGCGTTGGTGGCGGGAGGTTGATGTTCTCTGTACAACCAGGCGTGGACCACGTCTCCCCAAGGGTCCTCATATATATTTTTTCAACACAGCCCAGAGACACACTTTGCTTTCCTGCCATTACTTTACTTCGATCTATGGGGGTTTAGAAAAACTAATAGCCCACTAAAAATACTAGGAGCCCAGGCCAGGGTCTTTCCTGCGCTGCTTCCAGTGTACGCGTGGGCCATTGAGGAAAGAGGAAACAAGCAGCCCTGGTCGAATGGGGGCTTCCTGCACAACATTATAAAGAGGCGTCTTCCTCCTGCTTGGATCACAGTCTGATCGGAGTCACAGGAGGCTGATGGTACAGGCTCTGAACCTTCAGAGGAGACTGAGACCAGGGCTTTGACGCCACTTTGGTGAACGTTACATCTCGTCCCTGCTGGTCGGGGTAAGTTGGGACACGATTTTCTAAGTGTAACGCCTCTAAATGACATGGGATCTTTGATAAGAACTTTGCAAATGGGAGGTGATTTGGTTATTTTTAAGCAGAAATTCTTAAACTTGAACCTCCGCCCTTTTCATAGAATTTAGGATTAGGATTCTAAAAGAAGAAAATGCATGTATTAGACTTAATGTGAAAGGGAACATCTTCAATTTTCTGTTAACGTGGCTAAAAAACAAACTAAACTACTAATGTAACCTGAATCCTTAAATGTGTCCTTGTGGATGTTAAAATGTAAAGATATAACAGTTACATTATAATTCTAGTTAAAAGATTCAAATAAAGGTTAGATTTTTTAAAATA
The DNA here is from genome assembly GCF_902148855.1 of Sphaeramia orbicularis. Taxonomy (NCBI): domain Eukaryota; kingdom Metazoa; phylum Chordata; class Actinopteri; order Kurtiformes; family Apogonidae; genus Sphaeramia; species Sphaeramia orbicularis. The sequence continues at coordinate 33,488,327 of NC_043974.1, forward strand.
TAATTTAGGTTATGTAGCTATTAAATGTCCATAAATACACAAGTGGTTCAATTTATTTCATATCTCGAATATTTTATGTCTTTGTTGTAACTTAGTTTTCTTTCAGATAAAGTTAATAATTCAGTTTTTTTCTTTACACAGGTACGAGTAGGGAGCTGGTCTCACCTAATAGTGTCTGGGACACTCCATCTATTTATTCTACCAGTTACACACAGGTAGGTCACTACTGGACATCAGTAGAAAAATGTCTGTTCATGCAAACATAACATGCAAGTGTATGATCTGTGTGCAAAATGTTATATCTGTTCCCAAGATTTTATTTGTTGAGCCAAGAGAATTAGCATAAAAACCCTCCAATAAGCAGCTTGAGGGGAAAAAGACCTTGTTAGTTCCATCTAAGTGCATTTAATTCATTTCATTAAGTATCTGAACAGTGTATTTTTTTGCAATAATGTGCACAATATGAAGCTGTGATTTATACCTTCTTAAATGGATGGTTTATCTCCTCAAAAATACCTATAATATAATGAGGAACTGGCAGTAAAAGTGGACAGGAAGGTTATTTATGTGCAACTTCACTCTTCTCATGATGCACTATAGGTTATATCTATTGAAACAATGGAAAATACTGGTTTATGAGCATTACTCACCTCTTTTTATCATATTTTTTAATAGTTCTTTCTGTTTGTGCTGACTTAAGATAGCTAATTCTGTTGATTTATTTTATTATTTTTTATCTTGTATTCCTTTCTTGATCCTATTGTAACAAGTTTGCATTTATAATGTATTTTATCTCACTCTTTTGCTGTTTGTTCAGTCTGATTATTGGCTCATCATGCACTTTGACCTGCATGAAGCACTTTATGAAAAAACACAGATCGATAACACTTTTCTCCTTCTCAGATGAGCCTAATGGAGGCAGTGGAAGGATACAGGGTGAGAGCTGGAGCACCGGCTGAAGGATACATAAAGGAGTTCACTCGCCATTCCAATGACGTCCTACTGAACCTGAATGAACTCCGACACAGAAACATCCTGACCGACACCACCCTGCTCATCAGGAACCAACGGCTGCAGGCGCACTGTGCTGTGCTGGTGGCCTGCAGGTTGGTATTCACACAAAGTCTAGACTCTCTAATCGCTCTAATGATCCAACTCATTTTGGTTTCTGATGCAATTTCCACTTGAGATAAGCAGCAGAGGTAGGTGGGAACTAACAGAATAGGACACACAGTTTATACTTTTACTCATTTAACTTTTACTTTCTGCTCCTTATGTTTGCCAAAAAAGTCTCATTGATTTAGTTTTAATGTATTTGAGAGTAATTTTATATTGTGCAAGATACAAATTACATTAAAGACATAACAAAAAAAAAAGATGAAACAAGATGAAAATGAAACAAAAAGATCCAACAAAACTAAAATAACTAACAGAAAAATGACATAATAGATATAACAAGATAAAAAGAATTTGAAACAAGATGAAAATGAAAGTAAAACATGCAACAAAGCTAAAATAAAATCACAAGATGTAAAAAGACAGAAGGGACATAAAATTTCAGCACAACAAAAACAAAATGACCCAAAAGGAGCAACAAAATGCAAACAGGAAATTAAAAAAAACCAGCAAGATGAAAACAAAACAACCTGAAAGATGTAAAACAATGTAAAAGATATGAGTAAAAACTGAAAACACTCTGAAGCAAAGTTAGTATGCATTATTTTCATTGGTTTGCTTCTTATTTGATTTAACATAAGAATAATTTATTTGTCTTCACTTTTTATTAATATGATGGGACATTCAGTTCATCTGCACAAAAACACTAGAAATATTCTCCAAATGACAAATAATGTATGGACTTGTACCACTTCATATTCATATCTTCTTGGTCTCGTCTCTAGTGGGTTCTTCTACTCGCTCTACTCCCGCCATGCTCTGCTTCACGGTGGCGGCAGCAGCGTTGACCAGCCAATGACCGTGTCCCTCCCCAACACCTTGGACCCGTCTAGCGTCTCCCTGCTGCTGGACTTCATGTACACCGCCCGCCTCCCACTGACTCCCAGCATCGTCCCAGGTGTCCTCGCCGTCGCCACCTATCTGCAGATGGACCATGTGGCTGACACCTGCCGGGACTTCATGCAGATGCACTGGTGAGAGAGAAGAAAACCTGCATCAGAGGACGCAGATTAAAACGAAAAGGAATGTGTTTTACAGAGAGGTTTTGTGTTTGATAACTTTGATAACTGGCGATTTTCTTATTTTTTCAGCAGCGACAACATAAACATTAGACGTCCACAGGTGGAGCTGGACTCCAGGGTCTCTGTTTCCTTTGTCGCCCCCAAAGAAGGGGATCTGCCCAAACCAGGACTGAAGGTTTTACTCCCAGTGCCAGGGACGACCAGGTAAAACACAATTCTGTTTACTGAAAACTGTCTTATGAGTGTTTTACTGTCCCTGTGTTGAACATCTGGTAAAAATATTTATATATAATAGCAAATATATTATCAGTCAACATGCATTTTGTATTATGGTCCAGTTCATTTATTTAGAAACACACTGGTAGATGGACAGTTCATTTAAAGGTGATAAATATGTGAGGTTTCCTGATCAATATTGTTATATATATGTGTGTGTGTGTGTGTGTGTGTGAAAAAGGCTAAATATGCAATTTGTTTTTGCATATTTATGTTTCTTCTTCTAAAAAAAAAAAAAAAAAAAGGATCTAGAGACAGTGCCTCCCACCCAAAACGTTCAGTCTGTTCTGATTAGTTGATAATGACATATAGGAAAGTGAAGTCCCACCCCTTCAGCTGTGCACCATATTATCTACAGGAATCAATGGCAATGGCAATGGCGAGAAATGAATAATTTTTGATTCCGCTTTAATTATGCTATCAGTTTGATGAATTTAGAAGATAAGTTTACAAGTCAAGAAAGTCAGTTTGTTATAAAACTGTTGGAGTATCAGACTGTGAAAGTATGCAAATATAAAGTCTACGCATCCAGATGTTTCATAAATGGTGTCATTTTAACTGTCTCTGTCCATGAACTGTTCTGAGTTGCTGAAGATTTCACCACAGCTTCATCATCATGACCAGACTTTTAGTAATTTTCACTTCCTGTAATTCTGTTAAATTTATTGAGGTAATTTCCATTTTGATGTTTGTGGTGTTACTTGAATCACATGCAGTTCAGTATTATTACCACAAAATATGACTTTCATGACTCATAAAATGATCTTTTAAAGTGTCAGATGAATATCATATAACATGAACACATCATAAATCCCCATGGGTCACAACAGAAGAAGTAGGACTTCACTGTGGTATAGGTCCTCATCAGGGGACATAAGAATCTGAGAAACACCTCTGAGTGCAGGATAGTTAAAATAGGTTTTATGGTTTCCAGTAAACTAGGAAAATCATTATATTTACATGTCACCTCTTTGTCATGTTTGAGCCAGAACTTTGGAATTGGTGATAAGTGGCACAAGATATATAAAAACTCTAGAATTTTATTTCATGTGTCTTTAAATAACACACACTAACACACTGAACTGCCTCGACTGCTGTAGTTCTGCTTGTTCTGAATTTATTTCACCGTTTACAGCCTCGGTTTGCGTGTTTGTTTGCTGACAGGTTTAGCTCATTACAGCACTTCCTCTGTTTTTCCTGCAGGGTCCCTGTGGAGGGTGGGGGCTCTCTGAAGCCAGGGGCTTTCCCGACCTGCCAGCCTGGGTCAAAGGAGCTAAAAGGAGAGCCTGACTCCCCCCTCCTGGGCCCCCCCACACCGTCTCCGGACAGTCCTGCTCGCTCCAGCTGCCAACCCAACTCTCCAGCCGAATCCAACACCTGCAACAAGAACCTTATGGTGTGTTTAAGGGCCAGTGGGAACATTAAAAACCAACAGTTAAGTCAAAGTTGTGTTGTTTTTTATGAATCCAAACTCAGTGACCGGGTTTTGTTTGTTTTTTTCAGAGTGAGACCAAACCGACTTTGGACCCAAAAGCCTGCAACTGGAAAAAGTACAAGTACATCGTCCTGAATCCTCTGTTTGCTGCGACTACGGTGAAGGAAGAGGAGGCAGAGGAACCCCAGCGTCACACTGTGACCCCAAAAACTCCCCCAGAGGCGTGGTCTGGAGAAGTGCCTGGTCAGATTGATAGGTAACGTCACATCATGTTTTATAAAACCAGATGATCTCAAACAGCACAGAGTGTTTTCCAACCATTGTGCCTCCATCAGACAGGGGCAGGCCTCCTGCTACGAGGGTTCTGGCCGAGCCCCTCCCCTCGGGCCACCTCCCTCTGTGGACCAACCAACAGTGCCCCCCACTCAGGAGGGAACAGGTAGGTCCAGCCCCGAACCACAGACATTGTATTATTCCAAAGAGGCATGTTCCCATGAGCTAGATATGATTAATTTTTGCTTTTTTACCTCCTTCCTCAGTCTCACCATGCTCCATTTTCCCCAAACTGCTCCCAGCTGATCCAGAAACTCACCTTCAGAACCAGCACATCATCAAAAGAGAAAACTACTTTGTACCGTTTTGCTATTCAGGAAACTCTGGAGGAACCAAGACAGTCTGTTCAGGTGAAACAAAAACTCTCTACTCTCCACTCTAAATAAATACCTTATTACAGTTATTCTCTTGCATGAAAACGGACTAAAATGAAACTCGTGAAAAAATGGTTTCATTTACTGAATAAAACCAAAAACAGGGAACATTTGTTGTTGGCATGTTCCCTTTAAATCAAGATTTTTCTTATAAAACCTGAAAAATGAAAACAATCAGTATCATCTTTCTTTGCCAAGTATGTAAACACATACAAGGAATCCTTTGTCAGTAGATTTTGACTCTTTAGTAAAATGTAATAAAGTAAAATAAGAAAGAAAGACACAGTATCAACTTATGTAAAGTTGTTGTGCAATTGTGGATAATAAAGCAGAGTGGTAACTATGCATTAATGAGACTGCTGTGGGGAAGAAACTAGACAAACAAAAAAAAGTCAATTCTTCAAAATAAGTAACACATCTTATGCATATGCAAAAATAACCAAAAGTAAACTTAAATTTATAAAATAAGTAAATAAGGACCAAAGCTAGTGGGAGCATCAAAAGTATAATTAGAACTATAGTGGCTCCCTTTGTAACTGTGACCTTTGACCTTTCAGGTGACAAACCATACCGCTGTAATGTCTGCGGCGCCCAGTTCAACCGACCGGCAAACCTGAAGACTCACTCTCGCATCCACTCTGGAGAGAAACCCTATCGCTGTGACACTTGTGGAGCCCGGTTTGTTCAGGTGAGATCAAACTCTGGTTTATGGTTAAATGAAACAAACAGCTCTGGATGCAGTAATTAACGCAGGAGAGCTACAATTAGGATTACAGTACACAATTTACCGTGTAATTACCCTTCACAGTAGATGTTTTAGCAGGAAAAACACAATCTATCCTAACAACATTACTGAAAGTTTTCCTTCAGCACACCACAAATGTAAACCTGGAACTGATGCACATACATTAAATGCATCCATTGTGACTCAAAATCATTATTGAGTGTAAATCTCCGTGGTGACAGAGGTTTACCGAGGCCAATGTGTCCAACCTCATCCTGTTTTCTTGCTTTAGGTTGCCCACCTCAGGGCCCACGTCCTGATCCACACTGGGGAGAAACCCTACCCCTGTCACACCTGTGGAACCCGCTTCCGCCACCTGCAGACCCTGAAGAGTCACCTACGCATCCACACTGGAGAAAAGCCATACACCGTGAGTCCACATCGGGTTTAAACCTTTTAACATGCATCATTTACTTGAGGGTCATAAGAGGAGAATAACAATAGTAATATTTAGTATAATGGTAAAAATTCTGACTACGATAACAATAACAACAATGACAAAGCAAACAATTGTTTGCTTGTTGTTAAAAATATTAAAGATAACATCAGTAATAACAATTATGTTGTGAGGCATGATAATAACAATATTATATTAATAATGTTAAAGGTAACAATAATGCTAACAGTTGCGATTATAATAACAATAGTAAGAAAGATTAAAATCTTAATGATAATGAGAAGTTATGTTGATTTTAAACACAAACACTAATGATAGCAATAATAACAAGTAGTTCCAGGCACAACAAACCCCGCCCCTCGCATGTATTGTAGCTTATTTTGGCATCGATCCAGCTGATGTCATCATGTCTATGCATGTGGTGATGTCAGCATATCAGTTGCCTCTATATATGTGCCAAGTTTGAAGTAAATTGAAACAAAATTGATGTTTTCATAGACATTTGAAATTTCGCACATTATAAGTAAATGGGAGGAAAAAAAGATGAAAAAAATTCATTAAAAATGTGAACTTTGACCTACTGTTCCCAAAATGTAATGACATCTATTCTGGGTCACTGGCAATCTATAACCCCAATTTAGTATGAATTCAACCAATAGTTTTGCTGCTACATACATTTGAAATGTCGTCCATTATAAGTAAACGGGGGGGTTAATTCATAAAAAATTTAAACTTTGACCTATTTTTCCCAAAATGTATCGACATTTATTCAAAAACTATCTCTTAGGCATTTTGGAAGCAAAGATAACAATTTAAATCAAATGATCCGATGCAATGCAAAGATATTTATCACTTTATAAAACTACATTATAACATTAGTCATTATTGTTTTATAGCCCAGACCCCTGTTAGAAAAGAAACACCTGAATTCATCCTGTCCCAATACTTTTGTCCACATAGTGTATGTCTGAAAGTGGCTGGTGTCATTATCGTGGTGATGTGGCCTTTAGCAATTTTAAAAATATGTCTTGGTGTGGAGAGGTGAAGTCCTTCAGATGCTACATTCTAGTTCCTGTGTCTGAAATGTTACCTAAACCAGGCTGAACTGTGACCCCAGCCTTTAAATAAGTCAGAACTAAAGCCTCATGTAAAACTCCTAAACTTTGATCCATATTTTCCTCCGTCGGTTCCTCTCTTCTCACCGGTCGTGTCTTTGTTTTTCAGTGTGAGAAGTGTGACCTCCACTTCCGCCATAAGAGCCAGCTGCGTCTCCACCTCCGGCAGAAACACGGGGCCATCACTAACACCAAGATCCGATACAAGATCCTGACCGAGCCCTACCAGCCCCTTCTGCAGGCCTGTTGAGGATGCCTGACCTTTGACCCCTAGGCTGCCACTGGTCTCAGTCATGACAGATGAAAACATGTTGAATGAAGTAGAAATTAACCATGCATTTTCAGTATGAGGGTATTTTAGGAGTTGGTTTAACGGAAGGTTATATAAAAAGTTAAAATGGACGTAAGTTAGATTCAGTATTCTTGAATGATGATGATGAACTGGGTGCAGATTATGTTAAAGGATGTGATTTTAAAGGTTTGTGAAGTGAAAGAAAAGAGGAATGTGAGACATGAGAGACCTTTTAATGTGAGATGTTAGATGGAAATAGAGAATGTGAACATTTTAAAGAAGGATTATGCAGGTTTTATAACGAAGGAGTAGTGGATTTAGAAATAAAGACAGAGGAAGCACTTAACCGGAGTGTAGATTCTAAAGATTGTGTGTAAAGTTTATTTAACTCAGATGTAGTTTAACCTTTGGGCCTGGGGCCTGATTCTGCTTTGACAAACTGAAGATATTTGTGCTTTTAATCCAAGCAGGTGAAGAACTTGGTTGTCTAATACAGAACACAAATGAACATTGTTTCCTGATAAATAAAGCTGTAAGCAATTGGATGGTTGTTAATAATATAAAAAAAAAAAATAGTTGGAGTTAATTTGCTGGACAAAGATGTTTTTCTACATTTTAAATTAAATCTTTTATAATCAATTGGAGTTTGGTGTTTGTTGTGTGGTTTCATTTCATTTTCTGTGTTAAAACGAGGTGAAATTATCCGTAAAAGTCTGTGTTTGCAGATTATCTGATGTTTAGAATCCCGACGCTCCTGCCTCCCTTCCCTCCTCCGGCTTTTCTCTTCCCTCAACTTCCTTCCTGTCATTAACACGATCTTTACCCATGAATCACGTCTTCAGTCAAATTTATCCCGCCGTTTTTTTTTTTTTTTAAAGGTTCTTATTTTTTTTGGAGTTGAAACAATGAGGCGTAGGGCACCTGTTTCCTCGTTAATGGTACGTTCACCACCCGCCGTCAACACGTGCTCCTGCCTCCTGGTGCTTCCTGAGGGGACGAGGTGACTTAATGGGGGGGTGGCAGACCCTGGTGAACTCTCCCACCCTCTGTCGTCCCCTCTTCCTGCTCCCTGAACACTTATTGAGTATTGTCCACACTCTGCAGACAAACGTTGAAAGGTTGACGGGACTTTCCAACATCTTCCACTAAATAAACCTGTGACATAGATCACTGGGTTCAAACATACGGCCCATGGACCAAAACCAGCCCACCAAAGAGTTCAGTCTGGCCTGTGGGATGAATTTGTGAAATGCAAGAAACACTCTGAAGATATTAACAGTCACTGGTGTCAGTTGTAGTCCAGGTTCCACATACAGACCAATATGATCTAAAGTGGGTCAGACCAGTAACATAATAACAATAACTATAAATTTTTCTCTTTGTTTTAGTATAAAAAAAGCAAAATTACATGATGAAAATGTTTACATCTATACACTATCCTTTAAAAAAAATGTGAATTATCTCAACAACCGTAAACAATCTGAAATTTCTTAAGAAAAATGTGGAATTTTAATAATATTCTGCCTGTTGTGTGTAGTTAACTGACCTTCCTCAAATAAGTTCCAATATTATTTTTTCTGCTTTTTTAGGAAACAAAAAAAAACTTAACCAGAAACTGAGTAGATGATTTAGGGAAAAAAAATAATTTTTGTCCAAAAAAATCACTCCAGCAAATGTTTTAGGAAGGTGATGATATTGATGAAACTGCACTTTTTTTTTTTTTAAAGAAATTTCAGGTTTATTTTATTCTTGTTTTTTAAAGGATAGGTTGTTTTCATAATGTAATTTGACTTTTTTCACTCTAAAACGAAGAGAAAAGTTTGGAGTTGACATTATTTACAGATGATTAGATTAGATTAGATTAGATTAAATTAAATTAGATTAAATTAGATTAGATTAGACTTTATTGATCCCACAACAGGGAAATTCAACGGTTAATGTAGCAATAGAATAAAGCGCAAGAAGAAAAGTGTACATGCATAAAGAGAGTGAATAAAAACAAAGAATATAAGATCAAAATTGTAACCAAAAAACGATACAGACTATATACATGTATACAATAGAGTGGAATTATTATTATTATGTTATTATTATTATACTGGTCTGACCCATTTGAGATCATATTGGTCTGAATGTAATCTCTGAACTATGATACAGATGTTTGTACTTCCATTCTGCTCAGAAGTCGTTTCAGGTTTGTCAGAACTGAGGGTTTTCTGGGGAACAGTTTTTAGGAAGTGAATATGACATAGTTATGTCATGAAGTGGATGTTACTGGAAACTTTGCATTTATTCTATAGGAAGTTCAAGAAGTCCTTGACAGCAGCTCAATTCCTTCCGTAAACTGAACTCTCAGGTTGTTTTGAAGAATTATCCCCGTCTTCGTAATGCAGAAAATGAGGAAACCAAACTGTCGTAGAACCAGAAGACACAAGAAACATTTGACCCACTTTCCGGATGACAAAAATAACAGTGGTTTGATCTAATTTTATTGCATATTTTAGTCTTTAATAACATTTTAAACACACAAATGAAAGCAAAAATAATGTACAATACATACAGTCCAGTGTAACAGTCCTATTCAATCTGTATGTTTGTTGTTTTTTAAGGGTTGAAGTGATTATACATATTTATTTCTCTATCTTTTCTTCACATACATCAAGATAATACAGGAAATATGTTCACAGCCTTAAAGGACGCACAAAAAACTGAACTAAATGTGGTGTAAAGGTTAAAATTTATCCTATCTTATCTTGTCCTTTCTAAAAAAAATTAATAGAGCGTCACATTAATGACTAAAAAAATGCATTATTATAAATAGAATAATATATAATTAAAAAAAACATGAGTCACAGTAGTTAATTGAATGTATGAATCTGGATAAAATAGAGAGGAACTAAGAAACTGTTTTACTAAATGAGTGACTGAAAAGATGATGCAGATGTCAGTGTAATGATAAACACTAGATTATACAATCTCTCAATTAATAAAGAATTGTAAAAAAAAAAAAAAAAGACGTTGACCTTTGACCACTAAATCCGTATTAGTTCATCATTGTCCAAATAAATGTCAAATTAGAAAATTCCTATAAGGTATCACTGGGAAAGAAACCATAGATTTTATTTAATTAGTGAACCCTAATTGTGATTGCCATTGTGGTTTGGAAGTGACCATATATGGACAAAAGGGGCGGAGTTGCAATAAGGCAAAGGGTCACAGGCGAGCTAATGCTACATGCTAGCTTACAAGCATTTACATTACAATGTCACTTTATGGTCTTCAAATAATAGGAATATTAACATCCACACAGCTACAGTTGAGTGGTCATTCAGGAATGAAACATGTTTTATTAAATAAACAGAAGCTCAGAAAGCCGATCACACCTGTCAGTCAAATCTCCCATTCCTTTTTGAGCTGATATATGAAGGGTATGTTTATGTATGTTTATGTGTAAATCTTTATATAGACATCTACTCTCACTTGTAATTATTGTACATTCATTATGTTCTTTCGTGTTTTTTCCTTTTTGTGCGTGTGCAAAATAAATGGTCAATTAATCAACCAATCAATCAATTAAAGCCTGTATTCACCTGGAAATTATTATGTATGGAGGAAAAATATACAGATGGACCTGATCACTAATTAGACGACTAGAATAAAAGGAACAAAACCCGAAATGACTCATTGGAAATGACCCGGGGCTGTTTGGAGCAGCACCTAGTGGTCGTCAGCAGTATTACAATTTAAGTGTCTGAGTGAACATAAGGGCCAAAAGTAAACATGTTCCCTGGACGTCACAGCATCCATGACCTTTGACCTTTGATCATCCAAATCATATCAGATAAACCTCAGAAATTACAGTTTAAAGGCAGAATTGTTCTGGAATCATTCAGGTTTCATTTGTTTTATTTTAACTCTTCATTAAGTGATTTTTTTGTCCATCTTTTAATTATTCTCGGAGCAAATTAAAACTGTGCAGTTTCCATTGTGCATTGGTGTTTATTCCAGTTCAATGTTTATTTGGTTTTGTTAATTTAGTCTTTTTTTAATTGCTATTTATTATTATTTCCATTGTTAATCACTTATATATCCTTATTACGACACCTATTACCATATTATTATTTTTTTTTTTTTTTTTTTTTAACTTATTTTATTTACTACTACTATTGTTATTATTTTTTTTTATAATTATTTATTATTGCTGTATTATTTGTTACTACTAGTACTTCTAATGTGTAATTGGAATCTTGAATTTCCCCTTATTGGACAAACAAGGACATATCTTATCTTATCTTATCTTATCTTATCTTATCTTATCTTATCTTAATTGCCTGTTTTTATTGCTGTTTTTATTATTCATTATAGTTATTGTCATGCTTTTTTTCCTTTTTTATTTTCCAATACATCTTTTACCTATATATTCAGTGTTGTGCTGTAAATGGAACCTTAATTTCTTGGAGTGATCAGTAAAGCTCTATCTAATCTAATCTAATCTAATCTAATCTAATCTAAAGCTTCTTTTTATTGACTTAAACATACTTACATACTTTTTATACCCATGTGGCTGTCAGGCCTCGATATAGTCCCAGTTCTGTCCAAAAAGAGTTTAATTCCCTCTACATAAACCTCCTGAAAACTCCATTTCTACTCTTAAATCCTTCCTTCAAATGTGGAAAACATTTACAAGTAGATGGAAAGTCGTGACCCCAGTCTGTGCAGATCCCGAGGCCTCTCACCGTGACCTACAAACCTCTGAAATATTTCCAGTCATTTGACACTTTCAGACCTAGTTTTGGACTCCCTCTAGTGTCCATTTATCTCATGATGCTGCGCATGGTCTGAATAGTTACTGAGCTGTTGAACAAGTTTTAATTAAAGTCATTTGGGTGTGGTGTGGTTGTCGTATTAAATTCATGGTTACACAAGGTTTACGAGTGAATGGTTTCCTCTGGTTGTTTCAGTTTGGGGATTTTGCCAGGATATGTTGTCCAGAAAATAAAGTAAGTGAGAAAGAAAGAAAGAAAGTAAGTAAGTATGTTTATCTATTTATGAGTATATTTGATGGTTTAACCTGTTTTAGCAGCAAATTTTGAGTAATTTACCTAAACCTATCTGTCCCTCTTTAAATATTTTCTATCATTAATGACAATAAACAGCACAAAATGACCTTCTCTTGATATATTTTCAATGCTAAGCTGATTCTAACCTGAATATTTGAAAACTCTACTTAATTTTTGCCCACCTCTGCTCTGTACACATGATAATTAAATGTCCGAACAGTTCAAGGCAGATACGAAATGATTTCTTGTGCGTGAAAGGGAATGATCCTGCAGCAAAAATGACATCCGTAGTGTAGAACAAGGAAGCAGGAAAAGATTTTTTTATATAACAAGTGCATGAGCAACAAGTTACTGCTGAAACTGAGCTTAAAGTAACTTAAAACCTTTAGAAGTGAGAATAAAACCTGTTGAAATAGCACCGTTAACATGAAAATGTGAAAATGAAGACCCTCACTAATGAATGGTATTGTGTTTTTATGTTTTATTTAATATTTGATGTAACTTTTCATTTCTAAAATAACCAATGAATTGAAACCCAGCCTTGCTAGAGCTTTAGTCCAGTTAAACAGAAATTAATTAATAATACAAGCAATAAGATCAAAACCTGGCAATGATAAATGTATATTATTAACTCTGCATTCTTTACTTCTCCTACAACTTCTTTCTTTCTGCACAAAACCTTTTGTCCTCATTAAATCATAAAAAAAAAACAAGACACTCATCAGTCAAAGCCAAATCTCAACAGTGGACCAAACCTTTTCACTTAATTTATTCTTCGAAACATCTATAAATCAACAAGTCAGGTATATTTGGCAACTTTTAGTAAAAGTTATGAGCTTGGACGCTGCTAATTAGGAAAGTTGTGGCCATTAGCCAAATAATCCGAAGGATGTAAATTGTACTAAAAAAAAAAAAAAAAAACCCTCTGTGATGCAGAGAAAACTAGAAGCACTCGGAGAGCGCAGACCTCCGCCAAGGCTGATCAGTGGGCCCCCCCACCCCCGATCACCACCAAAATTTAATCATTTCTTCCTTATCCCATTTTCAACAAACCCTGAAAATTTCATCAAAATCTGTCCATAACTTTTTGAGTTATGTTGCACACTAACGGACAGACAAACAAACCCTGGCAAAAACATAACCTCCTTGGCGGAGGTAAAAATACCAAAGAAGAAGTAAAGATGCTTTGCTACTGATTCTGAAATGTACTTTAACAGAAAAACTAAAACTTTGGACTTTCTCATCTTTGGGCTTTCGTGTTGTTGTTCATATCAATATTGAATTAAAATAAAATATATACAGTTTATCTATAGCAAACACTAAATCGTTAAATCAGAGGATACAACTGTTTTTTGTTTTCTGTCTCTTACATTTTTTTTTTTTTTAACATTTTCTTTTACTTCATTGTATCCAGATTTTTGATTATTTTTGTCTGATATAATTTTTTGTTTTGATGTTTTTACATCATCTACATCCCGTTACATCTTTTATATTATTTTGGACCTCCTTTTATTGTTATTTTGTCTTGTTCTGACTATGGTCAACAGATTGTTTTTTTGTTGTTGTTTTGTTGTTGTTGTTTTTTTTACCTTTTTCATGATTTTTGTGTTATGTCATCTTTTATTTTTTGTAAATCAGCTCTTACATCATTAAATCAAGATGAACAAAAGAAGAAATAACTGGTTTGATTTTGTATTATATATTTTACCCCTTTATTGTGTTTTTATATTTTAGTTACCCTTGTTGTTCATTCTTTTACTTTATTCTTGTAGCTTTTATTTATTTTGTCGTATTATGTCTTTTTTTCTATTATTTTAATTCAATGTTATTATTATCATTATCATCATGCTCTGGTGAACTGCTGCTCCTCCGTGATCTGCGCCTGCGCAGTAGGCTCAGTGTAGATGAACTTTTGCCCCGGTCTCCGAGAACCGGGGCCGCTGTCATCCGCCGTCTACCGCCTTCCAAAGCTCTGAACACCATGTGCTGCTCCACGTAGACCCGAGGTGAGTCCATAACACTTCTATCAGCCGGTGAACCGTTAAAATACCACAGTTTGGTTAAAAGAACCGCCTGTTTTAATCATGTTTTCACTTTGTCTTTATGAAACTGTTAATTTTTCACACATGAATTAACGTTTTACTGCAACGACCACAACGCAAACGCTTTGATGTCATGTACACAGACGCTGTTCTCCGTTCTCTGTTGATATTCGTTAAAATAATCGGTAAAATGTTAGATATGTGCGGCCTTTCGCATATAATGTCCCAGTTTCTGTCATTACAGCTGTGCTCGGCTCCATTGCGCAGGCGCAGTACGCAGCCGACGCCAGGTTCCAGACGGAGCGCGGGCACAACCCTTTGGTGCGCGCTCCCGCCTCTTCGCCTGTCCGGGACCGGTCCGTACAGGTGTGTGGATCCGGGTCAGGTTCTGGGCGGACTGGAGACCATGAGTCCAACTAGGCGGATAAGGGGTTAGACTGGTAAGAGACACGGAAGGGTTAATGCTAATATCATGTATTCTATGCTAGTTTTCACAACATTGAATCAGAATAATGACAATTATTTAACAATGATTGAACACAATTAGGACTAAATCACAGTCAGGCTCTACAGGTGTGTTTCATCTTGTTTTGTCATTTATGTTGTTTTCATCTCATTTTGTTATTCACATTTTAGCCTAATTTTTATATAATTTTAGTCTCATTTTGTCTAATACAATTTTTTTCTCTTATCTTTGCATTGTTTTTGTCTCATTCCATGTTTTATGTTGTTTTTTGCTCATAAGATCTATTATGTTATTTTTAATTCATTTTCTCATTTACGGTTTCATCAATTTTTTTTTTTTTTTTTGTTATTTTTGTCTGATTTTGTCTAATATGAGATTTTCTTTTCATCTTTCAGTGTTTTTGTGTCATTGTCTTTTATTTTAATTTCTTTTTTCTGTCTTTTATGACATTTTCTTCTAATTTTTCTTCTCATTTTTACTTTATGTTGGTTTTGTCTCATTTTTATGTTTTTTATTATTTCATGTGACTGTCTTGAAACAACATTTTTGTCTCATTCTTTGAAATAATTTTCAGCTCTTTTTGTCTTTTCCATCATTTTTGTCTCATTTCGCCTTTTATGTCATTTTCAATTTATTTCATTTCTATGTCATTTTCATGTCGTTACATCTTTTGTCTTATTTTTCTTTTGTCTTTTACACAGTTTCCTTTTCTTGCATCTTTATGAAAAATTGTAAACCAAGTTATCATCTGCTTTCTTCAACTTTTCACTCAGGACCAAAAATCAGCTTTAAAGAAATAGTGATTTAACATTTATTGTGATAAGTTTACACATCAACTTGTATGAAGACATGTATCACAATAACATTTTTTGCTGCTGAGATCAGTGTCATGAAAAGAAAATATAAGACAGTTTTAATGGTCACAAACCAGCTTTTATTGAAATATAAATCAAGTCTTACAACATCTTCTGGTTTGTTTTATGAGAATATAATGACCTACATATGCATTTTACTACATAACAAAATACAACTTGAATGTACAGGAAATATGTGTGACCTTTATATATTATGAATTTGTGCACTAAATCGCATATTTACTGCACTAATAATATGCTATTTTAGACCAAAACATGTCAAACGTTTGATAATGTTTGGCTAAATACTGACTTTTACTGCAGAAGCCATTTAGTTCTTTTTTTTTTTTTTTTTAAATACATATTTAATACATGTTTCCTGTTCTTTCTTGTTGTTGATTGAGTGATTGAGAAATAAATGACATACTTAACTCACTGTCAATCTAAAGTTGTAGACAACCTCGATTAGTCCAAATGTGTCTGTATTTTTATTTTCAGTAAATAATATTTCTGTGAAAAATGGTCTCAGTAGAGCTTCAAACTGTGGACACAGCTGAAGAGCTATAAATATATTGATCATTAAACTGATTTGGTGTCAAATAAAACCTTGTTTGTTCAGGTTTTCATCCTCAGATAGTTGCTTTCTTTGCCTCTAGTAAATTATTGTGTGTTTCAGAGGGTGTTGCAGGGTGCAAATTCCTGTAATTCCTACATGAACAGCATTAGGTTAGAAGTGGATTAGTCAGTCAGTCGTCTTACTTCAGTTCACTATAACTACCTCAGTTTAACCTGCTGTAAATACACAAGAGAAGGAAAAAATCCAATCAGACGCACAGATATTTCACTGATTAACACATTATCAATTTGATCTGAGAAGTTCATAGCTACAGCATAACAAAACCGGACAATATTTAGTTTGGTTTCACAGAAAACCAGCCACATTAGAGTGAACACGCTGAATTTATCGAGCACTGGTTTGTAAATAACACAACAAAAAGCAGAAGTTGGAAGTGTGATGAAGCAGATGATCGAAAGTCAATGAAATAATGGTTTCATTTCTAATGTTGAGAGTGGTTTGTGTCAGTGGAGGAACGGAACATGACATTACCAAAAATCACATGATCACATTTTCATCAATAACCCAACAAAACTGGTGGAGGACTCGCATTTCAACAACAAGCTCAGTAAGAAGTATGTTGGAGTATTTTATTCAGCATATTCTTCTTGTAGTTATGGTTGTTTTTTAGTTTATTTTTTTCTTTCACTTTTTTGTTTAAATCTTTTTCTGTGACTGGAGTCTTATCATGTCTCCACACTGACATACATATTTTTCGTAACAGATATTTTCTTTCTCCATTTTACTAAATATCTCTACACAGTAACACAAAATTAATTCCAAACTGGTCCAAAGTCTCAGACAAACCATAGTTATTGTTGTCCAACCTGTGAACACTATGGATAATACTAGACACAGAGTCTTTAATCCAGGATTCGAATTATATTTTTTCCTCTAAGGGGGTCTCTATCTCCAAAAAAAAAAAAAAAAAGTTTTGCAAGTAGCCTAAATATAATTATACCGACAACTATTAAATTTGGATTTTATAACAAATATGAATTTCTGGTATATGGTTAACATCAAAATAGCTCTTTCCAGCATTAAAATTAAATACAACCAAAGTATTACCCAAAGGTTTTTATAATGTTTTATAACATAACCAACAACATTTATTTATTTTTTTAACAAACCTACACTGTTAGGTCATATAAAGAACCAAGTCCAATCCAATCCAGTATTTGTGGTATGTTATACCTCTTATAAAAAATTAAAAAAAAACTTTTAAAATAAGATTTTAGATATAAAAAAAAGAATAATCAAGCAATTGGGTAACTTAGATTTTACATAGAAAAAAATCAGGTAAGAACTAAAACTTTTATTCTTTGGGCTCTACATTCAGTGTCCATTCAGCTTTCATTCAGCATTCACTCTACATTCAGCTTCACTGCAGGCTGAGTTGTTGTTGAGACTAATTTATTTGAGTTTAGAGAAAACCAGGCACGTTTATATTAGAAGGATGCATTATTTATTTATTTTTCAGATATTTCACTTGATTGTTAATAGTAAAAGATAGTCATAACAAAGCTGATAATTAAGAGAAAATGCTTTAATTTATTTCAGGAAGTTCTTTTATTTTGAAGTCTGTCAAAACAGGAAGTACCTTTAGATTGTGTTGATAAAAAGAAAAAACTTTACATTCAAGATGTGGAGAGCTAGTTACCTGTTCTGTAAGCTGCAGCATGTTTTGTAAATGCTCAGTTTGAGAAGAACCACACTGATGACTCGTGTGAAAACTGGATCAGCCCGATCAGAGTCAACATTTGTGTTTTCTTTTTGTAGTCTTTTATGTCTCATTCATAAATTTGTTAAAAGTTTTTTTTTCTTACTGCTGGGAAAAGCTTCCTGCACACTTCTGTAAAACAACAAAAAAATTATGTTGTCGTATTAGATGCATCTTTTATACCAATATTGTCTTGTTTTGACTTTTACATCATTTAGCATTTAATCAAAACAAACCAAATTAGCAAAGTACACTATAAAATCAGTTTTATTTTCATTTATCATGTACATTTTGCAGCTAAACAGATCAATTACAGACTGTTTTTCTTATTCTTTATTTGTTTTGTTTCACACAATTCTGCACGTTTTTTTTTTTTACTTGTATTCCATTCTTAGTTTTGCAGACATCATTTCGTATCTGAAACATATCAGGAACTCTTCTCAGCTGTTTGTCACTTCTCACCGTTATCTTTTCCCAAATGAAGGTCAACTAGTTAAACAGTCTGGTCATATTACTTGGCAGAAAAAGGCAAATTTACTCTCCTGTGTGAAGTTAATGATTACATCTGTTGACAACCACACAAATGATCTTGTGGACTGAGTCTCCTTTCCTTGAACCTCCTCACTTTGCTCTGATTCACGCTGACTTTGTGTTTTATCACTGACTCTGTTTCAGACATGACCACCCTGAAGGCCAAAGCACAGACCCGGGATGGGTCCGAGGGTCCCGATGGGGGCTGGGGGTGGGTTCTGGTCGGGGCCCTGTTCGTCAGCAGCAGCCTGGTCTTTGGCCTCATGCGGAGTCTGGGGATCTTCTTCGTGGAGTTTGTTCAGTATTTTGGGGAAAGCGCTCAGGCCATTTCCTGGATCTCGTCCACGGGCCTCGCAGCTCAGCAGTTCTTCAGTGAGTCCATATTTGTTCTCAAGTGTTTAATAACCCCTGGAGATCTAATCGTATCTGTATGCTTTAAAAAGTCCAGTAAAGAGGAGTTTCTAAGCGCTACAGTGATATCAGTCCTATCTTATTTGAACATTATCAGTGTTCAAATAAGAGTCGTAAACATGGAAACTCCATCACATTCTGCAGCATTGATTTGTCCTAGTTTCTTTCTTTTAGGCAATAAATTGTTGTAATTTGATTGATAAAAGTTAGATGAAGACAGTACTATTTCTTTTTTTTTTTTTTTTAACTTTATTGCTGTTAGAAAACTTGCAGGCAATTATATAACCACAATAAAGGAAATAAAAGAAAGACACAAACAATCAGTGTTCCCACACGTCCTGGAAAACCTGGAAAATAATTGACCAATTTTCCAGTTTTGGAAAACATATGGAAGATGAGAAAAAAGGTCAGATGTCTTGGAAACGGTTAAGTTATCCTGGAAAATTATTTATCCTCCCCCTGCCTTCTTACCTTGTGTGTCTAAACTGAGATGAAACAAAGGAAATTTTTTTTCAGTGATTTATTGAAAATATACAAATATTTTTAGAGGAAGTACAGGAGAGAAAGTAAGAGAGAAGAGGAAGTTGAGGGCTGCACGATATTAGAAAAAAACTGACATTGCATTTTTTTTTTTAACCCTGCGATATACAGGGGTTGGACAAAATAATGGAAACAGCTTAAAAAATCAACAAAATATAATTTAATATGGTGTAGGTCCGCCTTTTGCGGCAATTACAGCCTCAATTCTCCGAGGTATTGATTCATACAACTTGTGAATTGTTTCCAAAGGAATTTTAAGCCATTCTTCAGTTAGAATACCCTCCAACTCTTTTAGAGACGATGGCGGTGGAAATCGACGTCTTACTTGAATCTCTAAAACTGACCATAAATGCTCAATAATGTTGAGGTCTGGGGACTATGCCGGCCATACGAGATGCTCAACTTCATTAGAATGTTCCTCATGCCATTCTTTAACAATTCTAGCTGTATGGATTGGGGCATTATCATCTTGAGGTGAACGTGTTTCCATTATTTTGTCCAACCCCTGTATATTGTGATATGAAAAACTACTCGGGAGGATACAATAGCTGTGTGGTGCCGATGTAAATGGTCAAACAGATTAGTTGTGTTTCATCTCGTGGCGACACAGAACATGTGCTTCAGTATCATCCTTTTTGTAGCTGAAATAATTCCAGATAACTGAAGTTGCTTTTCTTTTTGGCACCAAGTCTTTGTTTTCAGTGATTTTCTCTTGTTCGTTGCTCATTTTTCAATGTTGTTACCAGCGACTCACTCCATGTGCAGAGGCGTAGTCCGCTTCGGCAAACTGATTAAGAAGGATTGTGATTGGTGGATCGCTGTGTGTGGTGTGAGTCAGGTACCCGGGTTGAAATTAGATGAGAACACATTGAGCTCATTTGCCTCCTACATTGCATGACCTGCGATGTGACTATTGCGCACATGTACATTGCCATGATGGTGAAAGGTTAAAGGTTAAGTAACTTTATCATCCCTGTAGTGTCTGCATTTTACTCTGAATACACACAGTACCTAGCATCAGCATTAGCATGTAGCTGCCACTGAAGGCGCTCAGGGACGAACTCCATCCAGATCTTCATCAGTACATGTTCAAGGACACTATCAGGAGAATAAACTTACATATACCTGTTTTTGATGGTGGGAGGAATTGGAGCTACTCAGAGAAAACAGGAAGCACTGAAAATCTAACTGTCTAGCTGTGAGGTGGAAGTGTAAACCACAACTAGAAACCTGAAACTCACCATGTTGCCTTTGCCTCTGGTTTGACTGCAGATCATTTGTAAAACCCAGACTGACGGTGAGGTGTGTTTCCGTTGCAGGTCCTCTGGGGGCAGCGTTGTGTAATGCCTACGACGCCCGGGCGGTGGTGATGACGGGCGGTTTCCTGGCTGGACTCGGCTTCATTCTGGCGTCTCAGGCCACATGTCTTGTCCACCTCTACCTCACCATGGGAGTCATTTCAGGTAAAAACTGCTGAGATTCATAAAAGTTCATTATCCTGATGAGAAACATCACGTGTCTAGTAAATAATCAGATTTAAACAGATCAGTTATTCATTGATCAAAGAGAATAAAAAGTGAGAATTAATATATGTAATATATTTTTTTAAATTTAGTCCATCACTTTTCTTTTAATTTTAGAGTTTTAGTTAGTTTTGCAAATGTACAAATTTGACCTTTATTTTTAGATTTTAGTGTTACTTTTACTTTTTCAGATTTCATAATTAATATAATTTTAATGTATGATTCGCAAAACCATTATGTATGAAAATTGCATATGTTGCAAAGCAGGTAAAAAATGATTTCAAGCACAATTCTGTTTCATTTCAGTTTGTGTTGATAACTGAAGATCTTTTGTTGTTTTTATGTCACCTTTTAGTTAAATTATTTTTCATTGTTGGTCTTAGTTTTTCTAAGTCCAACATGTGAATTTATGACTATTACCTTTAATAATGTATTAAAAAGAGCGTTTCAACATTAATAACCTAAAGTGCAAGGAACTCGCAATGTTTCTTATTAAGTTAAATAAAATATCTCCAAGATGTTCTATAAAGTATGTACAGTTAATGCTTAAATTTGTAACAAAATTTGATCTAAGCTAAGCAGCAGGTTATGGTGAAAACAACTGATTAAATATAAGATAAAAACATCCAAATGATACAGAAAAATGTAAGGATGCTGAATATCAGATCAGGTCATCTCCTGAGCTGACATTCTGTGGGTCTGTAGTTTAAGTGGAAGTCCCCCCCCACCCCCCCACCCCGTCCTCAGGTTTGGGCTGGGGTCTCATTTTCACCCCCATGGTTGCCACTGTCATGGCCCACTTCACTCGCCGGCGAACCCTGGCACTGGGACTGGCCTTCTCCAGCATCGGCCTGTCGTCTTTTGCCTTCAACCCTCTGTTCCAGCTGCTAGTTGAGATGTACGCCTGGAGGGGGGCCTTGCTCATCCTGGGGGGGCTCAGTCTCAACATCATACCCTGTGGCGCTCTGATCCGTCCTCGGAAACGCTCTGAAAATCCAGCAAAGGTGGGACGTTTTACAGGCAGGTTTAGACGTGGTTATACGTCTCATATAATAATGTTTATTCAAGTGTGATATTACTGCAAATAATGACATATGTGAAGTATTTATCTACTTAAATGTATTTATACTTAGCAGCAGTAAAGCCTAAAGAATCAAAATCACTGACTCGTTCATTTTCATATTTGTTCCATGAAGTTATATTGAATTATTCCCAATAATTTATTCTTTTTATTCAATATCTTTTCTTTTGGTCATTGCTCCCAGTAGTTTATGTTTATGTTAAAGTGTTCGTCCAATCATATTTCACCATCATGTGTTGCCGGGTAAAATAAATTGCCCTCAAGGCTCAGAATCAACAGTGCAACATCTGGAGCAAAAAAATAAATGAAGTTAATATGGTAATTTAACCAATCAGATTTCAAGTGGCCACATGGGGGCGATCTAGCAGGTGTGCAATTACATGGTCATTTTCCCGTCATTTGATTGGACGGTCAAAGAATATAGCAGCTTCAAACCACATCTGTAGTTGTAGGATAAAACATTAGTTTAGATTAGGTTCAGATTTAATATTTGTTTTCAACCTACAATGGTCGACATAAGAAGAAATGGATTGGGTTCAGACTAAAATATAAGCGGTAGTTTTGTTGAGTATGATGTATTTGATGAATATATGTATGTTTTTAAAAAAATTAATTAGACCACCAAAAATTATTAGACCAGCCTTGTTTTCTTCAGTTTCTTGTTGATTTTAATGCCTGGTACAATTAGAGGTACATTTGTTTGGATAAATATAATGATAACAACAATAACTGCTCATAAGAGTTTAATTTCAGAGCTGATATCTATCCATTTTCCATGGTTTTCTTGATAATAACCAAAATCACTTCAGTTCTTACATCAATATCTATGGCATTGTACTGACAAAAACAGTGCTTTTAGGCATTCCATGTTTTCTTTTCTGTCTGTTTTAGTCACATGATACACACAGGAGTTAGTACTGGATTGCAAAACCATTATTTTTGATGACTTTTGATGGTCTAGTAATATTTTCTGCGATTGTACATTTACATGTGTACTAAAAGATTACTACTACCTGTTAAGTATTCTTAAATGTGTACTTTCATAAACTAAAAGTCATACTATGTATTGAACCAGTAAATGTACAAGTACTCTATTACTATTAGTGTTTGTACAACATGAACCCATGACAAATTATCTGGAACACTGAAGCTGCGACAAAGGGGCAATATGTAGTTTTTTTTACTTTCAAATATTTAAAAAATGACCTAAAATTCTCATGAGTATTTAGAATACTGATCAGTGAAGTTCTGCCAAAGATGCCAATGTACTGGACTGTACAGATATGAAGTGGACACTGTATTTATGCGACCACTAGAGGGAGTAGTGAGTCACTCTGCCGGTCTGTGTTGAGATGCAGATGTGTGTTTTGCGTCTTCCAGGTGGACTCAGGGACCAGGTCGTCCTGTTCTTCAGTCCTCCACCGGGTGGCGTCCTACCTGGAGCTGTCTCTGCTCTGTGAGCGTCCTTACCTGACCTACGTCACCGCTGTCAGCCTCCTCAACGTGGGATACTTCGTGCCGTACTTCCACCTGGTGGCCCACAGCCGTCAGGTGGGCTTCTCCGAGTACCAGGCCGCCTTCGTCATGTCAGCCACCGGCGTCACCGACATCCTGGGCCGCGTGGCGTCAGGCTGGTTCTCGGACCTGGGTCGGTTCCGGCTCGTGCACCTGCTGAGCCTGTGGTCGCTGTTGGCCGGGTTCTTCATCATGCTGCTCCCCGTCAGTTCGTTGTCAGGGTCATACCCGGCGCTGATGGCGGTCAGTCTTCTCTACGGGTTCTGCTCCGGAGCGCTGACCTCCGTCGTGTTCTCTGTGGTTCCGATGATCGTGGGTGTAAGCCGCATGATGGGGGCGTTAGGGCTCCTGCAGCTGATCGAGAGCGGGGCTGGGCTCCTGGGAACGCCCCTGTCAGGTACGACCTTTAATATGTTCACACCTTAGTGAATCTCCAACCCCTTTTCCACCAACATTCCCAGGAACTTTCATTACCTGGAATTTATTAACCTGGTAAAAGAATTCCTACTAATCTGTGTGGTTTGCATTTCCACCTCAAAGTTTGGGAAAATTCATTCTAATGGTTGTTTCTTATCAGTGTCTCAAAGTCCTGAATTTCTTTCAAATATGTTCAACAAGGTTCAGGCCGAGCATATTTTCAGAATGGTGGTTGTTCACCTTATAATGTAAATGTGATTGCATCAGACTCATGTCAACAGTCTACGGTCCTGAAGTGGCATCACTGTGTTTATGGAAGTCTGTCACATTTCAGTAACATAAACTCTGATTAAATATGACATGATCACTCAGACTGATCACATATGAATCTGATGTAGGACCAGATTTAAAAGTGTTTCAGTCTTTTCAGACCTTCCTGAAAATCTGATATTGGCAAAAAGTGAGATTTGAGCCACTTTTACCTGCATCAGTTCAATGTTGTTGCAACTTTTATGTTGTTTTCATCTTGTTTTTTCTTAGCATTTTATACTTTACAGATCATTTTAACCCAAAATAACCGTCTTGTTTCATGTCTTAAACTTCACAGGAACAATGATCTTACCGTTACTGATATTAACTTTATTCTCCAGGTTCATGTGTTTGAGTGTTAACACAGACTGCTGCTGAGCTGTTTTTACCTTGTGCAGGAGTATAAGCACTAATTCTGTGAAATATACATAACATACACATGCAAAACATTTAAAATATATTTTTCGTATATTTATATACTTGTCTAGTGTTTTTATATTTTTGTATGACTCGAAGCCAAGGCGATATTTCGTTGAGTCCTGAACGGTAAATGTAAGTGACATATCAAGTCTGAGTGACTGTTTCATTTTTCATTTTTTCCTCAGGACTGCTGAAGGACGTCACCGGCTCCTACGTTGCCTCCTTCGCAGTCGCCGGCTGCTTCGTCGTCCTCGGCTCCTTGACTTTGGCGACTCTGCCGAACTACTTCTCCTGCACGGATCCACCACCACTTCTCAACAAACACCGGGATCCGCAGTCGGAGCTGGGACAGATGAGTAGTTCACCTTCAGACTCTAGTAAGGGGGCGGAAATCGCTCAACTCAACAGTTCACCTTAACCTAAACCTCCATGAGGACGTTGACACAGATCCAGGCCAGTGAGTCCACGTCAGTTACTCAGTACCTGATGTAAAGACTAAACTTTACATTCACCGTGTGCAGAAGGTCAGACTGATGTGACTGATTTACCTGCACATATGAGGAACACCTACATCCTGTAGTTTTATTACATAGGACTCACATCTGTACAAAGAAACTTAAGGCTCTTATTTTAACCCTTTCATACATAGTGGTCACTCCAGTGGACAGCTATTCAGATGCTGTTTTCTTGTATATTCATGGTTTTTGTTGTTTTAATTGCATATCAGCCAACACAGTGGACGCTTGTGCATCATCCCATACATGCCACCTACTGGCCAGTTGTGGAAAGTGCTTTTTTTTTTTTTTTTTTTTTTACTCTTAACCAAGATGGCTGACAGGAAGTCAGAAATGCTGAACATCCCCTGAAGGTCGAAAAATATAGAGGCATCAAGTAACATCTAAGGATTAATATCATTGTTAAAAATTCCAGATATTTATTTTATATCGGAAGACGTTTACAATTAATCGCACGTCCACTAAATTGGATGGCATGCATCACTGGCTGTATTTCAACTGCAATTCATACCAATACTGCAACTTTGCTGTTGTTGATAGATTTCATCTGCAGTAACATGTTTTAGTATAAATCAGTCGGTAGTTGTTATCAGACTGTTTTTTTTTTTTTTTTTTTTTTTAAAAAGGTTGTTTTGTTTCATTTTTATTTTTATTTTGCATATGTCCATAAAGTGAGTAACAACTAATATTCGAATATATTAAAATGTGAGAAAACATCAGATTAGAAGCATTAAAAGTGTTTTTATTTCATAGTTTTCACACAGTATATCACTTTCTGATATTGGTTTGTTAACTACATATTTCTATATTTCAAAAATTATATTCATGGTGTCCAGCTGAGTGGACATTTTTGTAAAAATAGATTCATAAAAAAAAAGAAAAATCAATCACAAGTGGGTTTTTTAATGCCTAAATAGGAATAAAAACACTCAGGAAATAAATCTGGACCAAGGTTCTCATTATTTATACAAAGAAGGGTTAATATAAAAGTAAAACATGGACCCAATTCTGTTTTTTTTATGAGACTTGACTTTAAGCATATCTATAAATGATTATAAACTCCAAAGTTCACAAATGAAGTGTTTTGAGAGCTGGATGATAAGAACAGGTACTGATAAACTCTTCAGATCAGTCGATGTGAATAATTATCAAGATAAATGCCAAATTTCTGTCCAGAGGTTGATTTAAATGATAATTTTTAGTCCTAAGTGAAAAAATTAGGAAGTCAGATGGTTATTTGTGGGATTAAATTATTAGTAAAAGATGCAATAAGATGAAAATTATGTTAAAGATAAAATAAGATGAAAGAAATATGTGGAAACAATTATTTATGCAAAAGACCAGACCAGATGAGAATAAAAGACAAAACAAGTCAAAATACCATGAAAATAATGTAAAAGATGCAACAAGAGGAAAAGAATATAAAAGATGAAAATTACATGAAAAAAGACAAAACGAGATGAAACAAGATGAGTGACGTAAAAGATAAAATAAGATGAAATGACATGAAAAATGGAACAAAAAATGAAAATGGTATAAAAGACAAAACGAGTCAAAATACAATAAAAACAACCTTAGAGATATAAGATGAAAAGAATGTAAAAGATGAAAATTAACAGTGAAAAATGTGACAAGAATGCGATGTAAAAAGATAAATATTACGTGAAAGACGCAACAAGATGAAACGAGGTGAAAACTGTAGGAGATATAAATTTACGGATTTATCGAGATGAAAATGATGTAAAAGAAAATAAGATGAAAAATTTACAGAAAAACTGTAAATTACGTAAAACAAATAAGATAAAAACAGATGTAAAAGATGAAGATGATGAAAATGTACCTGGGGTTTTTGATTTTGTGATTTTATGCTCATGTTTTATGTTTTATTTTTAATGTATTTAAATCGGGTAAATGTTGCCGCAAAAGCCAAAGACAGAAGAAATTTTATATCATAATGACTATAAATATCTGGATATAAACATAGATCCTAATAATGATACTTTTGGTTTTATCAGTGGCCTTCTTTTTCAGGTGATTTAGTCCCTGAATCTTTAAATTATCGTAGGTTTTTTCTGTTATAGTTTTATATCTGTGTTTCATTCAGTCTGTTTTATTTCTGTTGAAGCCAAAATGACGTCAGACTCGGGAATCTCTCTGTCCGTTAAACCTTCATCAGTTATTTGTCTTGTGTTTTTTTCTGATGACAGAGGAGTTGGTTGTCGGACTTTGTACTTAAACCTTAACCCAGTTCTGTCTTTTTGTCCAATGAGCAGCAGGTTTTACTGTTTCACTGTGAAATGTCAGGTTTTAGTTTCATTTAGTTCAGTTAAGCCTTGTTTTAACTGAATATTCCTTTGGATCAAACTGAGTCTTAACATGTTTAGGATTCAACTGGTGAAAAATGGAAGGATAATCTGTGATGCTGAATTCTCAGTCTTGATTAAAAAATTCTGTATTTTGTCTTAATGTGTTTCTAAGTGTTTTAGTTTGTGACAATATTACACAGGTCGATGAAATTTGACTGAAAACACCAGCATTTACTCTGTAAAAACTGAAACTGAGGTGAATTAACACAAATAAATACGACATTTATTTAATAAAACAGACTAAAAGTAGTCTCAGCTAATATTAAATCATTAGTTTTTAAAACAAACTGTAATATTAATTTACATAATTACATGGTAAGAACATTTTCAATTTCTTATGTTGTTGCTATATTTATTAAAGTATTATTACATTTATTTAATTATCATAGTTTACTATATTTCCACACATTTGTTTATTTGTTTTAAATTGATTTACCAAGATGACAGCTACAACAAGATAACAAAATTGGTGTTATTTATATTATTGAATGAATTTAAGTTTCTTCAAAAATGATTAAAATCTGCTATAATTTCTTAACTAAATGAAACTAAAATGTACATTGTCTTTTAAGAAATGTAATATTAGGACATAACATACATTATTTTTGTGAATTATTTTAGTAAATTTAAATTTTTGGACAAATATTTAACAGGTTTGACTCTACTTTCCTTTAAGTTTAGTCAAATATTTAGTTTGCATTAAGTATATTTTGCAACATTTATTTTAATTAATATTTTTTTCTTTATATCTACTCAACAATATCACATATTGCTGTATTTTTTATCCTAAATAAGAAATAACCCGATGTTTTACAGTGTAGGTTGGAATGAGAAATATCTGGCGCCCTCTACTGGACATTCATAAATTTCTGTTAATGCTGAACATTATAAAAACACACCAACACTTTGTTACGCTGGTCTTTTTCTGTTTATTTGATCTTGAAGATGTAACGTACCTCACACACAGTTCAACAGAATAAAAAAGAACAGAATCCAAATGAAACATCAAACCTTTGACATTTGACTCTTTGCTGCAGTTACAAGCATTGTTCTCAAGCGACAAGTAAAAATAAACACTAAAAAAGAACATTAAAACAGCCTGCACTGATTTAAAAAAAAGAAAAAAAAAGGGAGATTTACTGGATTTAATCAGGATGTGTAGACGCCTCACGCTGGTCTCATAAAGATGCTTCACTGTTTCCTATTGTTCTGGTTTGACACGTTCACACAAAGAATTCACTGTTTACAGCCTTCGGCCTTTTCTGAAGTCGACACCAGCTGAGCCATGACACAACACGAGGCAGGAGGCCAAGGAAAACACCCGTCTGTCTGTCTATCTGTCTGATTAACGTTACATTTTGGGGTCTGCGCTTCGGCGTTTCAGCTTCTCCGGGTTGTTTGAAGCCATGTGTGAAAAGTCTCTGAAGATGTCGTGATATGTGTCATCACCTGTAGGAGAACAAAAACAAACCGTCAGCCCGTTGAAGAACCATCTGAGCATGTACAGTCGCGGAAAAAATTATTAGACCATCAAAAGTCATCAAAAACAACGGTTATGCAATCAAGTACTAACTCCTGAGTGTATCATGTGACTAAAACAGACAGAAAAGAAAACATTGAAAGCCTAAAAGCACTGTTTTTGTCAGTACAATGCCATAGATATTGATGTAAGAACTGAATGATTTTGGTTTTTATCAAGAAAACAATGAAAAATGGATAGATATCAGCTCTGCAATTAAACTATTATGAGCTATTTTTGTTGTTTTCATTATATTTGTACAAACAAATGGACCTTTAGTTGGACCAGGCATTAAAACGAATAAGAAATTGAAGAAAACAAGGGTGGTCTAATATTTTTTTCTGCGACTGTATGTACAAATTAAAGCCATCTTTTGTGGATTTCAGTGCATTTTATTGAAAGTCCCTGGTGGGCAGGGTTCGGGCAATGAACATCCTGTTCTAACGTCGCACAGATGTCCATTACAGCCGTAAAATTAATGGGAGTAGAATCACCAGAGGCTGCATTTAACATCCAGAGCATCGGTGGTGATGTTATGGATTCAATGACAATGATTAATGTCTGTCCTCAAATAAAATCCAGGGTTCTAATAAATGAACAAATAAAGGCCTGTTTTTAAATAAAGGCTAAATTGCAAATAACATGGATATAACATCGTCGGTAAAGGTGGACAAATTTTGTTTTCAGCCACATTCTGCTTTTTCTTCCTATTTAATCACCTTTGACCTGGTTGATGATCCTATACTAAGTCCCAGTTACACTTTACGTTTCAAGATTAAATCACATTGTCACCATCATTACATGAGAAGAGGTAAAAAATATTGTTAAATAGTGTTAAATGTGCTGATATTTAATGCATGTCTACTACTTTCTTGAGGAAAAATAAGTGCAATTTTAAAAATATTATGCCTCAGTTTATTATTTACGCATGTGCATTACAACTTACAGATCAGAGGATCTACAAATACACAAAACATTTATTAACAGGCAGAATATTGGTAAAATTATACTTCTCTTAACATTTCGGGTTGTTCATATTTGTTCAGGTTATTTACATTTTTTGCAAAACCATAGTTTATAAATAAACAACTTCATGTATTTTACTTTTTTCCACTAAAAGAGTAAAATTTAGAGTTGTCATTATTATCAGTTATTATGTTATTATTTTACTGGTCTGATCTGCTTTAGGTCGTATTAGTCTGAATGTGGAACCTAAACTAAAATGATTTAACATCCTTGATTGTTAATATCTTAAATGTAATTTTTCCAGTTCACATATTCATCCCACGAGCTGGATTGGACCCTTTCACTCCATATGTTTGACACCCCTGGTCTAGATCATTGGACCACTGCAGGTGTGTGTCATTTGAAGAAATTTACAAGCATCACAGGAAGTGTTTACACAACAAAAGTCTGTTCAATATTCTCTGGTTTCAATCCACTGAAACACTAAAGGTTTTTGTAATTTTATCCTAGTTTCTGTGTTGAAAATTTTAACTGATAAATAATCTGTGAATTCTAATCAATAGCCAAACAAATAGAGTCAAATCACAATTTCATCCACAGTAATTGCAATCAGATTTAAAATGTGTTTTTCTTTTAATTTATTTTTTTATTTTGGTTTTAAATTTCAGCAAAGATTTAGTCTGTTTTACGACAGCAAATGTAATTTTAGTTTTTATTTTATTTGTTTGTTTTTATAACACCCTTGATTTTTGATGTTTTACAAAATCATCATCAAAATTTCATATTATTGAGATATGTAACTTAATTGACTGATTTTTTTTTATTTTTTTTTACTGCAGCTGATGAACTTATGCTAGTTTTAGTTTCAGTCTTAGGTTCAGCTTTAGATAATAACATGATTTGTATGGTGCAGGCTTTGTGTCGATAATTAAATGTTTACGTCAAAGCTGCATTACTTGCACAAACATGTCTCTGAACACATTTCTATTTGTTGCCCTAAAGCATAAAGCATGCACTTGAACAGATAAACACTGAGATGCACATGCACGTTACCTCTGGTTTAGCAGTAGGGGGCAGTAGAGACCAGCCGGACGTCTCAGCAGGCAGAAGGCAAACGCACAGAGACACACAGTGATAAAGCACAGCTCATCAGATACTGACCAGCAGTGATTAAAGCAGACAAAAGCATCACGTCTCCATTCCTTCACGAACGCAACGCACAGAGGCCGACAAAGGCCCGGAGGACGATCATGAAAGAATGGACTCTGCAGCTTGAGAATGAGCCAGATAACACAACGCAAACACAACCCACTTAACCTTAAGCTCAAGGGCTGTGGCACAGACTAATACATGGAACTGTGTAAAAACCATGAGTCACTATTCATAGAATAGGCGGAAAATTGTCCTTGAGAACCAAACCCATTACTGAATGTAGCTTACACAATCAGACTGAAAAAACAGTCCAGTACGAGATGAGATACAACAATGACACGCTATACAACTAACTGTACAAAAATATCCCAAATGTACAAGGGAACACAAGCAACTAGGTCTGTTGTGTTTAAACTGTACATGTTCTGATGCATCTGATATAAAACAGCAAAAACTGGAAACACTCTCTGGAATCGCCTGCTTCTGGACAGTGTTTGGACATTTTGTGGGTCTAAAAGTGCAGGATGGTGTGTGTTTTCATACAAAGTGCAGTGTTTGTCAGAACGTCCCTGCCCTCGATGACCCTTAAATCCATGTTTCTGAAAGTGTGAGACTCTGCTGTTACTGTTCCAACCTGCTCTGGCCGACAGCTCAGTCAACGGAAGCTATATTTTATGTTTCCACAATGAAGGCATTTTTGGAGTTTTTGCATTTTTCTACAGGGTTTGGATAATTTCTCTGCAAAAACCACAGACAAACATGACACAGCAGAACCATCTGAAAGGCTTTTACAATGCAGAGATGTCTTCACAAGCAACAAAACAGCAGAGGAAACCTGATTTGTTCTGTCCATGTGTCAGAATACAGACAGTCTGGGATTTGACTTTACAGCAGTTTATGGGATGGAAATAAAATGGTAAATAAAATCTGGAGTTTTATAGTTAAGAAATACCAGATTATTTTTTGTTTTTTGTAAAGAATGTCCCATATATGGCACTACTGAAACATGAGATTATATTTTTCCATATTAAATAAACACTTGATGTCAAAGCTAACATGGCTAACACTTAGTAACTTAGCATTCCCCGATTCACTGCCCAATCTGCAAACAATTAATATTACTTTAATAATACTTTTGAAATACAACTTTTGTCATACAGAATGTGTTATAAATGGTGATATTGAAACAGTGGATTTTCCTCATTAAATAAATAATCAATTGGGAGGATAACATTAGCTAATATTAGCCAAATAGTGTGACGCTAAGCAGCTAACATGGCTAATAGTCAACAGCAGGAGAAGTGACATTTGTGGATCCTGGTTCTCCGGTTGTGAATAGTTTAAAACACTGAATCTTTTAGGTTTTATAGTGTTTTACAGATAAGTTTAGCTTTGTACTATTTCTTGTGTGTCTCTGGTTTGGATTGGCAAACTGCAGTTAGCTTGCTAGCTAACCTTAACTGGTTTGGGCACAGATTCTCTACCAAATCCGCAAACAACTTGTATTTCTTTACTCATTTTAAATACAACTTTTCTAATAAATAATGTATGATAAATGGTGCTGAAGAAAAAAAAAAAGGTTTTTCCTTATTAAATAAATACTTAGAAGGCAGGTTATCATCAGCTAATATAGCCATAACCAGCCTGCAGGGCTAACTGTCAACAGCAGGAGAACCAATATTTGCAGTTCCTGGTTCTATTTGAGTTTTGTTTGGAATATTTTCTCGAAGTTCTGAATCTTTTAGGGTTTTAACGATTTGCAAATAAGTTCAACTTTGAATAATTTCCTTTAGATTTGCAAGCTGCAGTTAGCTCGCTAGCTAATGTAAACTGTTTTGACTGTATCTCTGCATAAATTTTCACTTCAGTCTATAAAAAAAAGCTTATTTATTTCATACGTATATGGTTGTTCTGGTTTTATAGCTTGAGTTTTATTTACAAACCCAGGATTATGAAGGTTTTTTAATGACACTGAATTTGCTTAATTTCTTATCAGTCTTTTTAGATGTGGTTAGCGTGCTAGCTCGCATTAGCTCCAACTAGCTTATTATCACAGTTTGAATCCAAAAAAAAAATTGATTAAAAAAACCCAAAACATTAAATTTATTAAATATTTAAAAAATGAATTAAAAATTAATCTTCTGTTTCATAACTAGTCAAACATTTTGTGTTTTTCTGCTCTGGGTTTTTTTTAGTTTAGAGGATATTAACTCTTACCAACAGTACAACTTTTAAGAAAGAAGATGTGTGTTACTATAGAAACATGGCAGTGCAACATGGCGGAAACATTACAGCTCTCAATCTTGTGTAATTATGCATTAATAGAAACATAACTGCATCTATTTTACTCTATTTCTATAACTGGATTCTCCTAAATCTCCATAAATTGTACACATTGACCCTTTTAAACCCAGAGTTTCCTGTAAATTTCTTTGCGATGCTGGTGCGTTAGTGTCTGCATTTTGTTCATGGTTCAGATCAGATCAGGTGTCCGATCAGGATCTAACTAATCATTCTGCCCCCCCAAAGCCCAGCCACTTATATGGTTCTTAATAGCCTGGAGGTTCTTCCTTGTGTTGCCCAGCCCACTTCCTGTCAAGCTCAGGAAACCCCCAGACCCCCCATGACCCCCTGATTGACCTGATTGGCCGAATGCTCCGTCCATCTCCCGCATCTCCTTGTTCATTTTGGCGATTCGCAGCCTGTAAGAGAGAAGATGTTTCAGAAATGTTGCCATTTTCCAGTTTACACATGCCGTCAGTGGTTGAAACACCCACAGAGTGACGATGTCGGCGTTGGCGTTGTCCACGGCGATCGTTATAGGGTCTTTCTGGTTCTTGTCTCGGGCGTTGTAGTCGGCTCCTCGCTTCAAGAAGAGACAAACCAACCTGAGGAGGAAAATAAAAGTATATCAAATGCCAGCTTCTCTCTTGCTCTAAGTTAAAACTGTAATTCCTCATTTAAGCCAGAGACCGGTGTGTGTTTGACATGTGTTATATGTTTAAAACAGCGTGTATGACTCTACCCTGTGTGACCCAGGATGGTGGCGTGGTGCAGGGGTCCTCTTCCATTACTGTCCGCTTGGTTGACGTTGGCGCCGTTTTGCAGAAGGAACTCGCAAGCAGCCAGTGCATTCTGGGTAGAAAAGATAAATACGTGAGCTTCTATGATTTTTTACAGTCAGACAACACATGTAACAGTAACAAAACGTCTACACATATGAAGATAAACTACAGTTCATATCTGAAAGTTTAGTCCTAGTTTTAGTCTCTGTTAAGTTATGTTAATATGACAGCCTTGGCGGTCAAAATATGTAATTTTTAGGAAAGAACAGCGTCTTAGAAAATGTTTTTTCATGTTGCTGAAATGTGAGAAATGTTTTAGACAAGGGGTGTCAAAATCAGTTTAGTTCCAAGGCCATATTTAGCCCAATATGATCTAAAGTAACCAGTAAAATAATAACATAACCTATAAATAAAGACAAATCCAAACTTTTCTCTATGTTTTAGAGTGAAAAAGTAAACTTACATGATGAAATATTTATATCTTCACATTTACCGTTACATTTACGTATGTTTGACACTGCTACAGAACTTTATTGAGTTGTGTGACATATTAATGTGTAATTATGAAGGACTCTAGTGAGAGAAGGTGAAAATACAGGAATGAAGCTTCCAAATTTGAACAAACTTGACATTTCATGGTTATTTCTCGTGTTGATGTTTACGTTGTGCGTTTCTGACATGTTAATCCTGATTGTCAGAGCTCTTCGTCTGGTCTGGGTCGATACTCACAGCTGAGACGGCCTGTATCAGCGGCGTGCTAGACTCCTCGGCCGTGTTGATCCAGTTGACGTCAGCTCCGTGGGCCAAAGCGTCGGCCATGACGGGGAAGTTCTGCAGAGCCGCTGATCGGTACAGCAGCGCCCCGGGATGAAGGCCGCTCAGATCCTCCTCTTCCTCCTCAACATCTGCGGACAACAGAGGGTTAAAGTGTCAGTTTGTAAAGGCATAGTGGGGTTTGATACATATTTCTTCTAAGCTCTAAACAGAGGTCTTTGTTTGTTTTAGTCAGCTGATCGGTGTGTACATGTTGGAGTGTTTTATCGTACCTTTATGGAAGACTGAGTTGTTCTTTTGGACAAGGTCACTGGGGCTCAGGCCTGAGTAAACAGAGACAGTGTGAGTGTTTGTGGTTACATGACAGAGGCACAATTACTGGTTTAACCTGCTGACTGACACAAACAGGACACACACATATAAATAAAGCAGCGCAGGCCTTCAGGATTATCCACTTCTGCTGCTTCACCATGTTCGGGGATTCAGTGAGTGTGTGTTCCTGTTTCATTGGTGTCAGCAGAAATAAGCGAATGAACACAACCATCTGAGTTATTAGCCCACAGCTGTTCTGACCAAAGACGACATAAAAGAAGTGGACGTAACCACGGTGACGTCACCTGCTGGTTTGTGGACTGACGTTGTGAAGCCTCGAGGGCATTTGGGACGTCACCACCTCTGTTTTTGGAACCAGATGTGACATTAGCTGTGTCTGAAATTAGTACTCATGGTGTAATTTGTAGCACTGTGTGAATGTACAGTGAACTTGATTACACCCTGTATAGTCTACTCAAAGTATCCCACAATGCAACCCTGTCCAATTTTACACATAGTCCACAGTTGTAAGAAGTGGGAGTGAAAATGGACACAACTGATCTGGACAAAGAGATTAAACCGGCATAGAATGAGTAGGTAAAACTCACTAAGCTAATGCTAACTTACTGAAAACACCAACCATGCTGCTGAACAACAGTGATATGTTAACGCTACTAAGTCTCTAATAAATGTTAACATAATCAGTTTAAGTTTGACAAGACTAATGTTAACTTCACAAAATGTATTAGAGCACAAATTAGTGCTAGCTGCCCTTATTAGCAGGTTGGCTAACAGACTACACAATACAGTACTGAATAAATGCTAACATTAGCTTATTTAGCTACCAAAAGGCCCATTTCTAATTAACAACATGAGGCATTTACTCAACAGTTTTTGTACTATAGAAACCAAAATGTAAATTGATACATGTTTACAAAATCAGTTTTACTTTGACAACTATTATTTTAACTTTACAAATGTATTAAGACACAAATTAGCACTAGCTGCCCTTATTAGCAGGCTGGCTAACAGACCAGATAATACAATAATGAATAAACACTAACATTAGCTAATGTAGCTATGTTTTACCAACAGGCCTGTTCGTAATTAA
Source organism: Sphaeramia orbicularis (assembly GCF_902148855.1). Taxonomy (NCBI): domain Eukaryota; kingdom Metazoa; phylum Chordata; class Actinopteri; order Kurtiformes; family Apogonidae; genus Sphaeramia; species Sphaeramia orbicularis. Next base: position 33,524,816 of record NC_043974.1, read on the forward strand.
TCAACAAAATAACTAGAGAGACTTTTTTTGTAACAGGCTGTAACCCTGTTTATTTCTACAGTAATGTTGGCTATTTTAACTTGATACTTATAGAGTTTACAATTGATGCAATACAGACTTGACACCAACCAGTAGCAACTTGCAGTACTACAATGAAAAGATCCATTGCAGCCCAAAAAACATTTTCTTCAAAGACTACGACAACAAAAAAGATGTCTGAAAAACTGCTGATGAGACCCAGAACTGAAAAAAAAAAAGATTTTCATCAAAATACCCCAAAATCATGTTGAAAGATCTGCAGGACGTTGTCTGAGCAGCCATTGGTCTGAGTGGGAAGATGTGGGTGGGGTCAGTGGGTGAAGCCCTAGTTCACATGTGCAATTAGCTACATAAGTAAATAAATGGGAGCCAGAAACTTCCTTTGGCTTTGAAACTATTGAGGGTCTTTGTGTTTCTGCATGAACAGGTGCTAGTGTGACATCCTAAATCCAACTCTAACTGCTGCATGCTTTGGACTGCCTCAGCTTTGGAGCCTCACACAGCAGGTTTTATCATTTCCATGTTTGTCATTTTTCAGTTGTTGGTGCATAGTCCTGACTCGTATTCGTCATTGTTTACCTGTGACTCGGGGCAGAGTGGCCCGGTTGGGTTTGGGTTTGAGCGGCGGCCGTTGAACCGTCCGTTCAGTCTGCGTGGTGGATCGGTTCCTCCTGGCGCTGGACCGTCGTAGTGGGGGGTTCCTCCCTGTCTCCGGCAGCTTTTGGATGAACTTTTTCTCCACATACTTGGACTTGATCCACGACTCTTTGTCTCCTCTGAGGCACAAAAATGATAGACCACAAAAGACAGTATGAGAGAAACATGGAGGGACAAAGGTTTGCTTTAAAAGCTTCGCATGCAAGGTTGTGTTTGTCGTTATTTCTGACTCTTCTTGTTCTCAGTTCGGTTGCACAACTTGCTTTTACAGCTGTGGGACAACAGTGTTCAACACATGGGCCTTAGACATTCAGTGTCCTTTAATGAAGCAATAAATTTGATTAGAGTACTTCCTGTCTTCACGATTAGTTATGTCCCAAATCTAAGCTCTGCATAGCTTAGAAAATTCCATTTACAGCAGGGGTGTCAAACAGGCGGCCTGGGGGCCAAAACCAGCCCACCAAAGGGTCCAGTCCGGCCCGCGGGATGGATTAGTGGAACACAAAAATCACACTGAAGATATTAACAATCAAGTATATCAAAATAATTTTAGGTCAATTCCATGTAAAGTGGGTCAGATCAGTAAAATACTATCATAATAAACTATAAATAATGAAAACCACAAATTTTTCTTTGTTTTAGTGTAAAAAAAAAAAAAAAAGTAAAGTTACACAAAAATGTTAACATTTACATACTAGCCTTTTACAAAAAATGCGAAAAACCTGAACAAATATGAACAACCTTAAATGTCTTAAGAGAATTAAGAGTAATTGTACCAATATTCTATCTGTTATTAAATGTTTTGTGTAATTGTAGATCCATTGTGATCTGTAAGTTGTAATGAACTTGTGAAAATGAGAAGCTGAGGCCAAATAATGGCTTAAATTGTTAAAATTGCCCTTTTTTTCTTAATAAATTTCATTTTGGTCATGGTTGTTCATGTTTTTCCACATTTTTTTACAGGATGTAAAAAATTTGATAATATAATTTTACTTTTTTCACTCTAAAACATAGAAATTAGACATACAAATTTTGGAATTGATATTATTTTTGTATTATTGTGTTATTATTTCAATCATCCGGCCCACTGCAGGTTATATTGGGTTGTATGTAGCCCCTGAACTAACATGAGTTTGACACCCCTGATTTAGAGCCACATTTATCAGACAGTTCAGAGGAACGAGAACTGGAGCATTGGAATAATGAGGTTCAGAGTAGAGTGCTGCAGATCACATGCAGCCTCATAACACGTTTCCGGAGAATACTTCATTTAACCAAGTGAATCTGTACCTGTAGCATTTCCTGTCTGCGGCGGTGTAACACAGAAGAGAGAAGAGGAAGTGCAAAAATAAGGTCTGCGATAAAACCATCTGTTCACTGTATAGATCTTTACAGAACCACATTTTATAACACTTAGCTACACAAACCTGTCGACACACAAGAGCTGAATGCAATCCCAGCATGCAGTGGTCAGAAACTCATTCTGAGAGCTATGAGGGCAGATTAGAGTCTTTTGTTGAGAGTATAAATGATGCTGACGTCGACCTGTGTGTAATGAAATAAGCCCCCAGCAGGAGGAGACGAGGCGTGAAGAGACTAGTGAAGAGACATTTACAACCCAGCAGTTTTTAGGAGAAGGTAAATGAACGACGTTAAAAAATGAAAATCAGACTCAATTTGAGGTTGTTTTGATCTACATACATGGTCTCGTCTAAATTCAAGCCAGAACAAAGGACATTTGATAAGTTAGTCAGTGTTTCCTGGTTAAAATGTGTTTTGTTTTGGGTTTTTTTAAGGTCTTTTCAGCTTTACTGCTCAGCTTAAAACACTTACTAGAAAGGTCATCAAATCTAATAAGTGATGTAACTTTGAATAATTCATTCAAATAATTAGATTTCTTACTTTTTTTTAAACACGGTAACTAGTTGTCTGTGTTGGTCTGATGATGATTTCATTGGCTATAATGTACTTCTGTCATACATTCATATATAATATCCTTTTGCTGTTATGTGTGCATATTGCAGTGTTGAGTATTTGTACCTGGGACTAGACGGGTGGGGCTTCTTGATGGTGATCTCATCAATCCGGGCCTCATAGATCCTGTTGATTACGGAGTTTCCTAATTCACACATCAACTAAAACACAAGAAAGCTGTGATTAGTTATTATTTTTCTTGTTGTGTCTTCATAAAGACAAAATAGTGGGTGTAATTTATTACCTTAATGAGCTCAGGTTCCCAGGAGTCCAGAGTAAGGGAGCGGACTTTGGAAAAATGGACACCCAGACTCCTGTAGAGAGGAAAAATCATTAAAGGTCCACAGTAATTAGCCAAGACGTCCACACAGACACAGACAGTGTATTTTGCCTCTTTTGTTTCTCTATAATTACCTCTGCCAAGGAGGTTATGTTTTTGCCAGCGATGGTTTGTCTGTCTGTCCGTGTGCAAGATAACTCAAAAAGTTATGGATGGATTTGGATGTAAATTTCAGGAAATGTTGATACTGAGGCAAGGAACAAATGATAAATTTTGGTGGTGATCGGGGGGGGGCGGCACTGATCTGCCTTGGCAGAGGTCTGCGCTCTACGAGTGCTTCTAGTTTCACATTTAAAGGTCAAAGGTCAACTAACTGTATTATCCCTGTAGGGAAATTCAGTCTCAGTATTTTACCCATAATGCACAAAGCAGCTAGCATTAGCGTAGTAATTAGCTTTAGCAATTCGCATTGGAACCAAAATTCCAAATGGAAAAAAAGTAAAATTACATTCTGAAAATGTTTACATCTACCAAGTGCAAATAACATGAACAACCTGAAAATTCTAAAGAAAAGAAGTCCAATTTTTACAATATTATGCCTTAGTTTATCATTTACTCATGTGCATTACAAGTTACAGGTCACAGTGGATCTACAAATACGCAAAACATTTAGCAACAGGGAGAATACTGGGAAAATCACACTTATGTCTTAAGACATTCCATGTTGTTCATATTTGTTCAGTTTATTCACATTTTGTGATAGGATGGTTTGTAAATGTAAACATTTTCATTTAATTTGACTTTTTTATGCTAAAACAAAGAGAAAAAATTGTATTTGTCATTATTTATAGGTTATTATGATAGTGTTTTATTGGTCTGACCCATTTCAGATCATATTGGTCTATACATGGAACCCTAACTAAAATGATTTTAATATCTTTCATTGTAAATATCACCAGGGTAACTTTTGCTTTTCATCCCATGGGCCAGTTTGGACCCTTTGGTTGGCCAGTTTTGGCCCATGGGCCATATATTTGACACCCCTTTTTTTGAGTTTTGAGCCTGCCTCTAGTGGACATCTTACAAACTACAGGTTTTGTCTCTCATGCTTCATGTTTCCACCTGAGTGGTGTTCACTGAGTGGTGTGTGTTTGTAGTGTTTGTACCTGTGTATTCCAGAACACACGATACACAGTGTGATGCCCAGGTTGATGGAGGCCCAGTCTGGACCGGCTTCTCCACAGTCACAGCACTGCCGGTTCCCCGGGATGGCCTGCACCTCCTCCAGTGCTTTGCAGCCGCTGTTCTCCTGATCCACACCTCCTTCTCCTCCTCCTCCACTACTACTACCTCCCAAACTGCTGACTGACACGGAGCTGCAGCGTTGTCTCTGGTAACAAATACACAAACACAGAAATGAGACCCACGACTTCCTCTGCATTAGTTCACCTGACAAAGGCACACAGTGGAACCCATCAGGAGTGTGTTCTCACCGGGCTGTGTGGGTCTTCTCGGCGCTCCTGGAAGGCTGAGGCGATGCTGTTTTGGACAGCGCTGATCCACGCCTTCTGCTGCCGCTCTGAGTCAGCCTGCAACAAACAGCACCTACACACACAACACAAACACAACAAAGCTCTAACATCAGATTTGCTGCTGCTCATGGAAATATTCACCACACTTCGCTCTATGCAGGTCAGTTTAATCCACAGTTCAACATTCACAGCACAAAAACACTTGTGCACAGATGCATGAACGCGTTGTGCATCCCCACGTATACTAACTTTGACGGAGACACCACTTCAAAGCAGAACCGCCGCTCATTTTCTGTGCTGGGCTTGACTGTGCAAAGACGCAAGTCCTCCACCACAACTGTGGGCTGGTCCTGAGACAGATGGGAAGAACATGAAGAACATGCAGGTCAGAATGTGTTACAGAGAACTGTTCGTTTATGCAGAGCTAAATATGTTTGGCTTATTTAATGACCTGCATATTTGTAACAAGCGCAGACTAAAAATAAAGACATTTTACCTTGAACTTCTTCTGATACACTAGCTGATTTTTCTGAATAGAAAACCAGCGTCTGAGGCAGAGAAAGAAAAAAGTGTCAGTGTGTGATATTTAGTGATATCTAGTGGTGGTTTCAGATTATAAGCAGAAAAATACAATCCCTTCCTCCACTACAAAAAGCCACCAAACATTTATTTATGACCTGAGTAATTTCTGTTGTTTGATGTTTATTGTTACTTTAGGTTTTTTTTTATTACCTCTGCCAAGGAGGTTATGTTTTTGCCAGGGTTTGTTTGTTTGTTTGTCTGTTTGTTTGTCTGTCCGTTAGTGTGCAACATAACTCAAAAAGTTATGGACAGATTTGGATGAAATTTTCAGGGTTTGTTGGAAATGGGATAAGGAAGAAATGATTAAATTTTGGTGGTGATCGGGGGTGGGGGGGCCCACGGGGGGCATCACTGATCAGCCTTGGCAGAGGTCTGCGCTCTCCGAGTGCTTCTAGTTGCTAATTATTATTGTTAATTTTATTATTCTTAGTAGTAGTAGTAGTAATGTAATTGCCTATTTTTACTACTGTTTTTATAGTTATTGTTGTTATTAATCTTATAACTGTACTGTACATACAGTGGTACAGTGCAACCGGAACCTTAATTTCCCAGAGGGATCAGTAAAGTTCTATCTAATCTACTCTAATATAATTTAATCTTATCTAATCTATAATTTTAAAGGTCTTGTGTGCAAGATTTGGGTGGGTTTAACTGCAGAAATCCAATCTAATATTCACAACTATGTTTCATTAATGTATAATCATATGACAACAAATATTAGCATATTTTTCTCACAAGAGAATGAGTCATTTTTATCTACATTAGCACCAAATACACAGAATAATCCTAGATGCCGCTCACTATAAAATGAAAAAAAGAAGAAAAGGAAGCGCGTTCAGAGCTAATGTAGATAAAAATGACTGGTGACAAAAACATGACAATACATTTTTGTGTGATTATACACTAATAAATGTGAATATTAGATTGGATTTCTACACTTATATCCAACTAAATATTTCACACAGGACCTTTAAAATGATCAAATAAACTAAAATAAAGAATTAAAGGTAGAAGTATAAGACAGATTTAGCTGCTGTAGTGCTGTGACAGAGCTCTAATGGGTTAAACTGTACCTGCTCCAGGTCTTGAAGGCGTTGCTTGCTCTCTTGTAGAGGTAACCCTCCATAGCAATTCCATTAGCAGCGTCTGCATTAAAGTCCATGATGGAGTCGTCATAGGACATGTCCTGGAAACGTTTTACAACATACATACATATATGGAGCATGTACAGTAAAGGTCGGTGGTACTTAAGGAGTGTTTGTTTGAGTTAAATTACCTTTTTCTTGATGGCAGCGTGTCTTTGCTCCATGTCCCTCTTCTCTCGGGCTGAGTTCAGGACCAGCTGAGTGTGCTGTGAAGGTCAGAGATACTGATTTTACACCAGATCTGCTGCAAAATTATTCCAACTCATAATAAATGTCACTATGACTTTTTTTCTCTGTCAAACTTTCTTTACACCAGAAAGCCACTGGAGCTCTTATGCACAATTTATGAGGCTTTTCAGTACATTAACTGATTACAGGTTTGTCGTTTTTATTTGGCAATTGCACCGACTGAATGCTTTAAAATAAAGTCTGGTGTTTAGATCGTATTTAACCCATTTCACAAACTTAAATGAAAAGTAAAAATGCCCATTAAAGATGTAGTGCTTGATAGTTTTGTCATTAGTAGCAAAAATTCCATTACCTTTCATTATATTATAATGCGAGTGATGTAACAGGAAACAAGGATTCTATCTAATTCCGTGGACTGTGTTCAAACTGTAAAAAATCTATTTTGTGACAGATTTTGGCCAATCACAGGCATTTTCAGGCAGGTAGGCGGGTTAAAGACATGACAGACAAGTGTAATTACCAATTGCTGATCAGATACATGAATAGAGTATGTTTTCTTTCCCACAGTGGCGTGAGATGATGTCTATCATTATATTTAGTCCTTTCATTTGGACGAAGAGGAGAAAGCTGCAGAAAGAAGGTGTGTGTTTTCAATGTCTGATGTTATTTCCTCATGATTTTTACTCCTGTTGTTTTAAGTTTCAAAACAAAATTTAAAAAATTCTAATTCTATGCAATGTGGCAGCCTGTCTTATTTATTTATTAAAAAGATGGACACAAACAATTTCTAACTAGGGATATATATTTTATTTCTATTTTATTTTAATTAATTAATTTTATTTTATGTATTCATTTTGGATGTGTACGTTTATATATTTTTGTTGGAGTATGAGGTGCATCAGGGTTGGGACTAGAGTGGGGGTACGTAACTATGTTGTTATATTTTATGTACATTCAATTGTATAGTTAGAATTGTTACAAAATAAAAATTCAATATAAAAAAA